>NC_064614.1:766573916-766891000 GCF_023898315.1 Schistocerca nitens | reverse complement strand
ATGTCCACATACTACATTCGTAGTGCCCCTGCCCACTACACTCATTACTTGCGGCAGACAATCTTACCGGGTCCCGTAAGAGTTCGGGTAATGCGTGTGCATCCAGCACAGAAGAAGAAGGTCAATGGCTGGTTAGCCTTCACTTTATGAAGATGGTATCTGTTCTTTCGGGCAGTAACAAATGGATAACTATACTGTATAGTTTATAATTGTTGCTGTCAAATATGTTAGACAAAATTGTTTCAGAGGAAGTACAAGCAGAAAAATTCGAGATGAATTTTCTAAAGGAAAGGAGGGCGTTTGTTGGCCCAAAGAATATTATTGCAGAGGGATATTCAAAATTGTTCAAATTCTTCCCTGGCAGTGCCAGAGCCAGAGGAGACATGGTCAACGACCAGGAAAAATGCCAGCGAAAGAGAAATGTTGATGGCTTAAATGTGAACTCGGTAACTTTTGTAAAACCCTGGACGGTCTGAGCGTCACAACAAGTAACATAATGAGCTAACGTCTTAGCAACACAGGAAAATCGTGATGGTGATCACGCAGAGTAGCACAAGAAAGCTTTGAACAGACGCAAGTGTATTGATTGACCGACACAGTAGAAAAGAGCGTTGGAAGGCGAAGTTGTGATATCCCAAGCGAGAAGACCACTGTCAGGCTCAGAAAACTAGAGCACATTAGGTCATCGCCACATACGAATAACGTCGTCAGTGTAGCCCAACAAGTACGTGACTTCCACAGCGTAGTTTTCGTTGTGGTTAAATTCTGCAGCTAACAACTACCAAAGTGGAGCCTCTGACACTACACCTGTGGCCTACTGAGATGAGATGACTGTAATCTGTGAGTGAGGTGAAAAGTAATGCCCGTAGATGTGAAAACTCTTAAAACTTTTTAAATAAAACAAACGTTATTAACATTCAGCAGCTTTATTGTTGACGTATAAATTTTTATTTCACAAAGTAGTCACCCAGGTGAAGAACAAATGGCTCTGAGCACAATGGGACTCAACTGCTGAGGTCATTAGTCCCCTAGAACTTAGAACTAGTTAAACCTAACTAACCTAAGGACATCACAAACATCCATGCCCGAGGCAGGATTCGAACCTGCGACCTTAGCGGTCTTGCGGTTCCAGACTGTAGCGCCTTTAACAGGTGAAGAACAGTTTTCCCAACAAGACACAAGTTAGTCGATACCGTCGCTATACAATGTTCAATTTTGTTGATGGACTCACAGCCTCACCTCTTTTTGCACCGCTTCATCACTATGAAAGTGAGGTTGTCAAAGGTGTTACTTCAGTTTTAGAAGCAGGTGATGGTCGGATGCGGCCAAGTTTGGAATGTATGGAGGATTTGAGAGAATCTGAGCAGACGTCTTCAGTTGTTTGCAGATGCTGCTGCCGTTTATCGACTAATAAAGTCATCTAAAGACAAAAAAATTGCAAAACGATTCAGAAAAGATATCTGAAAAGTGCGAAAATTGGCAGCTGACCCCAAATACCGAAAAGTGTGATCCCATCCACATGAGTGCTAAAATGAATCCGTTAAACTTCAGTTACATAGTAAATCAGTCAAATCTAAAGTCCGTAAATTCATCTAAGTACCTAGGAATTCCAATTGCGAACAACTTAAATAGGAAGGAAAACATAGAAAGTGTTGTGGGGAAGGGCAGCCAAAGACTGCGCTGTATTGGCAGCACACTTGCAAAATGTAACAGACCTACTAAGGAGACTGCCTACACTACGCTTGTCCGTCGTCTTTCAGAGCACTGCTGCGCTGTGTGGAACCCTTACCGAAATTATACAGGATCTGGGCTGGACATCTTAAACAAAGGTGTTTCTCGTTGCGACGGAATCTTCTCAAGAAATTCCAATCATCAGCTTTCTACTCCGAATTCGAAAATATTTTGTTGGCACAGACCTACATAAGGATAAACGATCACCACGGTAAAATAAGGGAAATTAGAGCTCGTACGGAAAGATATAGGTGTTAATTCTTTCCACGCGCTATACGAGACTGGAATAACAGGGAATTGTGAAGGTGGTTCGATGAACCCTCCGCCAGGCACTTAATTGTGATTTGCACAGTGTCCATGTAAATGCAGATGTAGATGATCGTGACAGGGAACCAAAGGCATAGGATTGTTTCAGATGTCGCAGGCTTTCTTGTGGTATGGCATCGACGTGCTGAAGGAGAGTGCGTTCCATGTATGGACGAACTCTTCGAATTCGAAATTCGATTAGAGGACGCCGTTTCTCACTGACCGACGTAGCTACGCTGTACACCACCATGTTATACACTGCAGTTAGGAGCCCTCTAGCGGCTGAAGGCTGCACATATGTAGACATAAAAATGTAGAATGGTAATAACGTTTGTTTTATTTAAACAGCTAACGCTTTTCAAATAAAAAAAAATTCTGAGGCATTACTTTTCAGAGTGCTCTCGTATGATTCCGCCGGTAACTAGATCAGATGAACTCCTCAGCCAAGAGCAGCTGGTGCCCATCCTCTCCTTCGCTGCTGGGACGACTGGCGCCTCCAACATCAGGCCTCTGCAGGCCTGAATGATGGGCCTTGACGAGTTTGTCAGCCACCACCGTCCCACAGGAGCGAAGTAACTGCTGCCCCCCGACTCGCAATTAAGATTAGATTCTAGCGTCAGAAGCCAGCCTCTCGCTCAGTGGCCGTGGCGTAACTCTCCATAACTGCAGTCGTCTCGTGGAGAGCTGACGGCTGCTTTTTCGCGGCGCCATCTACGACGTTAACGAGAGCACCCAGGTAGCCTGGTGAACAGAGCTGCAGACAGCTTAACATCGCCGACTGTGGTCCCGGAGCTTCTGGTTCGCCGGCAGTCCATAATGCAGCAGCTGCTACGTGAGCTGCCACTGCAGCGCCGACACTGAGCTGAGCGCCAGCGTCAGCGAATACCACTGGGGAGCGCTCTGCTGGCTCGCCCGGCTGCCAACGATCTGGAGAAGCCGATGCTGCAGTTATTAATAAATGCGTAAACTGATAGCAACGTTTCCCTAACGCTTTCAGGGGTCTGACAGATTCTCACCACTACATTCCAGACGACGCTAATCTGACGATTCTAGAGACCACGGACCAAACTCCCTGTTATAGAAACAACGAATAGTTAAGCAAAATTACTCCACATTTCCAGAAATAATAAAACTAATTGTCGTAACAACCTAAAGAAGATCCAGTAACGAATCCCTCTTACAATACCTCAAGTACTAAATGGGAAAAGATAGATGGCGTATCCAAAGGTGTACCCTTTTACACAAACACAACTGCAGTGAACCAGTAACAAGATCCTTCATCCAAAACCCCACACTATAAGATAAATCAAAATCCACAATAATACTGCACACAGAATACAGAAAAATTGTACATGGAATATTCCTACAGACATTTCATTAAACTTCTCAGAAGTAATTGATTGGCGACTCCATGTTGTCTTGTGCACTACGACCAGATAACAGGTATACTTGAAAAAAGAGACAGCATTGGTCGTATATTTTTTACTATTGCAAAATCGATTTTCTGTCACTGAGTGACCATCTTCAGTGCTATATTGTATAACTTAAATTGGTCACAAAGCTTACGGCAATCACATAGACTCAATGTGATGTCAAATGTCATACAGACCTTGGACCTTGGGAACCGCGAGAAGTGCGAATGTAAATCAGGAAGCGGTACATATTGGAAGACTACCGTTTTATTAATTTGCCAGTAATCAACAATAGGATGAAGCCCCCTCTCCCTGCGGCTTGCACACCACAAGTATAGGAGAGGAGACTGGGGAGTCGGACGGCCTAGTAACTCTCACGTACCATTTCATCAATAGTGGCCTGCAGCGCTTTCACTCGAGGTGGTGACAATTAGTTGGATACGTTAGGGGGTCTTATCTCATCTCTCCATTCAGTTACATACCCAGATTCTTTAACTTCCCCTAACTTATCAGAGGGTACATTACTAAAACATTTCCATAACTTAATCTCAACCTTCTGTTCAGACGACAAATTTCCGAGATCATATATCGTAGTATCGGTACCCACTGAATTAATTATAAGCTTCCGGCCGCCTACACCAACATTCACCAAATGTTTACAAAATTTAAAATCGTTTGGCCAGCAAACGAAGTGAAATCTTCCTTAATCCGTCTGGCTAACTAATCCAACCTTGTAGGTAAAGTCCGGACCCGAAATAGCTGGTACGCGAAGATTGCAGGCCACCTTAACTGGATATTTCCAAGTAAAATCACCTATGCGGATCTTAATCTTAATCGTCCCTAGTTTTTACGCTTGTGGTGAATAGGCTAGCTGTGAGGACTTAGTTCCATTCGGCAATTCCGGAAACTTGAAGTGCCCCAGATTCGTTAATACCCATTCCTCCTTGATCAGGGAGACAGAGCTACGGGTATCTATCAGAGCGCAAAAGGACTCCTCGTTCATAGACATACAAACAAAAGGATCTCGAGCCCCAGGGATCGCCATATTTCTGCAATATGCCCTTCTTCTCGATCCCCACTTAAGGTACCGTCAACTGCCTTAGAGCCTCCGTGCCCTGTACAGCTCCTCGTAATTAGCCCACTTACTTTACACTTAAATCACTTTATTTCCTTGCCACGCATGTCTAACTTTTCCCCGTCCCTGGTCCGCATGCCTAGCCTGCACATTGTACACGGGTCAACAAATCTTCTGATGGGCGGATGTTTAGAGGCCACTCGCAAAACCACGTCCTCGTGCGATCAACTGGACGCATTTGCAATAGAACATTATCAGTTGTCTACCATGGGTTATAATTCAAACAATTTATAACACAATCTCTTATCCTTTAGATATAGTTTTGTAACGGTTAGTTACAATGATGCATTTCTGGACAGCCTTTGCCGACAAGCTCATGTCGTGCGTGGCTGCTGAAATAGTTCACGAATATTAACTTACGAAATGCAGTGAACCACAGTCTACGCTTTATAACGTCCACCAATACCTACTGCAGTCGCACATTTACCACAGAGCAGAGCAACAGATTATGCTCACTTAATCCAGAACACTCCCCTCTATCTTGCAATTTCAGTAAAAACTTAATGCCCTCAGTATCTCATCAGTAGAATGTAATGACAACATCTAAACTCCCCACAACAGTACCTCTAACGGGTTTGGTGTCTTAACGAATAAATTAGACATCGCTATAGAAGGGGACGTATGAGGGGTTTGCACCCGCATTGGTTGTTACAACTCCCTCGGATTAAACTCTTCCACTCGGGTGAACATCCCCTGGGTTTGTACCACCAATTCATTCAACTGTTCGCGCAACGTCTTCCAAATGCAGTCTGACGGTTTCATGCAACACAGATCCAGCGCCCACCCGACATAAGGCGTAACACGGACTTTAATACTGTGAATCTGCGAGCGAGATAGCTCACGAACCTTAGAGAAAAGCTATTATATGTCCGTTAATGCACGTTTATCGTGGGACACGGCATCACTCACCTGAGTTTCCTGCAACTCCAGCTGGCCACCAGGTGATCGACAACCTTCCGTAAACGGCGTGATAACTCTAACGCGTCTCCCAGTGTATCAGCCCTGCGATTCTTTATGTCGAGATTTAGTTCTTCCTTCGAGTTCCGCCATGCCGAGCACCTCCTTGGCAGTCATGCTGAAACAGAGCCACAACTGATAATATCCAACAAACTGAGTACGGCACATACACACAAATAGTTTGCAATCTTCCCCAAAACATAAATTTTACTGGTGTCACGCACATGACACCACGCCCGAACCACAGCCCCTGAAACAAATGTGTAACAGTTCCAGTGAGTATAAGTGCTATGTTGAAGTGGGTGCGGCATTCTTTTGGAAATACATTATATTTATTCCAGCTACAACATGAAAGTAACATTTCTGTTTGGAATGGCGAGCCGAAGAGTGGCCCGCCCTGGATGGCTGCAGACCCCGCGTCGGCCTCAGAGGGTCGAACCAACGACCCGCCAGGGACTGGGACGCTGTCGCCCCATTTGTTGCTGCGTGTAGCCCGGCAGTGTGACACGCACCACTGTCCAGGAGAGCTGCCACACTTCAATGGATCTCTTTAGAAAATGGCACCTATTTATACTCGGCTGCCCGCCTCTGTTTCGCTAAGGCATCACTCCGAGTCACGTACATCACACCCCGGTTCCCCAGTTGGACCCTTCTGCCTGTAGCTTGCGACATGCGAACCGCTTCGTTTACTGTTTTCAGCGGTTCGATGGCCCCTGTGGCCTCCATTCCATTTTGCAACCGCTGGTCAGCTCAACTGACTGCAATCCGGCCCACACCTGGCTGTAACTTGTGCTCAGAATGTTGCACAAAACTAACTTTCCCTTTCCTAAACGGTGGTGCCGCTACAGCATGAATGCGGTTACAGAGTGACTGTAATAGGCTTATAAGAATAATCTTGCTTATGCTTAAAGTACAGTAAATCGAGAGATGCCAAATCAGTGTGGACTTCATTTAACCTGGTCACATTAATGGGAGTATTTTGATAGTATTATGGATTAATATTGTAAGAGTTGTTCATGGGGCTTGTGTCACCAGGCACACGTTTAAGAACATTCTCGAACCGGCCTATGTACCTTGGGAGTAACTTCGCCGTTCATGGTGTTGCAACTATCAAGTCCAATTGCCTATTAAAATTCCAGTGAGCCAAAATACGGGAATTGGCTTAAATAAAAGGAGCAGCCACAGCATTACTCTTCACATGCGATCTTTGTAAAGGAATAACGAGTGTAGGAATAGTTTGCATATGTTGGGATCTCTGAGAACATTGATACAAGAAAGAATAGAGAAGAAGAAGCAACACTACAGAGCGAGCCGATCGATCAAGCAGATGGCACATCACAGGACACAGCAGCCGGTAGCACCACAAAACAACAAACGTAAATGAAGCAGATGCGATAGAGGTTCTGGCAAATATGAACATGCAAGAGAAAGGGGAAGTTACTGTACTTTTAAATGAAATCGATCAACAAGAACAGCAAACAAGCGAACAACAAGTCGAGCAGGCAGTAAGCAGCAAACTACGCAGTCACGCAGAATCAATGGATGGGGCGACAACACTAGCTAAAAGTGACCCAAAATTGGATTTTATATACAGCTGCAAGTTCAATTAATTGCACCGTAAAGGGAAATTAGGTTCAGTTCCATTCAGAAAAAATTTCTACGATTTATTGGCGGTAATATCAGATGATAAAATGAAAACTGCTTAAGTCACTAACGAAATGGATCATAAGCCATATAACTGAACTACGCGTTTGCAGAAGCAACGTTTAAACGATGAACGAGAATATGTTCTTAAGCAAATATTGGTTTAAGAGCAAATAGGACGGTATATTAAATTCGGTATCAATCGCCTGTATAATCGAAGATGGGATGTGACACATAGCGAGTTCTTAGAAAAAGAACTAGAACCAAACCAGTACCTTGATGCCTCATACAATGAAAGAAATGTAGTGTATTGTGTAATACAAATGTCTGCTGCACGCAATAGATAGCTAGCTAGTAGAAACCATAACCGAATCCAGAAAACAAGCCAGATTAATATTCGCAAAGTTAGAACGAGAATGGAGGGAAAAGAAACTTTGGTGGAGTGGGACCACAGCCACAAGTACACCATGTCCCATAAAAAGGGCCACAAATGCACAATGACCCAGTCAATCAGAGGACAAGGACTCAGTCGTTATGGCTTCTGATACCATGAACATCAATGAGCAGAGGGATGGGAAGAATAAGGACGCGGCCCGCGAAAAGACTCATAAGATGGATAGCGGCTGAGAAATGGCGCGAAACCGGTCGTCAATGAACGTGTAGAAAACAAACAGTAGCTTCTGCGTTAACTCACGTGATACAATTGTTGCGGAACCAATAGAGGTCAGCGCCGGCATGTGATATGTCTATGTTATAAAGACAGAGAAATTAAGAGGCGAAGAGATAGAACTGATAAAGGAAAAGACGAGTTTACTGAATGATACCTGAATGATGATGCCTATTGTGCGGTTAAAAATACGTGGTCGGAAAACAACGTCATTACTTGATTTGGGAAGTCAGTTACATTTAAAAGCAAGTAATGTACACAATTAACTACTGAAATCCAGAACGGAAATACCGAATGTACCCGTTAACATGGAGTACCATGCAGAAATAAGGTATGGAGGAAATTAAATAAAGTTCTACGGAAAAGAGTAAGAGAAAATGGTGGCATTTTTTGTGGGAACGACAGTAGATAGGATACCAGGCTTTCCCCGGGGATACTATGTAGCAGCGCCTGAAGACGAAGTAGAAGAAGACATTTAGGAGGACACTAACTGAGGCAGGGTACCACGACCAGTGAACTCACTTGGGAAGAACTTAACAGAAAAATTAGTGGAATTTTGACTATAAGAGGTGAATAACCAGAACAGGTGACAGAATTAACTGGAAAACACAGAAATCTTTGCAAAGAAATCAGCAGGCAGCAAGTGACCAAATTAAGGGATGAAGATAAAACCCCATAACCATATTTTAATCTGCATTACTAAACACCTCGGGAAAGGAAAGACGCCGTAAAGAAAACACTTGCACTAGGTATTACGAAAAGAGCTCGTAGTCAATATAACAGCCTCCTGATCATTGTGGCCAAGAAGAATGGTCACGTGAGACTCCTTCTGAACACTCGAGAAGCTAACAAAATATTCGAACCAGAAAGAGATCGCCAAGCAAATATTTACGAAATCAGATAAAAGCTTAGGGTAGCTAAAATCTTTACAAGTCTAACATCAGGATGCAGTCCAAATACTCCCAAAATGAAAAACATACTGCGCCTTGTTATATGATGGACGATGTTGTCTATATGGCTTTGTTGGCGATCATTAGGAAGCTGGACCGAGTGTTTGGGGAGGAAATTACTAAAGAAGATTACGCTGTATTCGGACGGTATTTTGATAGATACCAAGATCTAGGAGGAGCACATAAAGATGCTGAAAGAGATATTTGAAAGATGTAAACTCATCGGTGCGAGACATAGTTTTAGTGGAAAGAGACAGGTATAAGGAAAGAATCGCTCATCAAACAGACAAGCTGAGGTCTATGTGTTACCCTCTGATACCGAAATACCGGATGCAGCTAAGAAGTTCCATGGTATCTGCCGTTTCTAGTATCGCTTCGACGGATAACCACTCTTGAATAGTGAAGCACTAAACAATTAAAGAAAAACAAAGCGTTGTCTTGGATGGCGACATTCGCAGAAATTTAAGAAAAAAAAAAAAGAAATTGTATAGAGCAGCAATATTATCACACCATGAGATGACAAAAACCTTTACATAGGATGTGAGGCGTCGGATTACGGACTGTACCTCCAATTGTATCATAAGGGAGAGGAGAATGGAGAGAAATAAAGAGAAAGGGTTCTGGAAGTTGTATGTAAACCACTCAGAAGAAAAAGTTTCTGAATGGAAAAAAAGATGATGACTATAGTTTTGGGAAGTTGAGGTATCGCCTTATCCGATTAAAATTAATGGCCCTGATGGATCACAAAGCTATGTCGTTTGCGTTGACAGGTACGCTGTGCCGCTGTTGATTAACGAGATGTATGCTTGCTCTCCATGAATTTGATTGTGTCCTACAATATGCGTCGGGCACACAACAGATAAAGCCTGGTGCTCTTCACGCTTGCTATTAGGTCTAGAAAATCAACCCACACCTCCAGACGTACAGAATTATAAAATTTGTGTGCTAAAAAGGGCTTGTGCACAAGGGAACGATACTGTAGGTATTAAAGAACACTAGGAGTGCAGAATGAACACGAGATATTGGTACTAAAAAAAACTTAATGTAATACGAGTTTACTGAAATAAAGAATAGGACTCATTATTTTATACAAGGTAAGATGTTATACTACAGGAAAACGAAAATAGAGAGGAATTGAGAGTACATATATCTGAACAAAAAACTGTAGTTTGGTATACCCATCTCAGCTACAGGCATTTCATAACTAGGAAGTTGTGGGAAAGATATGGCGAGATTGTTGGTTCTCCATTATAGTCTGAAGTTGTTAATTGTGCCAGAAGATGAAAACAATAACAGTGCAGCACAAGGATTTCATCCATACAGTATAGCCTAGGAAAACAGTCTCTGTGGATCTTCTGGCCTTCTGCCGGGATCTAGTGGGTGTGTGGAATATAGTCTAGCAACGATCGATTTGCTGTCTCGTTACACATGGTTATACTCACTAAGAAACGCCATAGGAAGCAAAATTATAGAAACTTTTACCAAGAGTTATTTTAAGAAGTTGTACAAGCCCAGCGTGTTAAAGATGACAACGTCAGCCAGTTTACTAATATAGCTTGCACAGATGCACTGACTCTTCGTATCTGGAGCCAACATATGTATTTCAAGACTACGGCTGGCCTCTAAGCCCACACATGTGATGAAACGAATAAATAGGTGCTGACGTGTGTATTGTCACAACAGGCACTGTTGGTGGACACAGTGTATTAGTACTCGTACATTTAAAGACAGGCCGGCCGGTGTGGCCGTGCGGTTCTAGGCGCTTCAGTCTGGAACCGCGTGACCGCTACGGTCGCAGGTTCGAATCCTGCCTCGGGCATGGATGTGCGTGATGTCCTTAGGTTAGTTAGGTTTAAGTGGTTCTAAGCTCTAGGGGACTGATGACCACAGATGTTAAGTCCCATAGTGCTCAGAGCCATTTGAACCATTTGAACCATTTAAAGACATGAACTTTACTCCATAGCTGATATGCGCCGGCGGGAATATTTTTTCAGCCAGGTAGCATACAGCTTAAGAAGAGTTGCAGTGAGAAACATACCACAGCAGAATATTAAATGGAATAATAAAATCGAGAAAGCAGAACAAACCATTATGAGAAGGGCAGAGGAATGCAAGAAACAGAATGTTGCACTTTACGTCCGTTAGTGTAGAAGGTCATTTACTCAGTGTTGATACAAACACATCAATCTAGAAACTATGGACATGAGATAAGAAAGTTCAATCATATACCTAAATAACCGTACAAAATCATATAACTGAAGCATATTAATACATGGGAGCTTTATAAGGGAGCTTCAAGTGTGTCATTGCCGTAGGTGGCATGGCTGCGAACGTTGACAATATGCAGTGGTATTAACCCAAAGATCTGATACCAACGAGGACTATGAAGAAGGCAATGATATCTAGAATGCCAAACATAAGCCCGAGTGTGCCAGCCGCAATAAAAAAACCAAGATAAACGATGTCCCATGATCACTGTTAAAAGTAAACAGCATTAAAAACGTCTGTTAATCGACAGTCAGAAAATCGCGTCAACCAAGTGTGCATTTGGTTGTGGCTAACTCCGTGGATTGCAATGGAAGGTGCTCTGGAAATGCAAAGACATTAAAAGAGACATAAATTTGCAGACGGCCGCCAACATACGTAAGTTGTTTTAGACAATCGCTGGTGAATAGCGCCGTCGTCACATGCCCTCACCTTCGCCAGCAAGCAAAAGTGCGTTTACACCTGGCTTCTAGTCCGTTCAAAAAAAAAAAAATGGTTCAAATGGCTCTGAGCACTATGGGACTCAACTGCTGAGGTCATTAGTCCCCTAGAACTTAGAACTAGTTAAACCTAACTAACCTAAGGACATCACAAACATCCATGCCCGAGGCAGGATTCGAACCTGCGACCGTAGCGGTCTTGCGGTTCCAGACTGCAGCGCCTTTAACCGCACGGCCACTTCGGCCGGCTAGTCCGTTCATTCATGTTTGGCGAAATGGAAAACAGAAGAACAATACAAAATTTTTCGAGGTATGAGATAAATATTGCATGGAATTCTTAAAATGGGTGATGAGAATGCATCAGTTCTTGAAAGTAAAGCAACTTATGCCTAAAGTATAAAAGAAGAAATGTGCAGAGTCTCATTTCGTTCATTATTTTTTATATTTTTGTCCGTTCAGTTCAAAAATCTGCATCATTTAAATATGAAATTCGTCAAATATAACATAGTTAACACAAGTAATTATGATTTTTTATGAAAAATGTGCTTCTTCTTTCTTCCAGCTATGTGTTGCACACAAAATATCCAGTTTTAATTGCAAACAAAAATTCTTAATTACAGAGCTATATCAGATTATTAATCAACGTTGTATGATTAAAAAACAACAAATATGTTTTTTCGTATCTTACTCTCCACAAAAATGCATAGAACGTACATCTTAGTTTAAAAATTTGAATCAGCCGGGAATCGAACCCAAAACCCCAGGCAGCGAGCAAACATGGTATCAAAGCCATACACTGCTTCCCAAAAAGCATTTGGTCCTTTTTCTAGCGTATTAAAGTTTGTGGAAAACTTACAAGTCAATTTTCTAGAGAATTTTTAAGATTTGCTTCGAACCTCTTTGGGAGAGGTATATTTGTGTTTCGAGTGTCACATATCATAAATATAAAAAAATGCAAGGCTCTGATTGTTGTGTGGTTCCCATGTTGGACAAAATCAGGCAGTGTTGCCGCATAGCAAGACACAATCTATTGCTTCTTCTAGTAATTTTGACTTATACATTAATGAGTTTTTGGATTCATCTTAGAAATAGGATACATCGAAAAGAGCCGCCATTTTAATGACATATGCTTAAAAGGTCCTGTTCGTTTCCAGAAAACTGGACGGGAGCCACGGCCATACTGAAATGCTCTCAGAGCTCCCGTCTAATTTCCATCGAGGTCGGTTGACTAGAATTTGGCACTAAAAATGATTACTTGGCGACTATACAATGGTTAACATTTAATCGACGTCGGTGCACTCGGTCATTAGATGTCAACGACAACTGACTGCCGTGAAGGAGCACTACCAACCTATTTAAGTTTCTTTAAACTTTTTCGGCCGGCCTAAGTGGCCGTGCGGATAAGGGCGCTGCAGTCTGGAACCGCAAGACCGCTACGGTTGCAGGTTCGAATCCTGCCTCGGGCATGGATGTTTGTGATGTCCTTAGGTTAGTTAGGTTTAACTAGTTCTAAGTTCTAGGGGACTAAAGACCTCAGCAGTTGAGTCCCATAGTGCTCAGAGCCATTTTAAACTTTTTCTTTTTTTGAGAAGGTGGTATGTGTTTATTTTAACCATGCTGTTGGTTATGGAAAAGAAATGTTGAACGCCTAAGCTTTAAATGAGAGAGAACTAAATTGTGATAAGAACGGTGTGGCCTCAGCACTTGAAGCACTCATTAGGTCATGTGGCAGGTGGGAGCTGCTGTAACGTGTCTGCTACCTGCCAGCAGAAGCTGAATGCGTGGCTGGAGTATTTTTCAAGTTTCTGTATGTCCATCCATGTGATCGAGTGATCGATGGTCTGTGGGACTTCACCTGTTTTCTTACGTAATAAAATGAAACAACTGCAGCTATCGTTTAGATGTTATTTTGTTATACATCAACCAGCTTCGTTGGCTCAGTACACCAGATACAAGCCGTATGCAGAAAAAGTAATTACAGCATCCAAAACTTACCAACCATGCAAATACAAAGACAGATTAAAAACAGAATAAGAATCAAGAATAATACTCCGTAAGTGTATAAGTGGATTTAAGCTAATCAGTTGATAAAACCAACAGAATTACATATAGTAAACCATAAAGAATTGCCCCCTCCACCTAACCCCCACGAACCATGGACCTTGCCGATGGTAGGGCAGGAGTCTGGATGACTGATTGCTCTGGCGTTATAACATCAACCAAAACGGTGTTGCTCTGCGGATACTGCGATCAGATGAAAGCAGGGGGAAACTACAACTGTAAATTTTCCCAAGGGCATGAAAATCTACTGTATGGCTAAATAATGATGGCATCCTCTTGGGTAAAATATTCCGGAGGTAAAATAGTCGCCCGTTCGGATCTCAGGGCGGGAACTACTCAGGGGTATGTCGTTATCAGGAGGAACAAAATTGGCGTTTTACGGATCGGAGTGTCGAATGTCAGATCCCTTAATCGGTCAGGTAGGTTAGAAAATTCAAAAAGGAAAATAAATAGGTTAGATAAAGTGAGAATTAGTGAAATTGGGTGGGAGGAGGAACAGGACTTCTGATCAGGTGAATACAGGGCTGTAAATACCAAAAGAAATAGGCGTAAGGACTAGGTTTAACCATGAATAAGAAAATAGGAATATGGATAAGCTAATATGAACAGCACAGTGAATGCATTATTGTAACCAAGATGCACACAAAGGCCACATCCACACCCACCACAGGAGACAAGTTTATATGCCAACTATCTCCGCAGATGAGGAGGAGAGTGAGGAAATGTACGACGAAATAAAAGGATTTATTCAGAAAGTTAAGGGAGACGAAAATTTAATAGTCTTGGAGGACTGCAATTCGATAACAGGAAAACGGAGAGAAGGAAAAACTATAGGTGAATATGGGCTGGGAGAAGGGAACAATAGAGGAAGCCGCTAGGTAGAACTTCGCATAGTGCATAATTTAATCACAAGTAAGACTTCGTTTAAGAATCGTGAGAGAACGTTATGTATTTGGAGTCACCAGAAGGTTTCAGATTCATTATACAATGGTATGACAGTGATTTCGGAATCATGTTTTATATTGTAAGACATATCCAGTGGCAGATGTGGACGCCGACCATAATTTAGTGGTTATGAACCGCAGATTAAAACTGAACAATTTGCAAAAAGGCAGGCACTTAAGATGTGACTTGGATAAACTAAAAGAACCAGAGGTTATAGAGAGTTTCAGAGGGAGCCTTACGGAACGATTGACCAGACCAGGGGAAAGGAAGACAGCAGAAGAAGAATGGATAGCTTTGAAAGATGAAATAGTAAAGACATCAGAGGAAAAAGTGGGTAACACAGGAAATATTGAATTCAATCTATGAAAGGAGAGAGTATAAAAAATGCAATAAATGAAGCAGACGGTAGAGAATACAAACGTTTAAAAAATGAGACCGACAGGAAGCATACAATGGATAATCAGGAATGGCTAGAGGATAGCTGTAAAGATATAGAGGCATATACCACTAGGAGTAAAATAGATTCTGCCTACAGGAGAATTAAAGAGATCTTTGGAGAAAGGAGCACAGATGGAAAACCAGCCCTAAGCAAAGAAGTGAAAGCAGAAAAATGAAACGAATAATAGAGGATATATACAATGGAGATGTACCCGACGGCAATATTATGGGAATAGAGGACGCAGAGGAAGATGAGAAGACAGATACGACACTGCATGCAGAATTTGACAAAGCACTGAAGACTTAAGTCGAAAAAAGACCCCAGGAGTAGACAAAATCCCGTTAGAGCTACTGATAGCCTTGCGAGAGCAAGCCATGACAAAAATCTTCCTCCTGGTGAGCAAGACGTATGAGACAGGCGAAATACCCTCAAGAAGAATATAATAATTCCCATTCCAAAGAAAGCAGGTTCTGAGAAGTGTAAAAGTTACCGAATTATCAGTTTAATAAGTCACTGTTGCAAAATACTAACACAAATCCTTTAAAGAAGGATCGAAAAATTGGTGGAAGCTGACCTCGGGGAAAATCAGTTTGGATCCCAAGAAATGTAGAAACAGTAGAGGGAGTATTGACCCTGCTACTTCTCATAGGAGATAGATTAGGGAAAAAGTAAATCTACGTTTATAGCATTTGTAGACTTACAGAAAGCTTTTGACAATGTTGACTGGAATACTCTCTTTCAAATTCGAGAGGTTCCATGCCTAAAATACAGGGAGCGAAAGATTATTTACAATTTGTACAGAAACCAGCTGGCAGTTATAAGAGTCGAGGGGCACGAAAGCGAAGCAGTGGTTGAGATGGCAATGAGCCAGACTTGTAGCCTATCCCTCATCTCATTCAATCTGTATATTGAGCCAGCAGTAAAGGATACAAAAGAAAGATTTGGGGTACGATCTAAAGTCCAAAGAAAAGAAATAAACAACCGAGGTTTGCCGATAACATTGTAATTCTCTCAGAGACAGCAAAGGACTTGGAAGAGCTGTTGACGGAATGGACAGTGGCTTGAAAGGAGGATACAAGATGAAGATGAACAAAAACAATGGAATGTAGTCGAATTAAATCAGGTGATGCTGCGGTTATTAGATTAGGAAATGAGACAGATCGAGTATTAGATTAGTTTTACCATTTGGGTGGCAAAATTACTGATGATGGTCGAAGTAGGGGGTATATAAAATGTAGCCTGGCAATGGCAACAAAAGAGTTTCTAAAGAAGAGATATTTGTTAACATCGAGTGTAGATTTAAGTGTCAGGAACTCCTTACTGAAAGTGTGTTGAGTGTAGCCATGTACGGAAATGAAACATGGATGATTGACAGCATCGACAAGAAGAGAATAGAAGTTTCTGAAATGTGATACTGCAGAAGAATGTTGAAGATTTTATGGGTACATCACATAGCTTATGAGGCGGTGCTCAATGGAATTGGTGAGAAGAGAAATTTCTGGTACAATCTGAAGAAGGGATCACTGGTAGGCCACGTTCTGAGGCATCAAGGGATCACCAATTTGGTACTGGAGGAAAGATTGGTGGGGGGCGGAGGGTGACACCTAGAGATGAAGACAGTAAGCAGATTCAGAAGAATGCAGGTCTCAGTAGTTAGAGATGAAGAGGCTTGCACAGTACAGAGTAGCATGAGGAGCTGCATTAGACCAGTCTTTGGACTGATGACCACCTCAACAACACAAGGAATTTCACTGTGTACATTGTGTAAATATATACACTCCTGGAAATGGAAAAAAGAACACATTGACACCGGTGTGTCAGACACACCATACTTGCTCCGGACACTGCGAGAGGGCTGTACAAGCAATGATCACACGCACGGCACAGCGGACACACCAGGAACCGCGGTGTTGGCCGTCGAATGGCGCTAGCTGCGCAGCATTTGTGCACCGCCGCCGTCAGTGTCAGCCAGTTTGCCGTGGCATACGGAGCTCCATCGCAGTCTTTAACACTGGTAGCATGCCGCGACAGCGTGGACGTGAACCGTATGTGCAGTTGACGAACTTTGAGCGAGGGCGTATAGTGGGCATGCGGGAGGCCGGGTGGACGTACCGCCGAATTGCTCAACACGTGGGGCGTGAGGTCTCCACAGTACATCGATGTTGTCGCCAGTGGTCGGCGGATGGTGCACGTGCCCGTCGACCTGTGACCGGACCGCAGCGACGCACGGATGCACGCCAAGACCGTAGGATCCTACGCAGTGCCGTAGGGTACCGCACCGCCAATTCCCAGCAAATTAGGGACACTGTTGCTCCTGGGGTATCGGCGAGGACCATTCGCAACCGTCTCCATGAAGCTGGGCTACGGTCCCGCACACCGTTAGGCCGTCATCCGCTCACGCCCCAACATCGTGCAGCCCGCCTCCAGTGGTGTCGCGACAGGCGTGAATGGAGGGACGAATGGAGACGTGTCGTCTTCAGCGATGAGAGTCGCTTCTGCCTTGGTGTCAATGATGGTCGTATGCGTGTTTGGCGCTGTGCAGGTGAGCGCCACAATCAGGACTGCATACGACCGAGGCACACAGGGCCAACACCCGGCATCATGATGTGGGGAGCGATCTCCTACACTGGCCGTACACCACTGGTGATCGTCGAGGGGACACTGAATAGTGCACGGTACATCCAAACCGTCATCGAACCCATCGTTCTACCATTCCTAGACCGGCAAGGGAACTTGCTGTTCCAACAGGACAATGCACGTCCGCATGTATCCCGTGCCACCCAACGTGCTCTAGAAGGTGTAAGTCAACTACCCTGGCCAGCAAGATCTCCGGATCTGTCCCCCATTGAGCATGTCTGGGACTGGATGAAGCGTCGTCTCACGCGGTCTGCACGTCCAGCACGAACGCTGGTCCAACTGAGGCGCCAGGTGGAAATGGCATGGCAAGCCGTTCCACAGGACTACATCCAGCATCTCTACGATCGTCTCCATGGGAGAATAGCAGCCTGCATTGCTGCGAAAGGTGGATATACACTGTACTAGTGCCGACATTGTGCATGCTCTGTTGCCTGTGTCTATGTGCCTGTGGTTCTGTCAGTGTGATCATGTGATGTATCTGACCCCAGGAATGTGTCAATAAAGTTTCCCCTTCCTGGGACAATGAATTCACGGTGTTCTTATTTCAATTTCCAGGAGTGTAGTTTGTTAATAAAATTATTAATTAAACATTGCATGGTTAGATATTGGTCTGTTAGCTGACAAATAAAATCCTTAAGCAACCTAAGATTCTACAAAAACAGAGTGTTGCATATATACAATGAAGAGCCAAAGAAAATCGTACACCTGCCTAATATCGTGCAGGGGCTCGGCTAGCACGCAAAAGTGCCACAACAAGACGTGACATCGACACGACTAATATCGGAAGTAGTGCTGGAGAGAAATGACACCTTGAATCCTTCAGGACTGTCCATAAATCCGTAAGAGTACGAGAGGGTGGAGATCTCTTTTGAACAGCATGTCACAAGGAATTCCAGGTCTGCTCAATAATGCTCGTCTGGGAGTCTGGTGGCCAGCGGAAGTATTTAACTTAGAAGAGAGCTCCTGGAGTAACACTGTAGCAATTCTGGACGTGTGAGGCGTCGCATTGTCCTGCTCGAATTGCCCAAGTGCTTCGGAATGCAAAATGGACATGAATGGACGCAGGTGATCGGACAGGATGCTTACGTACGTGTCACCTGTCAGAGTCGTATCTAGACGTATCAGAGATCCCGTATCACTCCAAGTGCAAGCGCCCCACACCATGACAGAGCCTCCACCAGCTTGAATATCCCCTGCAGACATCGTTTCTATAGATAAGAAACTGCAAAGCTTTTATTACACTGCCTTGGGGAACGACAGAATTCACTTCTGTTTCACTCGATTACTTTCCGTCAGTTTCTACGAACTGCGATCTCTCTGACAAGAAATCACGAATCCACTCACATAACTGAGACTATACTCCATAAGCATGCAACTTCACTACAATCTGCTTGTGTGGTATAGTGTCAAATGCTTTCCGTAATTGCGGAAAAAAGGAATCAATTTAAAATCCCTTGTCCACAGCACTCGCAATAGAGAGTAAAGAGCTAGTTGTGTTTTACAAGAACTATGTTTTCTAAATCCGTGTTTACTGTGTGTCAATAGACCATTCTCTTCGAGGTCATGCACAATGTATGAACACAATATATGGTCAGAAATCCTACTGCACATCGACGTTAATGATATGGGCCAGTAATTTAGTGGATTACTCCTACTACCTTTCCTGAACATTGGTGTGACCTGTGAAACTTTTCAGTCTTTGTTTACGGATATTTCGTCTAGTGAACGGTTGTATATGATTCTTAAGTATGGAGCATACTCTGAAAGGAACCTAACTAGTGTACATTCTGGACCAGAAGACTTGCTCTTATTTAGTGATTTAACTTGCTTTTCTACTCAAGGTATGTTTACTTCTACGTCACTCAGGTTGACAGCTGCTCTTCATTCGAATTCTGGAATATTTACTTCGTTTTCTTTTTTGAAGGCATTTCGGCAGGCTGTGTTTAGTAACACTGCTTTGGCAGCACTGTCTTCGATGGTATGTCAATTGCTATCGCGCACAGAAGGCATTGACTGTTTGTTGCCGCTATCATGCTTCACATACTATCAGAATCTCTTTGGATTTTCTGTCAGGTTTCGAGAAAAAGTGTCGTGGAAACTGTTATAAGCATCTCGCATTGAAGACCGCTCTAGATTTCAAGGTTCTGTAAAACATCGACAAGCTTGATGATTTTGCGTCTCTTTAAATTTGGCATGTTAGTTTCGTTGTTTCTGCAACAATGTTCTATTCCGTTTTGTGTACCAGGGAAGATCATCTCCGTCGTTTGTTATTTGTTATGAATCCCCCCAATTACTGCCGATATTATTTCTTTGAATTCAAGCCACATCTAGTCTACTAAACCTCATCTGTACTTTCATGGAAGGAAATTTTACTTAGTCGCTGATCACGAACCACTGCAGTCGCTTTTCAACCCGGCCAAGCCTGTTCCAAACGACACTGCAGAAAGATTGCAAAGATGGGCTCTTATTCTCTTTCGCTATCAATACGAGATAATTTACAGGCCCAGATCCAAGTATGCAAATGCAGACATGCTCTCGCGTCTTTCCATGGGACCGGAAGCAGACTTTACCACTTCAGAAGCACCATGTTCTCACATCGATGTACTGGAGTTAGATGCTCTGGATCAGTTCCCCTGAGATCACCAAAAGGTCAGCCAGACAATAAAATAGGACTCAGGTTTGCAGACTTTGCTGCGCTACATCCGCATGGGTTGGCCTCACTCAGTGAAACAGAGAATTAGCCCGGTGATCTGCCGATTCTTTGCATGTTGCCATGACTTGTCAGTACTTCAAGGTGTTATTTTGCTGTGTAGTGATTAGACCAATCACGTGTTGAGATCCCAAAGACTCTCCAGAGACATGTATTCATCTTTCTCCTCCTGGTCCTCAGGAAACAATTAGCTTACAGACAGTGCACCTGGTTGGGAATGGACACTGAAATAGAACAGATAACGGCACAGTACCATACGTATGTGGGACACCTGCCCTACCCCCTCCCCCCCTCCCTCAACGTGTCTTTGATTGGCCAAAACCAGAAGCGCTTTGGCAGTGCATTCATTTGTACTTTGCTGGATCCTACTGGAACATTCATTGGCTGGTTCTCGTCGTCGCATGTAGCAAGTTTCCTTTTGTTATATCCGTGAATTCAACATCGGCACATTGCTCACTCCAGTTTCCGCAGTCCATATTTTGGACTGAAGGCGTACCAGAGTTGCTAGTGACTGACAACGGACCTCAGTTTGTGTCAGCAAAATTTGAGGACTTCTGTGCAACAAACAGCATTCGTCCATCACCAGCGCCCTTTTCACCCTCAACCGACTGGAGAGGCAGTGCAATTGGTGCACAGTTTCAGACAGCAGGTGGCCAAGCGACGTACCCACCATATTAGCAAGACCTCTGCTGCTCGTCCGCTCGTCTTACCATTCCCAGCCCCATAATGGGCTATCGCGAGTGGAGTTGGTCCATGGAAATTGCCACCACAAGCTGCTTCAGCTGCTGCACCTACCACGGAGGCAGGCGCCTACTCTGACCGCTCAGGCAAAATATAAAGTTAATCAACAACGAACTTTTTTCCGATTGTACGACAGATGGATGGCATTGGAGCGCGGTAGTATTCTATAATCATTAGGCAGATCCATGTTTCTTGTAAAGGGTCCAGGAGGTTTGCAGCAGCGGCCCCAGTATCAACTTGGCCCTTGTAATTTGCATGATGCTGTGGCCGACTCTTTGTTTACAGATTCGTTGCCTGCCTCGATGATGCACCTGCGCTCCAACCAGCGACCTAGGTCCATGCGTCGCCACTACAAGGCTCTGATTCTATGGTCCTGGACGCTACGCCTCAGCCAGCACTGAGTGGACAACAGACGTCTTCTGGGGATGGTATAGTCCACGCGGCACATCATCAAAGGGACGCCATCCCATTTTATGAAGCCGTTGCGGATCAACTCCATGAATGATTGCGCTCCATTGTCGGATGCAGGAATGTGTCGTGCACCTCGTTTTTCGGCTGGCGTTCCGAGGGCTTGCAAGGCGAATGCTGAGGCTCAGGTAGGGGCTCGGCACTAGCTGCAGATTCGGCTCCCATTCTCTGTCACTTGCTACCATCCATGTCTTCCCCGCACCATCGCAGCAACAACCGACACTACACGACGGCAATGAGGAAGTTTGGGGGACGGGAGGCAGGATTGATTTGTCCTCGGCAATCTATGCAGTCAGAGTTTCCGGTTTACGATTGACAGGCCTACTTGTGATGCTTCGAAGTTCGCCACAAGTGCGGCCTAATATCCAATTTCTGAGGGGCCGCCAATGAGTTGGACTCCTACGTTGTGAGAAGCAGCGCCCAAAGACAGCTTCGAGGGTCCAATTTCAGTGTTGGCGTATAACATAGTACGGAGTTCAACGTTTGCCGCTCGTAGCTACAGATTGTAGCGGTGAACAGTCTGCGAGTCTTGGTGTTCTTGGTGTGCTAGTGGAGGCACCTACAATCTTCGAACAGGATTAAGTGTTTAGAAGAGTGAGTGAAGGTGTGGCGGCCAGGACGGGGATAATCTTGTTGAAATTATATTCAGTAACGCACGCCTTGACAGGCCACTGTTTACTTATGTCTATCCACAAGTAAGCCAGCGAGTCGCTGTTCAACTTTAGTTAAGTATCGCAGAGCAATAAAGTGTGTATTTGGGTATCACTAATTTGTTTACACTGTCAAAGTTGCTCCGTCCACATTGGAGATCCTATACCGAAAGGTACATGTGTGAGCCGTTCTGCTCAGATGACCCATACACGTCAGAAGTCATACACAAGGGAAACTAAATAAGACTGTAAGATGTCATGATTTTTCTTATACAGTTTATGTCTTCTAGTAAGAACTGTAAATTCAGCGGGATGGAATAATGCGGTATGTATGCTATTTTAAAATAGTAACGTTTTAACATTGAGACAATCAATCCGAAAACGATGGAGCCGTTGCAATCCTTGATTAGATTTATGTTTACAGTGCATTTCCTTTACGTTTGGGCAATTTTATTTCCTTGTCCCTCTTTTCATTGAAGTTCGGAACTTTTCCAATATTTCAGAAAATCGATAATTCTTGTAGATTTTGGAAACATGAACTGAGGGGGTATAGGAGTACACATGTTGACCCTGTCCCGAACAGATTGAAACTGCCCTATCGTATCTCTGGTCCAGTGCGTTAGAGCCATTGACGGAGAGTCTCCATTACAGCAAAACGATGTGATTTGGCGCACGTACTTTTTGTTGGTGAGAAAATAGCTGATTTCTGCCCGATCCTTCTTAAAAAGCAGATCGTAGATATGCGCGCGCTACGCTATTGGGAAATGAAATTATGTAGATAGTCAAGCGATGATGTTAAATAATGGGCGACCATAAGGAACTAACTAGCAATGGAAAAGTACTGGAAAGTGATAAGTGATTGCTGAGCGAGTGTGATTCGGACTGTTTTTACTTTTACATGGATACTCGGTAAATTATGTTTAAGTGCCTGGCATAGGGTTCATCGAACCACCTTCACAATTCTCAATTATTCCGATGTCTTAAAGCGCCCGGAAAGAACGAACACGTATATCTTTCCGTACGAGACCTGATTTCTCTTCTTTTATCATAGTGATCGTTTCTCTCTATGGAAATCGGTGTCAACAAGACATTTTCGTAAAGTTAGTGATTGGACTTTCGTGAGAAAACTCCGCCTCAACGAAAAACACTTTTATTTTAATGATGTCCACCGCAAATCCTGTATCATTTCATTGACACTCTTACCCCTATCTCGCCATAATACAAAACGTGCTGCCCATCTTTGCACTTTTTCGGTGTACTCCGTCAATCCTATTTGGTAAGGATCCCACACCCCGCAGCAGTATTCTATAAGAGGACGGACAAGAGTAGTGTAGGCAGTCTGCTTAGTAGATCTGTTACATTTTCTAAGTGTTCTGCCAACAAAACGCAGTCTTTAGTTAGTCTTCCCCACAACATTTTCTATGTGTTCTTTCCAATTTAAGTTGTTGGTAACTGTAATTCCTAGGTATAGTAGAAACTTACCGTTATTCAGGGCAATTGCCAATTTTGGCACCATACAGATATCTTTTCTGAATCGTTTTTCAATTTCTATTGATCTTCCGATGACTTTACTAGTCGATAAACGAGAGCGTCATCTGCAAACAACGTAAGACGGCTGCTCAAATTGTCTTCCAAATCGTTAATATAGATAAGGAACAGCAAAGGTCCTATAACACTGCCTTAGGGAACGACAGAAATCACTTCTATTTCACTCGATAACTTTCCGTCAGTTACTACTAACTGTGGCCTCTCTGACGGGAAATTACGAATCCAGTCACATAACTTAGACAATATTCCTTAAGCACTAAATTTCACTACAAGCTGCTTATGTGGTAGTCAAAAGCGTTCCGGAAATCCAGAAATATGGAACAAATCTGAAATCCCTTGTCAATAGGGACCGATGACCATCGCAGTCTGGTCCCTTTCATCCCACAAACCAACCAACCCTTGTCAATAGCACTCAGCATTTCATGCGAGTAAAAAGTTAGCTGTGTTTCACAAGAGCGATGTTTTCTAAATCCTTGTTGATTGTGTGGACTATCTCACTTGTGATTAAAGCACAGATTTATGTTCATTTAACATGACCATATTAATTACACTATTTTGGTTGGAGTTTTGATTAAAATTGTGGGAGTTGTAGATAGGGCATGTGTCGGTTGGCACACGGCAAAGAATTTTCCCGAACTCGTGAGTTTACCTTGGTAATACGTTTGCCTTCCATGCTGCCATAATCATCAATTCAGATCGCCTATTAAATTTTCAGTCAGCGAAATACGTGAATTAGCTTAAACAAAACGAGGAGTAACTTACATGCTGGAAGGAGAGTTCGTCATAATTATCCATTCCTGGTGTAACTTCTTGTTTCCAGTGAAATTTCCTATTACACCACATTTAAACTGGATTGGTTTAGCGGTTGCTCCAAACCAACATGGTCGTTTTCCGTGTCCCAGTAAGTAAAATTTTTTCGGTTTGCGCATCCCGTATCATTAGGGAACAAAATGTTAACAACAAATTTCAGGTGAACTTGATACTGATTGAGCGTAATGTTTTATAATTGTAGCCACTGAACTGGTTAATTTTCCAGCAATCAAGCGTGGAATATACTCTTTGAAGATCAGCTGATGTAATATCCCTTGGACTGAAAATTATATCTTCTTCCATCAGCATTTTGTGAAATTGTTATTTTTTGTTGACAAGACTTTCTTACTATAGCTGCGATTCATTTCTTAACAATATGTTTTATTTCCTGTCTGCTACCAACCACATCGATGTACGTAGTACCAGTCTAGGTACAAGCATTCCCTAGGTGGTTCCATGACAGTCTTAATAAACACTGTGCTGCATTAAAATAACTGCAACTTGTTTGCGTGCGATTCTGTATTGTCCATATACTAGCAAGAATTGCGTGTGAAGGAATTCTTGTTTATAACAGTGTTGTAGGATTCGCGACCATTTCAGGTATCACATTTGTCGACCGTAGTTCCACCAGAAGAGTGTTTTCTTCCTAGTGTACCGCCAGCAGGGCTTCTGGGATACTGAAGAGTTGCCGTTACTACTGGAGAGCAAAGACCGCTCTTCCATCCAGCTGAGACATTATAAATTCATTGGCTGCAGTCGGTTGTAAACAGACAGCACACTTGATTTAATTTCTTGTGAATATGTTTGAAATACGTTTCTATTGTTAAGTACTTAAGGCTATTGTGAGCTAAATCAATCGCCGACCGCTGACAGAAAAATGGAAAGAATCTGTAAATCGAAACCTGGACCCTTCTGTTAGGTATAATTTTTACTTCTACGTGACTACGGCTCCAGTGAGATACGACACATATTTGTTATGTGTTTAACATTGCATTGGTAAATATGTGGACAAAAATTAAATGGAAGTTAGTCAGTGTCTCTTCCTTCCACTCATAGTTCCGCATGAATCGCAAACTTTTGAGAAGTGTTTAAAATTCTCAGTAAATCATGAGACAAGGGCAATGTTTTGCGCTGGATGTGTCACTACTGGTCTATACGGTGGCACTGGCTGAGAAATGTAATTAAATGGTCAATATTCTGCTTATCTTAGTTTACTTGCGTCTCGTGTCCAGTAACAGTTGCTTAAATTTTTTTTTTTTTAGAATTTTCCGTGATGGATCATATCAATGACGTTTTTCAAAATATTTCCAGCTGCGTCTCAAGGAGCTCGTGTTCTCTGAGGAATGAGAATCAATGCAACCACTACTTTGCTTTTTAAGGCACACCCTTCGTTAATAATACTTTTTGGCGACTGGCTTTAAAAAGTAGCAGGTGGCAACAAGCCTTTAGATTTAAAAACGGTAGAGTCTGTAATAGCCACAAACAGTAAGGCCGAAGAGTGCTTATTAAAGGGGGTAGGACGTCAAACGGGCCCACTTGGAGCAGGAGAGGCATCACAGGACAATTTAATTTCCAGTGTATATCGTTTAAAAATAAATTCATAAAACTTTGTCAGAATCACCAGGAAGGATTCAGGATTCACACTCATTGCAGTGGAAGCTCGAAAACATAACAAAATATTTTTTACGTGTGAAATTTCATCGTTTTTTCACTTACTAATGGCTGCATTTGTTGCTATAGGTACACTTTTCTTCTTAAGTTAGAGAGATTCTTCGATGAATTTTGCACAGCATACATACCATACTTACAGGTATATGATAATTTATTTAATTTATGAAGAAATGAATGATCTGTTGCATTTTAAACTTCATTTTTTGAAAAAACACAAATTTTGTAGTTAATTTCCCCAATTTTTACCACAGTTTTTAATAGATTTGGAAAATTTTAGAGTTTCATACACCTGTAAGTATGGTTTGTATGCTGTGCAAAATTCATCGAACCGCCCCTCTTACTTATGAAGAAAAGTGCACCTATAGCAACAAATTCTGTCATTAGTAAGTGAGAAAATGATGAAATTTCACATGTAAAACAAATTACATCGTTATGTTTTCGAACTTCCACTGATATGAGTGTGAATTCTGAATCCTTCCTGGTCATGCTGACAAAGTTTTATGAATATATTTATAAAAGTATAGACAGTGGAAATTAAAATGTCCTGTGGTGCCTCTCCTGCTCCAAGTCGGCCCGTTTGACGTCCTACCCCCTTAAGTAAAGGTGGGACCGTCTTTTCACCGCCAACCGTGTCCACATAGTTGTTCCAAATATGGTACTTTACTTTATTTTTATTTATTTAAGAAAGGGACTCAGATAAGGGCTTTAACACAACTGTATGTCCGCAATTGATGACATTCTGCATATTAAAAAAATGAAGAAAATGACATTGCTCGACAAGTTCAAAGGGATAAAAATAATATTGCAGATGTGCCCTCAACGGGCCCCGTGTTTGTGTAGTTCGATGATTGATCATATTCTCAAATAGATGGGAAGATCATACTGCAGCTGAGATTGTAAGCGTTGCCATAGCATATACATTACTGTGTTAAACAATTCTCTCTTTTTCCTCATGGTAATGGATCCCGTTTAAGTTCTCTACAATGCAGTACACACATTAGAATAAGCATACCGATACGGAAAAAGAAATTTAATAGCTCTTTTCGTCATTACGTTACAGCCGGGGTACTACTTGAGCCTCGAGGTCGTTGGAAAGCACCTCCGTGCTGTGTAGCACAGGTGTTATCTGATTATGTCATCTCACGTTGAACGAATTTGTCTGTATTGATGAAACTACTTCCTGGTGCGACTCTTTAATAGCCAGTCTCCAAACAATAAGTACCCGCCGAACAATAAAAGCCCCAGATGAAACTTATAGTGGCCTGCTACTAAAACTGTTGGAGCCCACGTAATGTGTGCTCAGTGTCTTGACAGTGTATTATTCAACAGCCGTTCTACCGTCAGTGAGAGCCGCGGTTGACTCCTGAACAGGCCTGTTTGCAGGGACCAGTATTTATGATTAACGTGCCTCAGAGGCTCTCCATTTAGTGAAAGAATGACAGCTTTGGGAAGCGCAGGGTACACATTACAGCTCCGAGCGATGCCATGTCAAACAAATAAGAGCTTCTTGCTCATTTCTTAAAACTGCCGCAGTCCACGTGACCAGAGGCCGACGCTTAAAATTCCAGCGAATGACCTGCGGCCCGTTCCTTGTCGACTGGGACCCGGCGACGACGCGAGGCAGCGAGTCGAGACAAATCTGTTTCCGTACGTGTCGAAAGAGAAAGATAAGGTTTACACTTATTTACTTTCTTCCTCTTTTTTCTAGTACTTTTCATTGATAAACGGCAGGATGATGCTTAAAGTTCACTGACTAGAGCAAAATAAAATTTACTTAATTGTATACTGTGACAAAAAAATGTCATCACTTAACGTGTTTGTAATTTCATTTTTAATCGCAGTAGGTGGCATTATAATCACCATCCTGAAGTTCAGATACATATTTAGCTCATTTGAAGGTTTTATTCGCGGTCTCTCATGTGCTACCAACTGGGATTAATTTGTTTTGCTCGCTATTGCTCACATCAGAAGATTTCATTTTTATGATGTTGTTTGGCTCAGTGCCTGACACAGTAGACTGGCTTCTGTACTTCGGTACGCACCGTCTGCCCTGCAGTTTACGTTGTGTTTGTTTCTGAGAGAATGTACTGCATTAGCCTAGAAACAAGAAATTATAACTGTCGGTAGTGATCTTATGAATACCACGTAGTATCAGCGAATTTAAATGTCGAATTCGTAAGTCCATTCCCCACAACTGCATTATGTAAGACATGGTGTCACATGTGAGTAGTGTATGTAATTCGCCTAGGCCAGTGTGATTATGTTAGCTTTACTCCGAGTGAACGTTATGCATCTTTGTAATTTATTTATCATCCAGACTTTTTTTGCAAGTCGTTAGTGTCACGTATATTGCGTTAAATGCAATTTTAGAGTATTTTTTCCAGGACAGCAGCAAAAGGCTTAAAAAAGTAAGTTGACCAACACGGAACAAGTGTGACCCATAGTCAAAATGGAGAACAATTTCCAGATTCTGCCGCGGTACAGATAACGTGTGAAATTTTGGGTTGAAATGGCGCGGCAAGTGAAACGTACAGTGAAGTCCCAGAAAGCGGGACACTGCCCTTGTTGTGAGGAAAGCGTCTAAATTACACACAGATTTACTCTGAAATTCTGGCGCTACATGGACCATGTAACCGCATACAGCGGTTATCGAATTGCTCTGTGAGTATGAAACTGATTCTCATCGTCGAGGAACTGAGCTATTTGGTAGACGATTCCTACAGTTGCTTGCAGAGGCTTGATGACAGTGTTGAAAAATAGTATCATATGTCTGCGTCACTTTGAAGTGAAATACAGTGATATCCCATAATAATGTGTAACTTACGTTTTGAGGTTCTCTCATATTCATC
Organism: Schistocerca nitens; assembly: GCF_023898315.1. NCBI lineage: Eukaryota > Metazoa > Arthropoda > Insecta > Orthoptera > Acrididae > Schistocerca > Schistocerca nitens. The sequence continues at coordinate 766,861,964 of NC_064614.1, read as the reverse complement.
ACTACGTCAAGTGAACGCTTAAAGTAAGACAGCGTTACGACATCGGTAGATGTGCAAATAAACAATACTGTGAAAAAATCTTCTGGGTTATTAGGCCGCTTCAGATTTCTTTTAAAATGATCGACGTTTCGGCCTCTCTGTTGGGATCTTCCTCAGGATCTTCTGGTGTCCACTACTGCTAGAACACTGTTCTAGCCATAGTGGACACCAGAAGATCGGGAAGATCACAGCAGAGTGGTCGGAACGTCGATCATTTTGGAAGAAATCTGAGGCGGCCTAATAACCCAGAATATTTTAACTTCAGTGACAACGGCCACGAAAGCCTTCAGACTTACATAAAACAATATAGTGGCTAGAATTTAGAACGCACTTACATTTTTGTCATAATATTAAAAGATAAAACTTATATACTAGAAAAAAATTTCGCGAACAAGTGTAACAAACTACACTAACAGTTCGGGAGGTGTCACACCATGCAGTTGACCCTTTCTCTGAAACTGTCAATGTCATTTCTTTGACAACGTTCCTAGCCGCAGCTTAAGTAGAAAGAGGAAAATAAAAGTAAATCTAGAATGATAGTTAGCGGTCCTGCATATTGCGTCGCTAAAGTCTACTGTTACATATCCCTAACTTATGGCGCTTGAGCTCAACTTGTGGGAATGCTTAATGTAGCGATCTGAACATAGAAACCTATGTTTCATACGAAACCATCGAGCTAGCACCGAGTTCATCTACACCGCTTTCGTACCACCTATCCTTCTACGTGTAGCTGTAGAGGGCAGTGTCCACTAATCATATACTCTAGAATGTGGCTTTAATTGGGCATGGACAGTGACAGATGAAAGTTGTCATAAGGCGTCGATATATTATTGGCACACATATTAAGAGCGCAATAACGGATTTAAAATATTCTTGCGTAATTTCTGCGCAGTTGAAAATAAGCCACGACTTTTGTGCTTTCTTGTGACTCTAGTCACTAAATGACACAGTTAAACCGTCAGGAAGACGACACTTCTCTAATGTCATAATGTTGATTCCGCTATCTCCTTCAGGCGACCACTGGAAAGATGCACGCTCATTATCATCACCGCTCCAACTTAGTTTCTTCGTCACGCAAAATCTCTTGGTGATGCCTTTTGGGACCACACCCAGTAGCCGTCGGATATTATACAGTTCTTAAGAAGAAGCTCAGAAATTGTGTCTCTGGCCGTCATTGTTTTGCATTGTGCTTTCATTAATGACTCTGTTCGGATTATTTTGAAATTGTATTATTCATCAAAGCGTTTTTAACACACAATTTGACCTTGCTATTTGCTATATTACGAAAGAACTGTCCAGACTCGACACAGGGAGCTTCAACAGCAGATGGTTATATACAGTGTAGCTGACGCTCCGAAACTATGGAAACGGCATCAGCGTAAACCCAGTGCTTGCAATGCTTCACTCTTTGATTCACAAAACAACATCATGCATTACTCACACTATGTTAAAATTGGTGCAAACCATTCAAGAAACTGGTGTGAAATTAATTTAAGGCAAAATTTCGGTGGTTCAAAATTTCGATGGTCTGCTTTACCGCCCAGTGACAATTGCAACTCCATCAAAACTTGTCACACCGGAGATGCTGTTTCATTCCCATTTGTGTTCATATGCGCCTCTTTTCCATTCATTCCCCCTATTTATTGAAATTCATGAAAGTTTTCGACTTAGACGATACTATTTTCCTTTACTCTTCTGTGGTCATTCACTATTTACAATAAAAATTGTAGTGTAGCTATTTCTAATTATTATAGGAAAACTCGACAGGGTATTATATGTTCACGAGCAATTTACTTTATTGAAAATTTTTATTTTGAAAAGGTACTTATTCCAAGTTTTTATACAATAAAATGTTTTTCCTCCAAAACTGCTGTGTACTACCACAGTATCTTTATGCATATCAACTAAAATATATGGTAAGTAGCCTCAGACTCCCCTACATATATTATGCACTCATCATTACTGCAATAATTATTAATATTTTTAATTATTAAAAAGCAATGCATGGAACATATTCTCCTGAATAAGTCTGCCTGTTAGTGGAAAGCATACCAGAGATCAGTCCTCACATAGAGAGCGAAAAGTGTGGTTAGAGACTTTGAATTATTAACATGTATAGATGGTACTAGTAGTATTATAAATCAACTTTTAGAAGTAAAATACAGAAATTTTGCCTAATACTGTACTTGGCTTTCTTTTCATCAAATGAAAGACGGTAGGCACACAAAAACATTTCAGTTCCAACCCGAAATATTTTCCGTAACTCTGGTGGTGTGATTATTATGTTCAGAATGTTGTCGAGTGATTCTGCATAGCTATTTTACAAAATTTGGTTAGAGAACATCGATTTTGTAAATTACACTGTAGGAAATACTGCAACCAGCCACAAGATTTTTTGAAATGATTTTATTGTACCATTATCAGTTTCGGGCCTGAACCTATCGTCAGATGGAACTTTGCAAGTTCTACTTTTGAGCCCTAATCTAATACAGTTTTCGTGATTCTTACTTTACAAGACGTCTTATATTTACGTCCGAAATTATATGTAAGTTTTTGTGATTGCATAATTTTATACATGTACATGCTCTACACATTGTACTTATTTCCTAAAAAGCCCTCCTTTGCATTTTATAAGATGGAGGTTTGATTTTCTTTTACGATCAACCTATGTCTTCATATATACTCCGCCGTCCACTGTACGGCGCGTGGCTAGTGTACCCGTACCACTAAACGTCAATTTCTTTCCTGTTCCGTTCGCAAACAACTGTCTATATGCCTCCATTTTTTTCTTCTTTTTTGTCATCAGTCTTCTGACTGGTTTGATGCGGTTCACCACGAATTCCTCTCCCGTGCTAACCTCTTCATCTCAGAGTAGCACTTGCAACTTACGTCCTCATTTATTTGCTGGATGTATTCCAATTTTTGTCTTCCTCGACACTTTTTGCCCTCTACAGCTCCCTCTAGTACCATGGAAGCCATTCACTCATGTCTTAACAAATGTCCTATCATCCCGTGCCTTCCCCTTATCAGTGCTTTCCACATGTTCCTATCCTCTCCGATTCTTTCCTCTCCTTACCTTATCAGTCCACCTGCTTTTCAACATTCGTCTGTAGCACCACATCTCGAAAGCTTCGATTGTCTGCTGTTCCCGTTTTCCCACCGTCCATGTTTCACTACCATACAATGCTGTACTCCAGACGTACATTCCCAGAAATTTCTTCCTCAAATTAAGGCCGATATTTGGTTTTATTAGTAGACTTGTCTTGGCCAGGAATACCCTTTTTGCCATTGCTAGTCTGCTTTTTCTGTCCTCCTTGCTCCGTCCGTCAATGGTTATTTTACTGCCTAGGTAGCAGAATTCCTGAACTTCATCTACTTCGTGACCATCAATCCTGATGTTAAGTTTCTCGCTGTTCCCGTTTCGACTACTTCTCATTACCTTCGTCTTTCTTCGATTTACTCTCAATCCATACTCTGTACTCATTAGACTGTTCATTCCGTTCAGCAGATCACGTAATTCTTCTTCACTTTCACTCAGGATAGCGATGTTATCAGCGAATCGTATCATTGATATCCTTTCACCTTGAATTTTAATTCCAATCCTGAATCTTTCTTTTATTTCCATCATTGCTTACTCAATGTACAGATTGAATAATAGGGGCAAAAGGCTACATTCTTGTCTTACACCCTTTTTAATACAAGCACTTTGTTCTTGGTCTTCCACTCTTATTATTCCCTCTTGGCTGTTGTACATATTGTATATGACTCGCCTCTCCCTGTAACTTACCCCTACGTTTTTCAGAATTTCGAACATCTTGCACCATTTTACATTGTCGAACGCTTTTTCCAAGTAGACATAATCCATGACCGTCTTGATTTTTCTTTATTCTTGCTTCCATTATTAACCGCAACCTCAGAATTGCCTCTCTCGTGCCATTACCTTTCCTAAAGTCAAACTGATCGTCTTCTAGCACAGCCTCAATTTTCTTTTCCATTCTCCTGTGTATCATTATTGTAAGAAACTTGGATACGTGAGCTGTTAAGGTGATTGTGCGATAATTCTCGCACTTGTCAGCTCTTGCCGTCTTCGGAATTGTGTGGCTGATGCTTTCCCGAAAGTCAGATGGGATGTCGTCAGACTCATACGCTCTACACACCAACGTGAGTGGTCGTTTTGTTGCCACTTCCCCAAATGATTTTAGAAATTCTGATGGAATGTTATCTATTCCTTCTGCTTTATTTAGCCTTAACTCCTCCAAAGCTCTTTTAAATTCTGATTCTAATACTGGATCCCCTATCTCTTCTAAATTGACTCCTGTATCTTCTTCTATGACATCAGACAAATCTTCCATCTCATAGAGGCATTCAGTGTATTCTTTCCATCCATCCGCTCTCTCTTCTCCATTAGCGGTGGAATTCACGTTGCACTCTTAATGCTGTCAGCCTTGCTTTTAATGTCACCGAAGGTTGCTTTGACTTTCCTGTTGCTGGTCTGTCCTTCCGACAATCATTTCCTTTTCGATGTCTTCACATTTTTCCTGCAGCCATTCCGTCTTAGCTTCCTAGTACTACCTATTTATTTTATTCCTCAGCGACTTGTATTTCTGTATTCTTGAGTTTCCCGTAACATGTTTGTACTTCCTCCTTTCATCGATCAATTGAGGTACTTCTTGTGTTACCCGTGGTTTCTTCTTAGTTACTTTCTTTATACCTATGTTTTCCTTCCCAACTTCTCTTTTTAGAGATGTCCATTCCCCTTGAACTTTACTACCTACTGAGGTATACCTTATTGCTGTATCTATACCCTTAGGGAACATCAAGCGTATCTCGTCATTCCTTAGCACTTCTGTAACCACTTCTTTGCGTGTTGATTCTTCCTGACTAATGTCTTGAACTTCAGCCTACTCTTCATCACTACTATATTGTGATCTGAGTCTATATCTATTCCTGGGTGTGCCCTACAATCCAGTATCTGATTTCGAAATCTCTGTGTGACCATGATGTAATCTAACAGAAATCTTCCGGTATCACCCAGCCTTTTCCCAGCATACCTCCTCCTCTTTTGATTCTTGAGCTGAGTATTCGCTACTACTTGCTAAAACTTGTTAGAGAACTCAATTAGTCTTTCTTTTCCCTCATACCTTGTCCGAAGCCCATATTCTCGTGTAACCTTTTCTTCTACTCCTTCCCCTACAGCTGCATTCCAGTCCTCCATTACTATTACATTTTCATCCCCCTTCACATACTGTATTACCCTTTCAATATCCTCATACACTTTCCTGTCTCTTCATCTTCAGCTTGCGACGTCGGCGTCGGCGTGTATACCTGAACTATCGTTGTTGGTATGGTTTTCTGTTGATTCTGACAAGAACAACATTATCACTCAACTGTTCACAGTGTTACACCCTTTGCCCTACCTTCCTATTCATAGCGAATCCTATTCCCGTTACACCATTTTCTGCTGCTGTTGATATTAACCTATACTCATCTGACCAGAAATCCTTGTCTTCTTTCCACTTCATTTCACTGACATCTACTATATCTAGACTGAGCCTTTGCATTTCCCTTTCCAGATTTTCTAGTTTCCCTGCCACGTTCAAGCTTCTGAGATTCCACGCCCCGACTCGTAGAACGTTATCCTTTCGCTTATTATTCAATCTTTTTCTCATGGTAACCTCCCCCTTGGCAGTCCCCTACCGGAGATCCGAATGGGGTACTATCCCGGAATCCTTTTCCAATGGAGAGATCATCATGATGCTTCTTCAGTTAAAGGCCATATGTCCTGTGGACACACTTTACGGGTCTTCAATGCAGTGGTTTGCATTGCCTTCTGCAGCCTTATGCCGTTGATTATTGCTGATTCTTCCGCCTTTAGGGGTAGTTACCCACCCCTAGGACAAGAGAGTGTCCTGAACCTCTGTCCGCTCCTCCGCCCTCTTTGACAAGGCCGTTGGCTGAATGAGGGTGATTTCTTATGCCGTAAGTCTTCGGCCGCCAGAGCGGAATATTAATCAAAATTTAAGCAGCGGTGGGATTCGAAACCAGGACTGAGGAAGTTTTGATTAAGATCCAAGACGATACAACATTTTTTGTTGCTGATTTCATTTTGTTCATAATTGTTTGTTGGATATGCTCGGGGCGGATGTCCCATGACACCTGTTAAAGTTCATCGTTGGGTCGTTCAATCAGTTTTTTAATACAGAGGGCAGCTAACCCTCTGACCGAACACACTGAGCTACAGTGCCGGCAACTGACCACAGGTGAGCCATCATTTCTCGTATGTTATCTTCGTGGTACTTGTGCGCGATGTATGTAGGAGGCAGTAGTGTCACCCTCCAATCAGCCTCAAATACCGCTTGTCAAAATTTTCTCAATCTTCCTCGAAAAGAGTGTCACCTTCCCTCCAGGGATTCCCATTTGAATTCCCGAAGCGTGCCCGCAACACCAGCGTGTTGTCCGAATCTACCAGTAACAAATCCCGCAGCCCACTTATGAACTGCTTCAATGTCTTCCTTTAATCCTACCTGGTACGGATCGCCCAAACTTTCTAACACAACTCACCAACATGTCGCACTAGCGCTCTGTATGCGGTCTCCATTGTAGATGAACCACACTTTCCTATAACTCTCCCAATAAACCGAAGTAGACCATTCGCCTTTCCCACGACAATTCTCACACGCTCCTTCCATTTCGTATCGCTTTGCAACGTTACGACCAGATATTTAGACGACGTGTCTATGTCAGGTAGGGCAGTACTAATACTGTATCCGAGCATTACAAATTTGTTTATGGTACACATCCCCATTTAACTTACAATTCATTAGATTCAGAGTTACCTGTCACTCATCACACCAATTAGAAATGTTGTCTAAGTCGTCTTTTATCCTTCTACAGCGACTCAAATTCTGAATCTTACTGATCAATGAACTGAACTAAATACAAGATGGCGGTTATATATATATATATATATATATATATATATATATATATATATATATATATATATATATATACTCCTGGAAATTGAAATAAGAACACCGTGAATTCATTGTCCCAGGAAGGGGAAACTTTATTGACACATTCCTGGGGTCAGATACATCACATGATCACACTGACAGAACCACAGGCACATAGACACAGGCAACAGAGCATGCACAATGTCGGCACTAGTACAGTGTATATCCACCTTTCGCAGCAATGCAGGCTGCTATTCTCCCATGGAGACGATCGTAGAGATGCTGGATGTAGTCCTGTGGAACGGCTTGCCATGCCATTTCCACCTGGCGCCTCAGTTGGACCAGCGTTCGTGCTGGACGTGCAGACCGCGTGAGACGACGCTTCATACAGTCCCAAACATGCTCAATGGGGGACAGATCCGGAGATCTTGCTGGCCAGGGTAGTTGACTTACACCTTCTAGAGCACGTTGGGTGGCACGGGATACATGCGGACGTGCATTGTCCTGTTGGAACAGCAAGTTCCCTTGCCGGTCTAGGAATGGTAGAACGATGGGTTCGATGACGGTTTGGATGTACCGTGCACTATTCAGTGTCCCCTCGACGATCACCAGTGGTGTACGGCCAGTGTAGGAGATCGCTCCCCACACCATGATGCCGGGTGTTGGCCCTGTGTGCCTCGGTCGTATGCAGTCCTGATTGTGGCGCTCACCTGCACGGCGCCAAACACGCATACGACCATCATTGGCACCAAGGCAGAAGCGACTCTCATCGCTGAAGACGACACGTCTCCATTCGTCCCTCCATTCACGCCTGTCGCGACACCACTGGAGGCGGGCTGGACGATGTTGGGGCGTGAGCGGAAGACGGCCTAACGGTGTGCGGGACCGTAGCCCAGCTTCATGGAGACGGTTGCGAATGGTCCTCGCCGATACCCCAGGAGCAACAGTGTCCCTAATTTGCTGGGAAGTGGCGGTGCGGTCCCCTACGGCACTGCGTAGGATCCTACGGTCTTGGCGTGCATCCGTGCGTCGCTGCGGTCCGGTCCCAGGTCGACGGGCACGTGCACCTTCCGCCGACCACTGGCGACAACATCGATGTACTGTGGAGACCTCACGCCCCACGTGTTGAGCACTTCGGCGGTACGTCCACCCGGCCTCCCGCATGCCCACTATACGCCCTCGCTCAAAGTCCGTCAACTGCACATACGGTTCACGTCCACGCTGTCGCGGCATGCTACCAGTGTTAAAGACTGCGATGGAGCTCCGTATGCCACGGCAAACTGGCTGACACTGACGGCGGCGGTGCACAAATGCTGCGCAGCTAGCGCCATTCGACGTCCAACACCGCGGTTCCTGGTGTGTCCGCTGTGCCGTGCGTGTGATCATTGCTTGTACAGCCCTCTCGCAGTGTCCGGAGCAAGTACGGTGGGTCTGACACACCGGTGTCAATGTGTTCTTTTTTCCATTTCCAGGAGTGTATATATTCCTGGAAATGGAAATAAGAACACATTGACACCGGTGTGTCAGACCCACCATACTTGCTCCGGACACTGCGAGAGGGCTGTACAAGCAATGATCACACGCACGGCACAGCGGACACACCAGGACCCGCGGTATTGGCCGTCGAATGGCGCTAGCTGCGCAGCATTTGTGCACCGCCGCCGTCAGTGTCAGCCAGTTTGCCGTGGCATACGGAGCTCCATCGCAGTCTTTAACACTGGTAGCATGCCGCGACAGCGTGGACGTGAACCGTATGTGCAGTTGACGGACTTTGAGCGAGGGCGTATAGTGGGCATGCGGGAGGCCGGGTGGACGTACCGCCGAATTGCTCAACACGTGGGGCGTGAGGTCTCCACAGTACATCGATGTTGTCGCCAGTGGTCGGCGGAAGGTGCACGTGCCCGTCGACCTGGGACCGGACCGCAGCGACGCACGGATGCACGCCAAGACCGTAGGATCCTACGCAGTGCCGTAGGGGACCGCACCGCCATTTCCCAGCAAATTAGAGACACTGTTGCTCCTGGGGTATCGGCGAGGACCATTCGCAACCGTCTCCATGAAGCTGGGCTACGGTCCCGCACACCGTTAGGCCGTCTTCCGCTCACGCCCCAACATCGTGCAGCCCGCCTCCAGTGGTGTCGCGACAGGCGTGAATGGAGGGACGAATGGAGACGTGTCGTCTTCAGCGATGAGAGTCGCTTCTGCCTTGGTGCCAAAGATGGTCGTATGCGTGTTTGGCGCCGTGCAGGTGAGCGCCACAATCAGGACTGCATACGACCGAGGCACACAGGGCCAACACCCGGCATCATGGTGTGGGGAGCGATCTCCTACACTGGCCGTACACCACTGGTGATCGTCGAGGGGACACTGAATAGAGCACGGTACATCCAAACCGTCATCGAACCCATCGTTCTACCATTCCTAGACCGGCAAGGGAACTTGCTGTTCCAACAGGACAATGCACGTCCGCATGTATCCCGTGCCACCCAACGTGCTCTAGAAGGTGTAAGTCAACTACCCTGGCCAGCAAGATCTCCGGATCTGTCCCCCATTGAGCATGTTTGGGACTGGATGAAGCGTCGTCTCACGCGGTCTGCACGTCCAGCACGAACGCTGGTCCAACTGAGGCGCCAGGTGGAAATGGCATGGCAAGCCGTTCCACAGGACTACATCCAGCATCTCTACGATCGTCTCCATGGGAGAATAGCAGCCTGCATTGCTGCGAAAGGTGGATATACACTGTACTAGTGCCGACATTGTGCATGCTCTGTTGCCTGTGTCTATGTGCTGTGGTTCTGTCAGTGTGATCATGTGATGTATCTGACCCCAGGAATGTGTCAATAAAGTTTCCCCTTCCTGGGACAATGAATTCACGGTGTTCTTATTTCAATTTCCAGGAGTGTATATATATATACACATCGTTTGCTGATTTGATATGCCAAAGGACGTGGTGTGTGGACAGATATGGTACATTTATTGAGCTACTTCAGAGATACTTCTTCATAATACAGATAATTTTATACTGTTAGACATTTAATTATCTACGTTTGAAAGATGCTGGTAACGGCCAATATCGAATTTTCTATCTGTCAATTATTATTATTTTTGTCATTTAAAATTATAGAAGTTGTATGAAATTTAGGAGATACATTTGGCGTTTTAATTCTATGTGATCCTTCAGTATGCAGTAACGTCTATTGTGAATGAGACTGTGTAGTCCTAATTCGTATAACGAATTCATTGTACTACTTTTTCGGCAAAACGTAATATCCCTAAGCTTTCCTTGACGTTTATCTCTGTGAGTAGCAAAATTTGACTTATTTAGGTTGTTGAGCCTGAGAGCAGTTCGTTGGAACTGCTAACAATTTGGTCAATGTAAAATTTGGAACACACAGAACAGTTTAGTTTATAAATGCCAGACCTGTGGCGTACCAGTTTTGAACGATTTTGTGTTTCATTTTCTTGACTGACTGTGGAAAAATTAATTTTGATGTTTTTCGCACGGATTACGTTTGCAGTCCGGTATGACACTTTGTCATTGAATGATATGCAGATATATTTCATACAGTTTAGAGGAGCTATTTGTGTCACAGTAGTGTTTCATTTGGACTTAGAGCTATCTTTTTAGTGATGTTGTTGGATCTGAAACCACTATTGTGGGCTATTAATGTGATTGTTTTTAGTTCTTGTCATTTAGCTGCAAAGGAATTTTTTCACATTCTGTTGGGCATTGTCCCATAATATGCCATTTCGTGTTGCTTAGGATAACGTACAAGCTGTTGACATCTGATGTAGTGGACTTCCTTTATATTTTAAATTTATGTTTACTATTCTATTTACTAATTTTTAAATCCAAGAAAGTTATGCCAACATCAGTTTCATGCTAAACAGTAAATCTTAGGTTTTAGTGGAGTTTGTTAAGCGTTTTTTGAAAACTGATTAATTTCATCTGCTGTTCCATCAAATAAGATATGTGTGTCATACAAATTGGTACTGTAATATATGATTTTGTTCTTTGTTGTCAAATTGGCATCGAAAAAGGATGTTTCCAAATGATTTATATAAATGTTGACTAGCAGTGTAGCTAGGCAACTGCCAATTGCAAGACCATCATCCTTTTCATTCCGAAGAAGTCATTGCTATTATCTGACGATGCGCTCAGGCCTGCAACTAGTAATGGTACAACAAAATTATTTAAAAGACTTGTGGCTTGTTACAGTATTCCCTGCTGTGTGATTCTGTGTAGTTACTATTTTATGCTCTAATTCTGTGTGTGATTAATAAACGTTGAATATAGCTGGATGACTGAGAATGATGTAAATGAGCATGTTGCAGATCATTAATTTTGCATGCAGCTTTACTGTATGCTTAAGTGATGAAGGCGTTCTCTTGGGTAAAATATTCTGGAGGTAAAAAAGTCCCCATTCGGATATCCGGGCAGGGACTACTCAAGATCACGTCGTTATCATGAGAAACAAAACTGGCGTTATACGGATTGGAGCATGGAATGTCAGAACGCTGAATCGGGCAGGTGGGTTACAAAATATAAAAAGGGGAATAGATATGTTAAAATTAGTTGTAATGTGAATTAGTGAAGATCGGTGACTGGAGGAACAAGACGTCTGGTCAGGTGAATATAGGGTTATGAATACAAGATCAACTAAGAGTAATGCAAAGGTACGTGTAATAAAGAATAAGAAATACGAGCACAGATAAGCAACTACGAACAGCACATAGTGAACACATTATTGTAGCCAAGATAGACACGAAGCCCACGCATAACACGGTAGTAAAAGTTTATATGCCAACCAGCTCCGCAGATCGTGAAGAGGTTGAAGAAATGTACAATGCGATAAAAGAAATTATTCGGATAATTAAGAGAGACGAAAATGTAATAGTCTTGGGAGGCAGGAATTCTGTTGTAGGAAAAGGAGTAGGTGAATATGGACGGGGGGTAAGAAATGAAATAGGAAGCTGAATGGTAGAATTTTGTACAGAGCGTAACTCACTAGAACGCTTGAGGTAGATTATATACTGGTACGACAGAGATTTAGGAACCAGATTTCAAATTGTAAGATATTTCCAGGGGCTGATGTGGACACTGACCACAATTTATTGGTTACGAACCGTAGAATATATCTGAAGAAACTGAAAAAGGTAGGAATTTGTGGAAATTGGACCTGGATACGCTAAAAGAACCAAAAGTTGTAGAGAATTTCGGAGAGAGCATTAGCGACCCATTGACAACAACAGGGGAAAGAAATACAGTAGAAGAAATGGGAGTGGCTTTGAGAGATGAATTAGTGATGGCAGGATAGGATCAAGAAGGTAAAAAGACGATATCTAGTAGAAATCCTTGGGTAACACAAGAAATATTGAATTTAACTGATGAAAGGAGAAAATATAAAAATTTAGTAAATGAATATGGAGAAAAAAGTACAAACGTCTCAAAAATGAGATCGATAGGAATTGTAAAATAACTAAGCAGAGCTGGCTAGAGGACAAATGTAAGGATGTAGAGGCATATGTCACTAGGGGCAACATAGATAATGCCTACAGGAAAATTAAAAGAGACCTTTGGAGAAAAGAGAACCACCTGTAAGAATATCAAGAGCTCAGATGAAAAACCACTCCCAAACAAAGAATGGGAAGCGGAAAGGTGGAAGGAGTACTTAGAGGGTCTATACACAAGGGAGATGTACTTGAGGACTATATTAAGGAAATACAAGGGGACGTAGATGAAAACGAAAAGGGAATATGACACAGCATGCGGAACTGGACAGAGCACTGAATGACCTAAGTCGAAACTGGGCCTTGGGGGTAGACAAAATTCCTTTACAACTAGTGATAGCCTTTGCTGTAGTTTCCCCTTTCTTTCGGCCATTCACAGTACCACCACAGCAAAGCCGTTTTGGTTAATGTTAAGGCCAGATCAGTCAATCATCCAGACTGTTGCCCCTGCACTTAATGAAAAGGCTGCTGACCTCTTTAGGAGCTACACGTTCGTGTGGCCTCTCAACAGATACCCCTCCGTCAGGTCCACGGTTAATGGGTGGATCTCAGATACGCTTCCACAATTCATCATGGAGCGAGCATTGCTGACCTTGTTAAATGCGTACATGATTTTGCAGAATGGTTGACTGGCCAGCAGGTACAAAGAAACAGTTCCTCCGTCACCGTGGGATCATAAATGCAGCAGTTACAACATGTTTTGTCAGTGCAATTGATACAGGCGATGTAGATAGTGTTCCAGCGCATGTGCACGACCCTGGGCGACAGCAGTTGCCTAGTGAAGCACACGCCATCACGAGGCGACTGCCGGCCGGTGTGGCCGTGCGGTTAAAGGCGCTTCAGTCTGGAACCGTGTGACCGCTACGGTCGCAGGTTCGAATCCTGCCTCGGGCATGGATGTGTGTGATTTCCTTAGGTTAGTTAGGTTTAATTAGTTCTAAGTTCTAGGCGACTGATGACCTCAGCAGTTGAGTCGCATAGTGCTCAGAGCCATTTTGAACGAGGCGACTAGAAACGTGGCCACTGCAAGTGAGCGGTGCCAGCTCCTCAGCGAGTGCGCAGCTACGTCAGATCTGATGCTGTCAGACGCACAGAGGCATCAGACTTCTGTGTGCGCTAGCCAGCAGCTCTAAGTGTGTCAGGTGGAGGAGACACCTTTCGAAAGCTCTCGAACCAATGGGAAGACGGCAGTTCGAGTCAGAGAAGCATTGGGGCTGGGCATGGTTCATAGACAAGCAGATATTAGAGGCAGCAGCTACTTCCACATTGGGTCTCTGGCTGGTATGCAGGAGCTGACAGCTGACAGCGTTAGGTATGTGGCTAATACCTATACTTGCTCACCTTCGAGTTATTATGAGAAACCGCCACTTGTACTCGCGTACAGGGCCAAGCCACCCAATATCGCGGCGCAGAGTGTGGCAACCACACTAGCCTCACTGCCTGGCAACAGGCTTTCACAACGACAGCTGAGCACTCTTCTGGCACTGGCAGCTGAGCTTGGCAGACAGCCTGCTGACACGCCTTGCTGGAGCTAGGGAAGATGGTAAGATGGTGCTACAACATACTCAATAAAAAATGTACAAGATCACACACCACGAAGGAAATATCCAGATGGAATGGAAATCCGTAGATCTGATGTACACAGACAAATAAATCATTACAGTTTGACAAAAGCTGGGTGATTCAAAAGAACAAATTTCACAAATTGAGCAAGTCAGTAGTGCACTGGCCCACCCCTCTTATCCTTATGTAAGCAATTATTTAGTTTGGAATTGATTTATAGAGGTGTTGTATATCGTCCTATGGGGTGTCATGCCAAATTCTGTCCAATTGGTTCATTATATCGTAGAAATCCTGAGCTGATTGGAGCCCCTTTTCTATAATGCTCCCCACTTTTTCAGTTCGGAAGAAATCCAATGACCTTGCTGGCAAAGGTGGAGTTTGGCAGGCATGAAGACAAACAGTAGAAAGTCTTGCAGTGTGTGGACGGGCCTTACCTTGCTGAAAGATAAGCCCACGATGGCTTGCCATGAAGGGCAACAAAACAGTGTAAAGAGAATCGTTAACCTGTCGCTGTGCTGCAACGGTCCTGTGGACCAAAGGCGTTCTGCTATGAAAAGAAATGCCAGCGCAGACCTGTGTTAAAGGTGTCTCTAGACATGTCTTTGGCTTGGAATCTCAACGGTGTAGAATTATCTTCGCTGATGAGTCCCGATTCAAAATGAGCGCCGATGACCAGAGATGTCCTGGACAATGGGGGGATGCCAATTGCACTGAAACACGACATACGGCGCAAAATCCAGGAGTGGTGGTGGTCTAGGGTCCCATTTGTTCTCACAGCACGACTCCTTTGTTTATCATCCACTGCAACATTACAATGGAGGGTGAGTATCTAGTGAAAGACCAACTCCAAGTCGTGGCAATAACTGAAGTATTACGACTTCCTCTCACATTTAAGTAATAAGGAACAAAAAATAACTTGGTCGCTGAAATTCAACTACGTTTTACCGTTTTGGGTAAGAAAAGTTCGTTCGTCTTTGCAGAAACATGGAAAATAGAAAAGGTGCCTCTGGCCAACTACTGGGTCCAGAGGCGCTAGTGCTGCGAGTTTTGGGACTTTGGAGACAGCATCAAGGCGGCGGGAACTTACCTGGAGTTCTGATTGCGTCGATAACTCTGGCCTCGATCGCTGTAGTTCCTGCTGGAGCTGCTCTCAGACTGTGTGCAGATTTTCCAGAAGAACTCGAGGAATTGGTGCTCTGCAGCTACATGTTTATTATTTGCTCCGGATCTCTGATTAAGGTGAGGCTTATAGGGTTTCATAGAACGATATCTCTGCAAAAAGAGACAATTATCTTAGGAGAACACTTCTGAAATGAAGTATTTCCTATACTATTTTAGTGCTGATCAGTTAATTACCACTGTTCCATATAAGGGTGAGCGGTGGAGTACGAGCGTAATCGGCGAGGCTTCACCTGAACACTGTGTCCCCATTCCATCGCGTTGCTTTTCTAACATATTCTGTATGTCATCGAATTACCACGTGATCGGAAGAGTAGTTATAAATGCAGTTCTTGTACCTCAAATTG
Source organism: Schistocerca nitens (assembly GCF_023898315.1). NCBI lineage: Eukaryota > Metazoa > Arthropoda > Insecta > Orthoptera > Acrididae > Schistocerca > Schistocerca nitens. The sequence goes on along the minus strand of NC_064614.1, from coordinate 766,846,369 downwards.
GGATTCTAAAACAGACCTCTCACGTTCTCAAGCGTTATTCTGCCAGATGAGCCACCCGCTTAAGCCCAACTGAAAGATTAAGTCTGTCATGACGCTTATTGTGTCAGTCATTCTCTGGCATTTGTAATGTAACACAAAACTGAAACTCTCAGAAAGAATTACCAGAATAAATTCAGTCTTAGTGGGAGTGTACGAACATTGTAACAACAGTAACCTAAGTAGTAGGTAAAGCGGCGGTGTTCACACAGTCTTAGTGACGACCTCCTTCTATAACCGGAAATATCAGCATTCTCGCAGATTGGTATGTAAAGATTCGGGTCATGAAAAGAGGTGATCAATGATATTTAGTCTCTTACAGACCATGCAGCTGTTTATGCGGAACCGGAGAACATATGATGGTCCTGTCCAGCGATGAAATGGAAGGCTCGATGAAGAAATGGGTAACGCTTCATTTAGAAACAAATTTCTCACGTGATCTGTTATGTATTCGAATATACCATACGTTGGTGACCAGTAGTTCCTTTAGTATGGCTGGAATATATCAATATATATAACGGAAGCTCGAAATTTAGCGCGGACATCAATGCGGGATGCTTATAATAGTTTCCACCATGGAACTTTGTCTCGAAACCTGGCAGCAGATCAAAGAAGATTCTCGCCATATGTAAAGTATGCCAGCGGCAAGACGCAATCAATGCCTTCTCCACGTAAGAGCAATGGAAACATGTCGATGACAGTGCTTCTAAAGTAGGGTTACTAAACACAGCTTTCTGGAATTTCTTCACCAAAGAAGACGAAGTAAAAATTACAGAATTTGAATCAAGAGCAGATGTCAATATGAGTAACTTAGAAGCACATGTCCTTGAAGTAGTGAAGCAACTTAAATCTCTTAATAAAATCAAGTCTTCCAGTACAGACTATTCTATCAGAATAGGCTGATGAAGTAGCCCCGTGCTTAACAATCATATATAACTGCTCACTTCTAGAAAGATCCCTACCCAAGGCTTGGAAAGCTTCTCGGGAAACACCAATATTCAAGAAACGTACTATGAGTAATCAACTAAATTATAGGCTCATATCGCTAACATCCATATTCGGCAGGTTCTTGGAACATATATTGTGTTCGAACATTATGAATGACCTCGAAGAGAATGGTCTATTGACACATAGTCAACACGGATTTACAAAACATCTGTCTTGTGGAGCACAACTAGCGCTTTACTCGCACTGTGTTGACTGTTATCGTCAAAGGATTTCACACTGATCCGTATTCGAGATTTCGAGAAGTATTTTGACACCGTACCTGACAAGCGGCTTGTAGTGAAATTGCTTGCTTGTGGAATATCGTCTCAGTTATGGAACTTGATTCGTGGTTTTCTATCAAAGAGTTCACAGTTTGTAGTAATTGATGGAAAGTAAACGAGTAAAATAGCAGCGATTTCTGGCGATTTAAATGTCCTCTGCTGTTCTTTTTCTATATAAACGATTTAGGAGACAATCTCAGCATGCGTCTTATGTTGTTTGTAGGTGATACTGTTGTTTAACGTCTTTTAAAACCATCAGAAAGTAAAAACAAATTGAAATCGATTTAGGAAAGATATCTACAAGGTGCGGAAATTGGCAATTGACCCTATACAGGGTGGCCGGAAATTCCCGTTACAAACGTCTACGACTTGTAGTGGGTTGTGAGTACAGAACATTTTGAATAGGAACCCACGTCCGGAATCGTATCGTTTCCGTTCTACGACAGCATGATGGAGCACCACCTCACTTTTCACTGGCTGTCCGGAGACATCTCAACAGACGGTATGCGAAAGATGGATAGGCCGTGGTGGTCCAACCGCGTGGCCGCCACGATGGCCGGATTTAACCCCTCTGGGCTGCGTCTTGTGGGGTTGTATGAAGAGCCTAATTTGTGAGACACCTGTAGAGACAGAGGAAGATCTGCTCGCACGAGTTCTGACCCCTGCACAAGATACTGAAGAGACACCAGGTGGGATGGAGACAGTGTACCAGATCATGCTACGGAAGTACTATGTGTTAACAACGTTGGTGGTCGCCACATCGAGCCGCTGTTGTAACGCATCGGTAAGTTGCAGCTGGTGCCGTAGATGCTGGGTTCTTGTTGTTGTCGGCTAATGTAAACCATAACGTATAAGTTGTAATGAAAATGCGTAAGTAATAAAGGAAAGAGTCAGTATTCTTTTAAAATGGATTGCTACAATTGTACTGGATCACGCATAAGTATTTTCCTCACGTGGGTTTCGATGAGATAATCATCTGCATTGAAACTGTCATAGAACGGAAACAGTACATTTCCGGACGTGGGTTCCCATTCAAAATGTTATGTACTCACTACCCTCTACATGTCCTAGAAGTTTGTAACGGGAATTTCCGACCACCCTGTTTCAAGAAACGTGTGAGGTGATGCCCACGAGTACTAAATGGAGTTCATTAAATTTTGGCCAAATGATAAATCAATCAAATCTAAAGGCCGTAAATTCAACTAAATATCTAGGTTTTGCAATTACGAGCAACTCGAATTGGGAAGAACATATAGAAAATTTTGTGGGGAAGGATAACCAAAGACTGCGTTTTTTGTCAGAACGCTCGGAAAATGTAACAGAACTACTACAGAGAATGCCTACTCTACGCTTATCTGTCTGCTACGCGATGTGGGATACTTAACCAGATAGGGTTAACGGAGTACATTGAGAAAGATCAAACAAGGGTCGAACGTTTCATACTATCGAGAAATAGGGGAGAGAGTGTCACGGGCGTGATACAGGATTTGGGACGGACATCACTAAAACAAAGGCGTTTCTTGCTGCGGCGGAATCTTGTCACAAAATTTCTTCACCAACTTTCTCCTCCGATTGCGGAAAACTTTTTTTGCTGTCGACCTACATAGGGAGAAAGGACCATGATAATAAAATAAGGGAGATCACAGCTCGCACGCATAGGTGTTGATTTTTTTTTTTTTTTTTTTTTTTGCACGCTTTTCAAGAGAGGAATAATATAGAGAATTATTGTGAAGGTGGTTCGACGAACTCTCTGCCAGGCAGTTAAGGGTGATTTGCAGAGTAAGTACGTAGATGTCTAGAGTATTGTACACAGGCGGTGGACAAAAGTGTGGAAACACCAAAAAGACAACAAATTAGTTACCGTAACAGAGCGTAGGAAATCAGTTGTGATTCAAAGCAGTTTCCAACCTTCTCTGAATGGACAATTTCAGGTCTTGTACGGTTTTCTTTGGAATCTTGTATTATTCTTCCTGTAAAACAGTAGCAAGTTTATGTAATGATATCGAAGGTGTATTGCGATCGCGATCCCTTCTCTCCACAGTAGATCAGCATTGCTCAACAATATTGCAATCTGGTGACTTTTGTGGCCAGGAGACTGGAGACAACTCATCCTCGCTCTCATGAGACCAGTACTGGACGGTGCGAGCTGTGTGAAAAGGGTCCCTGTCATCTTGGAACACAGTATCAACGTTGAAGTGGCAATCAGGAACGCCCCACAGTGCAATAGGCAAGTGAACCCCGTCGCTGGATTGCTGAGTAGCGAAGTGTAGTGCTTCTGGAGGAGTGATGATACTACATTGATGGGCGAATATCTGTCAGTTGCAGTTGTGGTCACCGAAAACCGGTAGCATACATTGCTGACTGGGCAAACGAACCAACGTCTCACGCTTCATGCTGTCAAGAACTAACCGAGTAAAAACTGATTAGTAATGAAGGTATCCAGACGTTCTCTGGTGCTATATAACGACGTTTGGAGACGTTTGGAGACGCTACTGCGGAACGTTAGAGATTCATACCAAACTGAATGCTCAAGATCACACATAATATAAGGTTCCGTCATTCTCATCATCTGTGTGTTGTCATATAGTCATTCTACGGCACAAAACTAATCAAATACGAATGTCTTGTTCTTGTTGTTAGCATATTTACAAAAGATGGTGTAGTTATTAGACAATGTGTCATATAACAAACACAGCTCAAAGATAAATTTATAATTATAAATTCAACATAAATTCGTGTATAGTGGCTTATCTCAGTTAACACTTGTCCGCTTATACAAGAAGAAACGTATTTGTTACCAGCGCTCCCGTCGTAGACATTTGCCGCTAAAATCGAAAATACTGGAATACCACACTAAAATAGCAAGTGCTATTTTCGAAAATTTACTCATACGATGAATTGAAACCGTAGATACTTAGTAAGACACTAAATGACAAGGCTGATGAAAATCTCTTGTTATTACAACTAATAGTGTCAACAGAGCTTGTATATTTCCAAAGAGTGGTTTTATTAATTGACAATAAATAAACAACCTATAAAGTCTTATTGGATATGTATGTGGTGGTGATTGTGGACATTACCACCAGTACATCTCCTGACGCACAAGAAAATTAGGAAGATAAGTATGAATCTTCTCGTAGTGTAATACTTAGTCATTATTATCATTATTATTATCTGCATTACTCAGTGTATATTTACCTGTTACTTCAATCGCTTCAAGCTGTTAAGACTATGCTATACGTTTATCTTATTCTTACTGATCCTTTTTTCCTATTTGCAGTTAATATCAGGACGTAAGCATCTCAGCTCAGCTATATGGTTAACCGTGATATAGTGCCACGATGTATATAGCAGCATTGTCAGGAGTGCCGAGTTTCATCGTTAGAGTTGCTGTCTGCTTGGGTTAATCTATCGTACAAATGAACTAATAGGAAAGAAATTATAAGCCGAATCTAGTAGGCAAAAGCTGCTTTTAACAAGAGTAGAAGCCTTTTCACATCCAGCAGCATCGATAAACATCTCAGGGAAGACCACATAGAGACGTTTGTTTGTAGTGTACTGCTGTACGGATGTGAAACATTGACAACCGGAGAAGCAGAAAAACATAAAATAACATCCTTCAAGATGTAAAGCTGCTACAGAATGTTCAAGATTTTCTACATAGACAAGATATCAAACGAAGACATGCTCCATAGAGTGGACGAAGAGAATCCTTGTCTCCTGAAGGTAATCGAAGACTAAAGGGACACATGGGTTGGTCTCTGCTGAGACAGGGTCGTCATCAGAAGTTACGCTGACGCAACAGTAGAAGGGAAGAATGCAAAACGCAGATCGAGACTACAATACATCAAACAGATCTTGAATGGCACCAGATGGACCAGCTATACCACTCTCAAAAGGAAGGCTGAAGACAGAAACGCACGGCCGGCTGCTGCTAAACCAGCCTGATCGCCGAAGAAAAAATTTCCTTGGGGAGGACGGAACTTGTGCTAGTTGCCAGTCTTCGCGATAACGTCTCACTAACATAGCGGTTCTAAATCTTGACTTGCTAATATACTGGTAAATATACAAGAGAGCTGAATATGCTAGGTAATTTGTCTGAATAAAGCCCTCTTCCTCGTTAATAGCTTCTTCACCGACACCGCTTACTTTGTTGCAAGCGTGTATGCAGGCAATTGAGGTGATGGTGTAACAAGCCGACGGAGTTTAACAACGTCCTTGCATTTCTTTCAGGTTGCTCTTTTGATTGGAGAAGGGGGAACTCTACGCGAGCTGGTTCGCCTACTGAGCGACACAAGGAGACAGTATGGCAGCGGCGACAGCAGTCATTGCATCCGCATCCGTTATACAAGAATAGTGGATAGACTGCACCGATACTTCCAGGTGTGTGTTTTGCTTTGCTCTTCGGCATCTTATGTAAATTATTCTTGCTTTGTAGCGCTTTTTAAGTAATACTATTGACTTTTATTTATATTTAAGTTATACAAAACTTCGCTGTTTGTTTGCTATCTGAAAACGACTAGTATGGAATCCTTTTAAACTATTATGTCAATATCATTGACAAGAAAACAATATCACCTGATCCATTAAAGAACTTTTTCTACAAGTACCGCGAAAACCAGTTTGCAACATAATTTTATCCTTCGTGTGGATTTAGTACAAATTTTACGGTATTTGGTGCCTGGTATTTCTTTTCTGTAACTGCTGTCGTTCTGCATCAGACTGTTTTTCTTACTCATTTTAAAAGGCAGCCACGCACATAAGTCTAGCAGCCGGCACTTGCTATAGTTTAACTAATTTATAAAGATATTACTTTCAATTATACAAATATTTCTAACAGGCTACAAAGTTGGGCACATGTAGTAGCGAAAGTATAAAAAATAAAATGGTCATATTACGCCCCCGTATACACGAGAGCTATTCGGGAAGTAAATTTCGATCGATCGCGAAATGTAAACCACTGTGAAAATCAAAAATGCTTCATTTGCAGCAGTTAGCTACATGTACCAGTTACTTCTCCAGACAGTCGCGGCTCCTACGTAGACCTTAGACCACCAATCAGACATAAAAGAAGGAGACCAAGACGTTCTTGGAATTACCTTGTCAACTGAATATTGCTCCATCTCGGGATACGCGAGGAGGAGGCCCTGAATAGAGAGGCTTGGCTGAAGATAACAGAAATACAACAACATATTGCTATTAATTGATCTCTGATTAATTAACCTTTTAGTAACAATAATAATAATAGTAATTACAGTTTCCAAAACGTAGAATTCCAACTCGATGTAAAGTTGTAGCACGGCATCCGAATCCTGACCTTATGCCAGTTACGGACTTCAAATTGTGTTCGATTATGATGATGATTTTTGATTTGTAGGACGCTCAAGCGCGGTCGTCAGCGCCCATAGAAAGTCCCAATTTTTTCACAGTCCAATTATTACGCAACCCAATTTAGTCACTGTCACGAATGATGGTGATGATGAGGACATGAGAAACTCCCAGTCCCCGGGCAGGGAAAATCTCCAACCCGGCCGGGAATCGAACCCAGGACCCTGTGATCAAGAGGCAGCAACGCTAGCCACTAGACCACGAGCTGCGGACGCGTTCATTTAGTAGCATACAATCGAACTACGATCTTGGGCAAAGGCCTCTTCTGTTAGCTGCGATCATAAAGCTGAGATTCAGCCTCGTTAAATTCAAATTACGCAGATATTCAGATCTTAGTTTTGAAACTAGTTCAGGGATCGTCGTTGCCTGAACTTCGATAAACCTCTTCTTTCATAACTGCTTATTGTGTACCGGCAAGCACCTCTTCTCAGAAAATCTCTTAAAAAAAAAAAACACAGTTGTACGGGCGACACAGAAAGTTCAGTCAGTATCTCCTGACCAGGGTTTTGCAGTTGCAGAACGTTATAAGACATCAAACTACTGGAATACCACACATACTGAAGAAGTGCAAATGCCCTTCTTTGGAGTGAAATATATGGATAACATGAAGTAACCTCAGAAAGATGATTTGCAGTAGGCGTTAATCAGATTTCCTTTTTTAACAATATCTGGAAAACAATAGCTCAGTAACAAATCTTTCGTGTGACTTCAGACGTTTGAAGCGACTCTAAATTTTCAGCTAAACATTTTTATAGAAAATCCTCTTACGAATCTACAACATACATTAAAACATAATACTGAACGGGGTACTTAGTTGCTGAACCTAGAACTATTTGGGAATTTGTTTCAGTGTCCTCATATAAGCTGTCAGTATCGGAAATCTAGGAAATTGCTAAACAACAATAGGTCCCAGTTTGAGAAGCGTATTATGATGTTCATGTAAATGTGCAGTCCTACAGTTGCGCCGTAGACGTGCAGACATTTTTAAGTATTGTTATTGGTTTTTCTGTATTAGTATGGATTAGACTATCCGTCCGTGTCTGGTATAACGTTATTATTGTAGCATGATACATCCCAAATCTGTATTGCTGTGTTTGCTTTGTTTACTAACAGGTTTTGACTTTCGTGACTGCCGTCAGAGCCCAGTTAACGGAACTGACGCGAGGTGGCAAACATGTAACAGGTTTGTAAACTGGGTATGACATTCGAAAGGTGTGCTAGGTAGCCTGCGGAGGAAACTTTATTGCTGTAACACTCTGCATTACAGAAACTGAGAAAACTGAGCCTTAAAGAAATGGTACTGGAGTGCATATGCGAGGCAGCAAGTTACGAGCTGCTAAACCGTAAATAAAAATTGTAACTTAAAAATATAAAACGCCTTTCTTAGATATACAGGGTGTTACAAAAAGGTACGGCCGAACTTTCAGGAAACATTCCCACAGACTCGCGACTGGGGAAGACCTAGAACGACGAGGAGACCTGCAATGGACGAGGCAATTCTTCGTGCAGTTGACGATAACCCTAATGTCAGCGTCAGAGAAGTTGCTGCTGTTCAAGGTAACGTTGACCACGTCAGTGTATGGAGAGTGCTACGGGAGAATCAGTTGTTTCCGTACCATGTACAGCGTGTGCAGGCACTATCAGCAGCTGAATGGCCTCCACGGGTACACTTCTGCGAATGGTTCATCCAACAATGTGTCAATCCTCATTTCAGTGCAAATGTTCTCTTAACGGATGAGGCTTCATTCCAACGTGATCAAATTGTAAATTTTTCACAATCAACATGTGTGGGCTGACGAGAATCCGCATGCAATTGTGCAATCACGTCATCAACACAGATTTTCTGTGAACGTTTGGGCAGGCGTTGTTGGTGATGTCTTGATTGGGCCCCATGTTCTTCCACCTACGCTCAATGGAGCACGTTATCATGATTTCTTACGGGATACTCCACCTTTGCTGCTAGAACATGCGCCTTTACAAGTACGACACAACATGTGGTTCATGCACGATGGAGCTCCTGCACATTTCAGTCGAATTGTTCGTACGCTTCTCAACAACAGTTTCGGTGACCGATGGATTGGTAGAGGCGGACCAATTCCATGGCCTCCACGCTCTCCTGACCTCAACCCTCTTGATTTTCATTTATGGAGGCATTTGAAAGCTCTTCTCTACGCAACCCCGGTACCAAATGTAGAGACTCTGCATGCTCGTATTGTGGACGGCTGTGATACAATACTCCATTCTCCAGGGCTGCATCAGCGTATTAGGGATTCCATGAGACGGAGGGTGGATGCTTGTATCCTCGCTAACGAAGGACATTTTGAACATTTCCTGTAACAAAGTGTTTGAAGTCACGCTGGTACGTTCTGTTGCTGATTAATGTGATTTGAAGAGAAGTAATAAAATGAGCTCTAACATGGAAAGTAAGCGTTTCCGGACACATGTCCACAAAACATATTTTCTTTCTTTGTGAGTGAGGAATGTTTCCTGAAAGTTTGGCCGTACCTTTTTGTAACACCCTGTAGAAAAACGCATAATCTGAAGGTTAAGTACAATGGACTAAATTAACCTTCTACTGTAGTGGATATCAGAATAAAGGAATAGATATTTGTCGGGAAACTAACATTGTCGTTAGGAATAATTGTTCACAACGTACACACATCAAAAAACGTTTTGCATTACCTCGATTCCCTGAACTGCTGAAGATAGACGTTGATTGTCGATATTGTATCACAGAGACAGTCCCTTTGATTGTTCAGATATGCCACTAAACCCGATGTAAACAACCATGCATGAGCAACGCCTATTAGACGGAGAGCCCATCAGTTCCAGTCATTCCATTAGGAAGGAGGTACACGGCTCCTGTTGCCTGTAGTTCAAGCATGCCTAGACAGTCAATACCGCTGTTCGAGCGCGTCCGCATTGTGTTACTTAGTGCCAGGAAGGGATCTCAACAAGGAAGTGTCCAGGCGTCCCGGAGTGAACCAAAGCGATGTTGTTCGGACATGGAGGAGATACAGAGAAACAGGAACTGTCGATTTCATGCCTCGCTCAGGCCGCCCAAGCGCTACTACTGCAGTGGATGACCGCTACCTACGGATTATGCCTCTGTGGAACCCTGACAGCAACGTAACCATGTTGAATAATGGTTTTCGTTCAGCCACAGGACGTCGCGTTACGACTCAAACTGAATCCAATAGGTTGCATTATGAGCAACTTCACTCCCGATGCGAATGGCGAGGTCCATCTTTGCAAACACGACACCATGCAGGGCCGTACAGATGGGCCCAGCAACATGCCGAATGGACCGCACAAGATTGGCATCAAATTCTCTTTACCGATGAGTGTTGCATATGCCCTCAATCAGACAGTCGCCGGAGACATGTTGGAGGCAACCTTGTAAGGCTGAACGCCTTGGACACACTGTCCAGCGAATGCCACGAGGTGAAGGTTCCCTGATGTTTTGGGGAGGCGTTATGTGGGACCGACTTACGCTGCTGGTGGCCATGGAAGGAGCAGTAATGGCTGTACGATATGTGAATGCCATCCTCCGACCGATAGTGCCACCATATTTACAGTATATTGTCGAGGCATTCGTCTTCGTGGTCGACAATTCGCGTCCCCATCGTGCACATTTTGTGAATGAATACCTCCAGGGTAACGACATCGCTCGACGAGAATGTTCTCTAGACATGAATCTTATCGAACATGCCTGGGATAGATTGAATAGGGCTTTTTATGGACGACGTGCCCCAACAACCACTGAGGGATCTACGCCGAATCGCCGTGGAGGAGTGGGACGTTTTGGACCAACAGTGCCTTGATGAATCTGTGGATAGTATGCCACGACGAGTACAGGCATGCATCAACGCAAGAGGACGTGCTACTGTGTATTAGATGCACCAGTGTGTACAGAAATCTGGACCATCACCTCTGTAGGTCTCACTGTATGGTTGTACAACATACAATGTGTGGTTTTCATGATTAAGGAAAACTGCGGACATGATGTTTATGTTGATTTCTATTCCAATTTTCGTACAGGTTCCGGAACTCTCTGAACCGAGGTAATGTAACCCTTTTTTTGATGTGTGTATATGCAGCAGTATGAAATCCAGTATAACGACATGTGTCGGGTTCAGTTCCCGGTTGGGTAGGAGATTTTTCTCTGCTCAGGGACGCGCATGTCGCCGAAGTGGCGTCATATCAAAAGACTTGCACCAGGCGATCCCGTGTACCAGACGGGAGGACGCCGCCACACGAAATTTCATTTTCATAGCAAATTCGTTACGTGTATCCTTCAGACATTGTAGTATTATTTTCGTGCAACGCTGCCTTTATACTGATTGCCACTACTGTATAGCTGAACACGCAGTGAGCCACGTTGCAAGACGGAGAGGTGAACCAGACAAGGCTTAACGGTAGATTAACAATCTTTATCTGGTACAGCGACCGGTCTGATGCGGTTTTATAGCTGACATTAGATGCTCATTTATGCAAATGTTGGACTGGTCACCCATGGGCGCCTCTGAAAACACGATTCACGAACAGCTAAAATACGATGAAATATTGAATAAAGTTCACACGATTCAAAGAATGATGATGCCCTCCCTTATATTACGTGGCGACTGTTGCGAAAAAAAGAACAGCTTGTCAGTAAAATAAAATATATATGCCAGTAATGACAACAATGCGTTTCATAGGATGTGATAAACGCTAGATAACAGACGTAGGGTGGGTTGTTCAGAAAGATGATACTTTGCAAATCCTGTACAACTAGGTGTTTTAAAGTGGATAAATAACGAATTTTTCGAAACTTCACGCAAAAAAATTTTGATTTTCTTACGGTACCGGAGTTAAAGAATAATACAAGCCAGTTAACTTGTTCCCTCACGCCGATTTGCATATTTTGCGAATAACTTTTTGTTACTCACGAGGTGGGTCGCATTCCGGTCTGTCACGTAGGGAATCGTTATGTTCATCAAAATTTGCACAAAACGTTTACACGCCTATTAGTGAGAAACGAAAATACATTACTTCGCACAGACTCTAGAACACAGAAAATAATTAAAAAAGTATGTGGTATTGGTCTTGAAACTCCATACAATCCCTGATTCTTAGTACTTAGTCTTTCTCCAGAGTTAACTGACACAATTATTGTAAGTACCTGGAGTACTGGCCGTAGTGTTTGGTCACACGCAAGACCGTTATGTCCCCTAATAGCGTGTGGTCTATCGTAGTATTTGACAGTTTCAGAAACCGTCCTGATGTGTTTTGACTCAGGTCCTGCAAGCACCTGAGATGATAGCACACTCTGATCGTGATGTTTGATTTGTGGGTCGCTCAACTATGCTGTCATCAGTGCCCATAGAGAGTCCCAATTTTTTCTCAGTCCATTTTTGCCACTGTCACGCATGATGATGATGATGATGATGAAATGATGAGAACATCACAAACACCCAGTTCCTGGGTAGAGACTGCGGACAGTAGAACACTCTGGCCTTTGCACTACATTAAATAACTTTCGTAGAAATTTTTCCGTTGTGGAGCTGGTGGAGTACATAGGCATATTTCTTCTTTGAATAGTTATAAAGTGCTTTCTGTATACTCAGTATCAGATAAGAAATCATGGAGAATTCTTTTAGCGTTCTGACCCTTCTAAGAATTAAGCTCTGTAACCCAGTTAACTGTTCTCTTCCTATGCGGCTGCTTCAGGAGAAAGTGGCTGTTATTTCTAATGCACGCCCTGTCCTCTTGAAACATACGGTGTGCACACGACTCTACCCAGATAACTGGGGAAGCCTTGTAGTTTTTAAAGATATTTCCATCGAAGTTAGTTTTTCTTCAGTATTCTCGGCACCGCTCAAACTTTTCCTAGAGTCATGTGCGATTTTATTGAGACTCACCGTCTTTTTCCAAATTACAAAATGGTGCAAATAAACGAAAGCGATACATAGATAACAGTAGTGATCATATGTGCAATTCAGCTCGTGATATCTGTTCGAAAGTAGAGATCGCCATACTCTCTCTGGTTATTGCGTTTCCTTCGCAAACATTAGTTGCAAAGTTAACGCTGTTTGCACAAAACGTATTGTAATGTTCGTTGAGTATGTAATTCATATCATCCCTTAATAAGATAATAAAGACCCAAAAGCATGCCGGAACCTTATTCTTGGCAACATGTTGCACCGCTCTGTAGCTTCTTTTATTGCGATATAGAGTTGCTAACGCCCAGCGCCTTATGATACAGTACTTTCGACTTGGCTCCTTCATCTGGAAACTTTAGTAATTGTTGGTAGGTAATTTCCTTCATCGTAAAGTGTATTTCGTCGCTTGTGAGTGTCCACAAAAAGATATGTAAGTCTTTCAGAACAGAAATCAGCTTTAATAAGAAAAAGAACTGCGGTTTCTGCTTGGAATATCAATGTGATAATCATCTGAACAGATTCGAAACGATACTACTTCATTAATTAAAACCATATTGTAACCATGTTAGTTCCAAAATAATTAGCGGTGCACAACATGTTATTTATATTCATTCATTCCTAACAGCAGAAGACTAGTAACAGAAGATAAAGCTTGTGACGTTTACCCTACTTTGCAGGTGATGACTGTACCTGCGCTGATGTGTTGGGTGGCGTCTCCGCTGCTTTCCAATGGCGCCCTGACAGCTGGTCAGCAGGACCAGCGACAGCTGCCGCTGCCGCTCTGGCTACCTGCAGACACACACGCGTCGCCGACGTATGAACTGCTGTTCATCATCCAAGCCACCTGTCTGACGATAACGGCGGAGGCCACGCTGTGTCTGGATGTTTTCTTTGTTCGCCTCATGATGTTCGTTGCAGCCGAGATAGAAGTCTTAGATCAAAGCATTTCAACAATGCATTATTTCCATTTGAAGGATACAGCGTCGCTTGATTATCTATATGGAGTCGGGAGCGAACGGTCGTCTACGGCATCCGGTGTAGGTCACGCGACTCCACCTGTAGACGAATCCTCAGACACCGCTTCAGATGAAATGTTCTCTAAGCTAGTGAAGAATGTTCTTCATCACCAGGCAATTCTCAGGTTAGCATCAGAATACAACTGAACACATTTGTCTGTTCATAAGGTGTTAAAATGACACACCTGCCACACAGTATAATGCACAGAATACAGGGTGCTCCATTCATCGTGACCAGGCCAAATATCTCATGAAAGAAACGTCAAACGAAAATCTACAAAGAACGAAACTTGTCTAGCTTGAAGGGGGAAACCAGATGGCGCTATGGTCGGCCCGCTATATGTCGCAGCCATAGGTCAAACGGATATCAACTGCGTTTTTTTAAATAGGAAGCCCCATTTTTATTACTTATTCGTGTAGTACGTAAAGGAATATGAATGTTTTAGTTGGATCCCTTTTTTCGCTTTGTGATAGATGGCGCTGTAATAGTCAGAAACAATACGTCTCACAATTTTAGACGAACAGTTGGTAACAGATAGGTTTTTTAAATTAAAATACAGAACATAGGTACGTTTGAACAATTTATTTCGGTCGTTCTAATGTGATACATGTACCTTTGTGAACTTATCATTTCTGAGAACGCATGCTGTTACAGCGTGATTACCTGTAAATACCACATTAATGCAATAAATGCTCAAAATGATGTCCGTCAACCTCAATGCATTTGGTAATACGTGTACCGACATTCCTCCCAACAGCGAGTAGTTCGCCTTCCGTAATGTTCGCACATGCATTGACAATGTGCTGACGCATGTTGCCAGGCGTCGACGATGGATCACGATGGCAAATATCCTTCAACTTTTCTCACAGAAAGACATTCGGGAACGTCAGATCTGGTGAAAGTGCGGGACATGGTATGGTGCGTCGTCGACCAATCCACCTGTCATGAAATACGCTATCTAATACCGCTTCAACCGCACGCGAGCTATGTGCCGGACACCCATCATGTTGGAAGTACATCGCCAATCTGTTATGCAGTGAAACATCTTGTAGTAACATCGGTGGAAAATTACGTAGGAAATCAGCATACATTGCACCATCGGTAAAATGGGGGCCAATTATCCTTCCTCCCATAATGCCGCACTATACATTAACCCGCCAACGTCGTTGATGTTCCACTTGTCGCAGCCATAGAGGATTTTCCGTTGCCCAATAGCGCATATTATGCCGGTTTACGTTACCGCTGTTCGTGAATGACGCTTCGTCGCTAAATAGAACGTGTGCAAAAAATATGTCATCGTCCCGTAATTTCTCTTGTGCCTAGTGGCAGAACTGTACACGACGTTCAAAGTCGTCTCCATGCAATTCCTGGTGCATAGAAATATGGTACGGGTGCAATCGATTTTGATGTAGCATTCTCAACACCGATGTTTTTGAGATTCCCGATTCTCGCGCAATTTGTCTGCTACTGATGTGCGGATTAGCCGCGACAGCAGCTAAAACACCTACTTGGGCACCATCATTTGTTGCAGGTCGTGGCTGACGTTTCTCATGTGGCTGAACACTTCCTGTTTCCTTAAATAACATAACTATCCGGTGAACGGTCCGGACACTTGGATGATGTCGTCCAGGATACCGAGCAGCATACATAGCACACGCCCGTTGGGCATTTTGATCACAATAGCCATACATCAACACGATATCGATCTTTTCCGCAATTAGTAAACTTTCCATTTTAACGCGGGTAATGTATGACGAAGCAAATACCATCCGCACTGGCGGAATGTTACGTGATACCACGTACTTACACGGTTGTGACTATTACAGCGCCATCTATCACAAAGTGAAAAAAGTGGTCCAACTAAAACATTCATATTTCTTTACGTACTACACGAATATGTAATAAAAAGTAGGTGTTCCTATTCTAATAAAAGCAGTTGATATCCGTTTGACATGTGGCAGAGCCATCTAGCGGGCCAACCACAGCGCCATCTCGTTTCCCCCTTCAAGCTAGAAGAGTTTCGTTCTTTGTAGTTTCTTCGTTTGATGCTTATTTCGTGAGATATTTGGCCCGGTCACTATCAGTGGACAACCCTGTATACAGAAAACTGCACTGTATTACCCTACAAATATTTATGTATATGGGAAACATTTTTCTAACGATATGTAAGGTATATGATCACCAATTAACTTCGAATATGTTGTACCCATATTTGGTACATACGGTAACGAACGCCTTATTTACTATTTCTTTGAAATATGTCAGAGATGAGAATATTGTGGTGACACATAAAAAATAACACTCTCATCGTCCTATAAACACTTAGGAGAGTGCTATATCCATAATCATTTGATTAGGTATTTACGTCCGAAGTCGTACCGACTTGTTCAATAGGGACAATCTAGTTTGGTAATGAATTTTACTCTACATCGCCTGCAGGGTATGTGGCAGTAGTGATTTACTATTAATACAGTGTTAAACTTCTAACTAACTAATTAATAAACCAAAATGGTAAATTTAGCTGATTGTGCTGTACACCTTCAATGTATTGAAGAAAGCAATTTTGGAATACCATTATTCTCCTCTATAGAGACAATGTTAATTGATTACAGTTTTTAGTTATAATACAATTCTCCAGTTGATCTACATAACCGACAAAAGACAGAAGGGGTACTTATAGTCCAGTGTACGTAAATTTATGGGTTCATCTCATTTTATGAACACTAGGATATACAAAGGGAACCTTAACAAAACGTACTCCGATGACTGGAGCTGCAGTTAGTCACTGAGTTAGCCACATCACTGCATGTTCAATGGATCACAATCACGGCGTCTGTCCATAAAATAGACCGAGTCAGTTTTACAATTAGAGTGCGCTTTTTTCAATTAACAAGAAGGCAACATTTGACAAATTTCTTAATTTCTTAAGGTGTGTTTTATACGCACATGGTGACTGTTACTTGAGTATATTCACCTTCTCTCCCTCTCTCCTTCTCTCAATTATTTTCTTTCTTACATACTTTGATTAGTTTTTACTTAATACTCAATTTCTCCCTCCTTCGTTTAAACACACGTTCACTATACCACATTCAGAGAGTCTTGCATGGAGTAGAAAGAACTGTGAAATATTTCTGATTTCAGTACGAATCTGAAAATAATATTATGATTTCTTAAATTCTTTATATCCCTGGGTATGAGGTCAAAGATTTTAATCGGTAAATACCATTCATTTCTGTATACACTATGGCTGAGATACAGATAGACTGAAATATTTATTCTTCTAGTGTTACATTTATGAGCTACTTGGTTTCTTTAACTCTTTAGGATTGTTTACTGTAATCTATGGAATTCAGTAGATGCAATCTGAGGCCGTTGTCAGCAGTCTCAACTGTTTAAATAGCTGTGCACAAGAAGTTGCAAAGGGGCACCAAATGTTATCCTTGTTGCACGCCTCAGTGCAATAAACGCTTTCTTTCTAAGTAACAAATTATGTGATGTCATAACTAATTTCCTGTAAGAAAAAGAGTTCTTCATTCGTGGCCTATTACTGTCGTTGGTGAAAAAGGGGATGAGTTACGAGGTGGAATGAAAATAGTAAAAAAAAAAAAATCCAGTTTCTTGACTGCGATAAATGAGGCTACCCATAACCCAATCGATGCACAGCTTGAACATTTAAGAGGACCTCCAACATCAGATTTCACGTTTAAGTTCTTCTCAACATAAATCCCCAAGAAATTACAAAAGTCAGTTTCATTTATTAATTTACCTTGTGCATTACTTATGGAGATATCGTCGATTCTTGTGGCAGACATAATTTCATGTAACATGTCTTATCTAATTTCAGTGGCAGTCAATATGCTGTGAATCAGCTGCATTTTTACCAGGCTTAAATGAACTGTAAGCATGGCAGATGTCTCACAAATTAGGGTGTCCTCCAAAATTATGAACGAGGAAACTTGTTACTATTAAATGAGACATGAATCACAACTACTTTAATTTATTACTATAAAATTATTAACAAAGGAAAGACAAACGGTGCCAACATTTGGTTTATGTGACATAGGGGTTGGGGGAAAGATGCTTATAGTCATGCAAGTTAATTAATTGCAGTTGCAAAGTGTCCAGTGATTATCATGATGTTAACTGAAAACAGAAAGGAACACTCACGTCTGTGGTTGGAGTTGAAAGAAGACTGTTCACTGATTCGAAATGCAAGTCTTCAAAGTGAAGCTTGAAGTGACCGAAGTGTTATAAAATTACTTTTGCTTCTCTATACATCAACTCTCAGTTGCGGCTCAGTCTCACCGTCTTATTCTAGATGGAAGGTGTAGTGGCTGCAAAATCAGTCATTGACGGGACGATTGAATCTTGGCAGCGGCAAAGTGCGTATCAGCTCGGTATGTCACGAAGTCCTTGATATATCAAATGTGAAGAGGCTGGTCAGATTCCCTCTGCGGTCTGGCAATGAAGCTGAAGATGAAAAAGTTCATGTTGAAGACCAAGATGATGTTTTTTTTATAATTTTTATTATATTTACTTATGACAGCGCAGTGTTCATTGCCATGTGTATTTAGACCTATTCCTTTGTTGAACTAACCATTTTTAAAAAATCCTGCTAATTGCATATTACTGATGCCTCATTTAATCCTGGTTTTTATCTCATATTAACGATAAATTTCATTGTTTCCTTGGGAAACCATCTGTTAAAAACTAGCACACATTCTCAGTATACAGAAAACAGTCATCAACCCACAAAATAATACATAACAGATCTAGCCACCCCGTAGTTCACAAACAAGTCAGCTTCAGGTACCTCCTACACAGAATGAACAGAATACCAATTAATAAACGTAACTAGACAGATTACCACAGAAAATCGTTACAAATTAAACGCAGTAGATAAATTAAACAAAAAAAAAAAAAACACAGACACAACTGCTACAGAAGATATGCAACATTATTACAGCATAATACATCAGTGATGATCATACATCAGAGAACACAAGAAATACGAAAATTAGACTAAACCCCGTCTCAACAGGCTTTGGAAGGTCCAACGGTACCGACGGTCCGCCGTGTCATCCTCAACCCATAGGCGTCGCTGAAAGCGGATATGTAGGGGCATGTGGTCAGCACACCGCACTCCCGGTCGTATGTTAGTTTACGAGACTGGAGCCGCTATTTCTCAATCAAGTAGCTCCTGAGTTTGTCTCACAAGGTCTGAGTGCACCCCGATTGACAACAACGCTCATCAGACCGGATGGTCTCCCATCCAAGTGCTAACCTAGCCCGACAGCACTTATCTTCGGTGATCTGACGGGAACCGGTGTTTCCACTGAGGCAGTGGCGTTGGCACACACAAAATACACAAGATGGAAAACAGGAAAACATTGTACATCCTGACTTTTAGCAACTAAGTAATCAAAAGAATAAAAAAATTGTGAACAGACAAGGAATCCGTGCGCCAAACCAAACAAAGAACACACTACACAAGATACTTAAAGCAGCCAACACTGCTACAGATAAATAAGCAAGTAGGTTTTCAAGGTGTCAAGCCTTTTGGGTGGAGCAGTTGATAGTGGGCCCACTACCGATTGTACTGAGATAGGGAACCAATGATGGGGAATGCATACTTATTTAGTTATGGACACACATAGCATGCACCACATAACAAAAGTGTAGTTCGTAGTCACCGTTCAAGGTGATGACTACCAGTCTTAGTGAGTGTAATGCAAGAGATCATGTACTTCTGTCGCGCTCTCACTAAGATCCCAAGTGTCTGTTGCACACTGAAACAGGCAGCAGGTGATGAGCGATGTAAACCCCCTGACCACGAAACAGACATATTGTATCCAACTTAGGTCGTGGCACTTGTGTCATGTGATGACTGCACGTATCAAAACGGTCCATTAACCTGTGCCGCATGCACACAGCTATCTCCGTTGTCAGTTGTCCTAGTCCTACGCAGGAAAGCTCACAGGATGTGGAACTAATTACGAATACCTGTGTTCATTGTATTTGTGATATTCGACTCTTTGATCATATTTAACCATCATATGGACAACTGTCCTGACGGCGTGCAGACAAGTGCAGAGATTTGCATATCATCTACCTTCTCTACTGTGCTACCAACGTGCAGTCCCTCATATCTTCTCTCAAACCTAACGCTCTTGTTTGAACAGGACGGCAGAAACACATGTTCCCAACAGAGCAAAATTTTTTCTGCCCCACTCAATCGTTCAGCCATTTCCCCCTCAATAGCAGAAACCCGGCTCTGCAATAACCTTCCGCATTATATTAGAGACCTGAATCTTCAGAAGACAGTTAAGGAAATATCGACTAATACAACGACAGTGATTACCATTATCCCTGTATGGATTTGCTACCCTACTACAGCCTTCTCTCGAATTAGATCTACCTCATTTTCCAGTATTCTTAGCTAGTGCAAACTCCTAAACTTTCCTTTATCCAGAACTGTCTTTACAAGAAAACCTTTTCTTGCAGACCTATAAATTCTTTTTGTATATACCGCAATCATTATTATTATTATTACTAGTATCACAATTAGTGACAACAGAAGCATACATAGAAATACTACTACTATTAACTTTCTCACTTCATAGTCGGCATTGTTTACTCACATTGTCACTACAGACACTCACACAATTTTAATACTACTTGTCTTATTAAAATTATTATTTATTAGGTAAGTATGATGTGAAAACGGTGCTGGTACTATGTATGTTATAGCCTGATGGCCCTAATCATGTCACATAGGATACACAAATAAATAAATTGGAACGATCACTTAGAAAAGGGCGAGACCAAACAAAGACCACATTTAGTGACAGATGTAACAAATCCATAAAGAGACCACCTACACTACGCCTTTCCGTCCTCTACTGGAGTATTGCTTTGTGGCATGGGATCCTTGCTAGGTAGGATCGAGAGAGAACATAAAAAAATTCAAAGGACAGCAGCACATTCTGTATTATCGCGAAACAGGGGAGAAATTGTCTCGGGTACGACATGCGAATTGGAATGGTAATCATTAAAACAAAGGCGTTTCTCCTGCCGGCGGAATATTAATCACAAACTTCCTTCTACGAATGCGAAAAGAAATTTTTGACGCCGACCTACATAGGGAGAGATCATCATCGCGATAAAATAAGTGAAATCAGAGGTCGTGCGGAAGATTTAAGTACTCATTTTCCCCGCGTGAAGTTTGAAACAGTAAAGGAATAGTGTGAAAATGGTTCAATGTACCATGTGCTTTTGTCAGTTGCAAAGTAATCCTATGGATGTAGATGTACCTCACGATGAAGGAAACAGCTACCATTTTAACATTACTCTGTTGCTGGAGTTCTTATGAAGTTGTCATGGCAGCAGACATTGAACGAAATCAGAACCGCGCCAGCAGGATCTTAACATGTCAGTATATTCCGCGCGAAAGTGTAACAGTAACGATTGGCGAACGTAAATGACAATAAATAGAAGAAATGTGATGCTGCCTTCACAGTATATTTCGCGCAGGAATCATTACAATAAGATAAGAAAGATTTGGATACGATCAAAGACGTATGGACGATAATATTCTTTCGCTCAGTGGGCGAATAGTATAGAATTGAGAGTTTCTAACATTCGTTCGCAGCAGTTTGCCCAAGGCGCTCTGTAGTTGCTTCTGGCGTGAAGCTTGTGGAGCGAATATATGCTGTGTGATAGAAAAACTGAAGTTGCCAGTAAGGAAGGAGGACTTAAAATGAAACTTCAAGAATTGAAAGGATATGTGATGTTATTTCGGTGATTAAAAAATCGAGTCTAATTTATAAAGTACGTGGCAGTACGAACCCACTTATCAGTACAATGTTACACTCCCTCTGTCCCGCATGCATGCGCTGGTTCGGTTGGGAACGTGTCAAAACTGTTTTATCCTCTCTTGAAGCAACCGGATCCAAAAGTGGTATTTGATACCCTGGTTGTAGCACTGAGACAAGCTGACATCAGAAAGGCTCCTACATATGTTCTGTCAGGGACTGATCTGAGATCTTCATGGCCACAGGAATACAAGAACATCAAACGGACAGTTCACAGAGACACGTGACATATGTGGAATAATATTTTCGTGTTGATAAGTGGCACCACGATGCTTTCAAGTGCGAGGTAGTTCAGGAGGACGCAGTAAGTGTGAGGTATATCGTTGAGTCATCAGAGTTCCCTAATCACTATCAGCCGTGACGTGAAGCCATACCCGGTTGTCTGACGTCGCGATCGAAGGAGTAACGCCGCTGTGCCTCTAAGCAGGTCGCCCCCATATTCGCCCGCGACAATCACCCGGATGGTGGAGAACTGTGGTTTATACCTGAGCGCAATGTAGACTCGTTCATCAACCCTGTATGTTGTAGTGTTAACGGCAGCTTACACATGAAGCAATAATTCCATGCTTTGGCTGCAGCTCGTCTCCGGCCAATGGCGGAAATGGTGCAAGATGTTTCCGGACTGCAGGTGCAAATGTGAAGGTGTTACGATGTGCTTGCTGCGCAATGCGGCCATCGTCCCTTGTGGTGCTCAGACGTGGTCGACCGAAACCTGACGAGGAGGATGTCTGTCCTCTACGGTGAAATGCAGTTCAAAATCGAGCCACTGTCACAATAAACAATTGAATGATTCGACCAACCGATCAAATGGACACCCACAACTAGGACCGTTTCGAACTCCGTCAGGTGCCGATAACACTGTCTCAGACGAGTGCCCTTCTCAGTGATCACTCAACATCTGAAACAGTTCACGCCAATAATATGCCGTTCCAGACCTGGTAACAATATTAAAAAACGAACGACACTAATACACTTTGGAGGCCGGTCTACCTACCACAGAGAACTGTATATTTAATAATTTACATACCTTCTGATGTTGTGTCACTGTACGAAGTTATAATGTCGTCCGAAGTGTCATATGGGTGCTTTACTTATTTTTTTGACACAGTATATTTTCCCTCAAAACTGGGAAGATGAGAAGAATCTTCGGCAAGCAATATATATAACTGCAAGCATACGTTTCTCATCATCACCAAACAGAGTAGCAGTTTCAGTATAATAATTAGTCAGTTTCGCTATTGTAACATTCTTGTTTTCACTCTTCTCACAGTTCATATGTCAAATTTTTGTTGCAGGTCAGCCTCTTTGTTGCAGACAGCAATGAACGTTTCTACCTTCATTCTTCTGTTTTTCAATATGGCAAACTTGTGTTCAATTATGTTTGTCACGAGTGGTGTAAGTGATTTTACTTCATTGGTAATAAAGTGTAAACTGTTTTTGCGTAACTGGAAGTCCACATAATGAATGCGTGTATTAGCTATTGGGAACGCACCATACGTTACTAAGTTCAAACTCATCGTTCAATCACGAAGTACACTATGTGATCAAAAGTATCCGGACACTTGGCTGAAAATGACTTAGAAATTCGTGTATCCCTCCATCGCTACTGCTGGAATTAAGAATGGTGTTGGTCCAAATTTAGCCTTGATGACAACTTTCACTCTAGCAGGCATACCTTCAGTCAGGCGCTGAAGGAATGGCAGCCCATTCTTCGCGGAATGCTGCACTGAGGAGAGGTATCGATGTTGGTCGGTGAGGCCTGCCACGGAGTCGGCGTTCCAAGACATCCCAGAGGTGTTCTGTAGGATTAAAGTCAGGACTCTGTGCAGGCCAGTCCATTACAGGGATGTTATTGTCGCGTAGCCACACCGCCACGGGCCACAGGCCGTGCATTATGAACACGGGCTCGAGTGTGTTGAAAGATGCAATCGCCAACCCAGAATTGCTCTTCAACAGTGGGAAGAAAGAAGGTGCTTAAAACATCAATGTAGGCCTGTGATGTGATAGTGCCAAGCGAAACAACAAGGGGTGTAAGCCCCCTCCATGAGAAACACGACCACACCATAACACCAGCGCTTCCGAATTTTACTGTTGGCACTACACACGCTGGAAGATGACGTTCACCGGGCATTCACCATACCTTACACCCTGCCATTGGACTGGCATATTTTGTACAGTGATTCGTCACTCGACACAATGTCTTTCCACTGATCAGTTGTCCAATGTTTACGCTCCTTACACCAAGCGAGGCGTCGTTTGGCATCTTCCGGCGTGATGTGTGGCTTATGAGCAGCCACTAGACCATGAAATACAAGTTTTCTCACCTCCCCCCTAACTGTCATAGTACTTGCAGTGGATCCTGGTGGAGTGTGGAATTCCTGTGTGATGGTCTGGATAGATGACTGCCTATTACACATTACGACCCTCTTCAACTGTCGGCAGTCTCTGACCGCCAATGCTATACGCTTTTGTGCTGTACGTGACCCTTCACGTTTCCACTTCACTATCATATCGGAAACAGTGGACCTAGGAATGTTTGAAGTGTGGAAATCTCGCTCACAGAGGTGTGGCACAAGAGACTCCGAACGACCTGACTACGTTCAAAAAATGGTTCAAATGGCTCTGAGCACTATGGGACTTAACTTCTAAGGTCAGTAGTGGAGGGGTAGCACAATGAACATAATATGAAAAACATATGTTTATGGGTGTCTGGGGATACTTTTTATCGCATAGTGTACCTAGAACGTAAGAAGCTGTAGTCGCCGAAGTTGATAGCTTTGAGAGCTACGTAATTTCCGTCTCAGCTAGTTCATGCACTTGGGCGCGCCATACTGAAGCAATTCATATATTATTACTTGATATATTTCACCATGAACCACGGATCTTGTGGAGGTGGGGTGGCTTGCATGCCCCAGTGATACATGTAGTCTTATCGCACGTGTAATCACAGTGGAGCGGGTATATGTGGAGAGGCCAGACAAGGATGTAAGTCTTGAACAAATGCAACAGATTTTCGATAGCTGCAAGTGCAGCAGTTTGCATAATAGGCTGATCTACCTTTGTAACACGAGTTAACATGGGCTAGTTGCACTAGTGCTATGAACAACTGAAAGCAAGGGAAAGCTCTTACTCTTCCTGTGAACATGCAGCTCCACTAAATAGTTAAGTGATAATGGCTTCCTTCTCAGTATAATATTTTGGAGGTAAGATACTCCCTCATTCAGATCTTTAGGGGAAGGGGGGGGGGGGCTAAAGTGAGAACGTCGTCATCAGGGAAAACAATACTCGCTTTGTACAGGTCAGAGCGTGGAATGTGGGATCCCTTATTTGGATAAGAAAAAATTTAGGAAGGGAAGTGGAGAGGTTGACGTTAGATATAATGGGAATTATTGCAGTTCGGTGGAAGGAGTAGATGGTTATAAATACAAAATCAATATGGGGTAACGCATGTGTAGGTGTAATAATGAATAAGAAAACAGGAAGGCAGGGAAGTTTCTATAACGCACGATGATTACCAAGATACACCCATCACTGTATTGCAGGTCTATGTGCCAACAATCTCCAAAGATGATGAAGAGACTGAGAGAATGTACAGTGAGATGAAGTAAGTTATTCACGTAGTTAAGGGAGAGAGAAGTTCAATTGTGATGGGGGACTGGAATTCGGTAGCAGGAAAGGGAAGAGGAGAATGCGAACTAGGGGAAAGGAATGAAAGAGGAAACTGTATGATAGAATTTCATACGGAGCGTAATTTGACCACCGCTATCACTTGGTTTAATAATCGTGGAAGGAAGCTGTACACATGAAACAGACCTGGAGACTCTGGAAGGTTTGTGATAAATCCTATATTGATAAGTAAGAGATTTTTGAACCAGATCGAAACTGTAAGACATCCTAGGGACAGATGACACTCTGATCAAAGTTAGATGATTATGAACTGTAAAGTAATTTGAAGATATTGCAAATAGGGTAGGAAAGCAAAACGACGGTACCTGCTTAAAATGCAAGGACTATAGCTTATTAACAGTATCACAGGGAGCATTAGGCAACGACTGATTTGAACAGCTCAATGAAATACAGTAGGATACGAGTACGTAGCTTTGAGACTGATAGAGTGAAGGCTGCAGGGGATCAAATAGGTAAAAAAAACGAATATTGAGAGAAATCCTTGGACCTAGCAGGGGATACTAACTGACGAAAGTACAAAATATAAATGCAGCAAATGGAGTAGGCAATTTGACATACATAGGTTTGCGAAATGAGACTGACAGAAAGCGGAAAATGGCTAAATAGGCATGGGTAGAGAATAAACGCAAGTCTGTAAAATCAGGTAAAAAGATGAGGAATGTAGGAACCACAGGGAAACTGAAGGGACCTTGAAGAAAAAAGCAGCAGCTGTGTGAATATAAAGATCTTAGATGTAAGCAAAGAAGGAAAGCTTAAAGGTGAAAGGAATGCATGGGGGGTCTATATGAAGAAAATGAGCTTCATGGTAGTATTAAAGAAAGGAAAAAGGAAGTAGATGAGAATGGAGTGGGACACATGATAATGTGAGAAGAAGTTAAAAGAGCACTGAAAGACCTAAGTATAAAGAAGGTAGCTGGAAAAGACGACAAACTCCTACAGCTACTGATATCCTCGGTGGAGCCAGGAGTGACAGCAGTATTACACCTGCTGTAGGAGGTTTATGAGACGAGTGAGATACCCTGATACCTCAAGAAGAACGTTATAATTGTGGCGCCTAGAAGCCTAAAGACCCAAGTACAAAAAAATTATTTCCAGATAATTGAAGTTAAAAGTTTAAAAAATTCCAGTAGGTCATGTTAGGAGCCAGGTAGTTTTGTTTACATTACCATATACCTCAAGGATATAGTTCATCATAAAACATATTAAAACATTATTTTAACTATGTATAAACGTATTTTTATATACTGAAAGTTCACCATGTTTTGCATGCTGCACTTGGATGTCTTGTACATCTGCACTTGTACCTCTTGGATTCTGTATGTAGGTCAATAATGAAATCATTTTGAAAGTAGATAAGCACTAGTCTTAAGACCTAATAATTGGTATTTCAAAAAAAATAAAGATCAATAATTGAACATACAATCCAAAAGGTGGAACAAAATACAAATTTTCATTCATCCTCGTCAGTTCCATAAACATTGTACAGAGCTTAATCTTCTTCATCTTCATCACTTAGTAAAGCCTGTTCATCATGCTGACTTGCTGCTTGGGCTTGAAGCCAAGCGGCTACATTTTTTAACTCCAAATGAAAGGGATGATGGATAGGTGATACAAACTGGAGCAGCTTTTACTTTTTGTGTTTCTAGTCTAGGTTTTGATGTTGTTGGTTGTAGAGTTGGGAGTTTTGCAGGTAGTTTTCCAGTGGGGATTTGTTTCAGGCTAAGTTGACTGTATGGCTCTAGGTATCCTGCCGAATACTTGTAGTGTAGGATGCGTGGGGTACTCTTCTTAAATTAAGGAATTTGCATTTTTCTGATGCCTTTTTATCTTTTTGGGAAAAACATTGTTGAGGGCGTCAATGTCAACAAAGTTTTCATCTCTTATTTTAGTTACAATAAACTTCTGACATGCTGATGCTAATAGTTTCACCCAGTCGTGCGAAACTCACATGTCTCTTTTTTCTTTTTTTTTTTTCTTTATCTGTATATGCCCGAAGTCTTGATTACATTACCACTCACTGTACGAGTGGCCAGGTTCAAAGTAATGTTGGGTGACTTTCTCAATGCCTTTGTTTCTTACTATGTACAACCAAAATTTTGACGTCAAGTGGCTCTTGTTCTGGCCCCCACGGTTGTCAGCAAATGCCTCAATGTGTTTGATGTAGCTATGGAGGGTCTTAATGTATTTTAGAAGGCTACGCATTATTTCCTGACACCCCGTGTTGGTTTGACCCTCATGCCACATGTACATTTTCCCGGTACCTTCTTTGAGATTACGGACATTTAAGTTGTATGTCCGCAGTTGTCGCATATAATAAGCTTTTAAGTTTCTAACTGCAGGCGTTGGCATCATTCTTTGAAAGTCAGATTCATGCTGTATATTTTGCCATGTGTTTTGTGCTTTTTTCTTTTAATTCTTTTATAGCTTCAGCCTTTCTCAAGAGTAATTCTTTCTGTTTTATCGTCAACTTTTTTTCTTCTTCTGAGCCATTTTTATTTGGGGCTTGTCGCAAGCGACACAGGTATCTGTCTGAAACCTATGAAAACCCAAATTAAACTTTGTGCTGAAAATTTTTCGATAGAAGCTTTCTTTTTCAGGCACGACTCCTCTTTCCTCGCATGACAAGTTGTACATAATTCTTAGGTTTAACTCTGGAATAAGGAACATTTTTTGACAGCTTTTGCTCTGCTGTAGTGATTCGAGTACTTAGGGAAGCTTCTTTAGTGTTCTGCAATAACTGCCACTCTTTCTGTTGAAATTTTGTTTGCAGGTTCCTTTTTCCCTCTTTTGTCTCGCAGAGCCACACCTGATTTTCTTTTTTTTAATGATATTTCTTACTCTTTTGTTCGATACATCACGGGTTCTCAAAATAAGCTGTGCAAAGTCTTGTACGTAACTGACTTGCCTTTTCTACTTACAGCTAATTGTTTTTGCCTTTTGATAGGATTCAGTTCTTCAGCACTGTGTATGTAGGCCGTTTGCAGTTCCCAATCAGCTAGGTTCCAATACGCCTCAAATATGACTTGCCTATACTCTTGTGGAATATTTTTATTGTACTTAAAAGGGCAGTCGTGGTTGCACTCACGGACCTCCTTAAATGCATGATATTTCGATTTGCGGTCACGATAAGCCTTGCCAGAGTTTCGTAACTTCTTGAATTATTCTCGATTCCAGAATTTCGCTCTCCGAACTCGTTTTCTTCCAGGTTGCGTCGGTGGTGGTATTGCATTGTCTGGTAGATCCTCGATAATCCCGCTAGCCACTTCAGCTTCTGGTATTCCAGATGAAAAGGAAAATAGAAGGATATAAATGTGGGTTCGTTTAGAGTAAGAAGTCTGGATTAAGTTAGACAAGGAGCTATATTAGGTTAGAGTAGGACTATGAATGAGCCAAAATACGTTGTAAAGTAAAATACGTTATCGTTATGAATTTTTCATCAAAGGCCTATAAAACAAAATTAACCCGTCAATATTGAGGTACCACTTTCATTGGTTTCACTTATAGTTGCATTTCTGGGAACAAAATTGGGATCTGCATTACTATGATGTCTGTCCCAAAATTAAGCAGCATCTAAGAAATTAAAACTAGAGTAGCCGAAGAGTTTTTAAATATTCTTTAGTCAGCATATAAACAAATATCTAGAAAGGTTGCTAACCTGACTCAAATAAATCTACATGTTGATCACTCATATTGCAATGAACTTTTAACTTTTGATGTTTTAAACAGTTCTCTTTCAGTTTAAAAAACAATGAGCTGGTTCAAAACGAAGAGACATCATAGTTATAATGTAAACACCAAAATTCACTTTTAAAAACAACTGTTAAGTTTCAATAACAGACATCGGCTAATAATATGTAGCACTAATGCTCGTTACCTAACAACAACAAAACAATTTGCTCCTTCATTTTGGTGGCTCAGGGATCCAAGTGACAACTTGGACCCCTACCGCTCCAAACGACTAACAACTATCCCAAGTTGATTTAGGGTCTCCACGCTGAGTAGCAGCACCTGTCAAGACGTGAGCTTGGATCTCTTTTTTTCCAGTCAACAGAATGACTTTTTACTATTCATTTCTGCACTTAACTCCATTCTGACAGAAATGTCACTTGAACCCATTGGCTTCTAGGCACTTCAATTGCATTACTATGGAAATCAGATACTGAGATATGTTAGTATTGACAACATGGCAGTTTGTTAAGCCTTTTGTGCAAAATACTGACAACTTGTTTACAGATGAATGGAAAACGTTGTAGAGGCTGACTCTGAGGAAATGTAGGAATACACGTGTCAGTATTGCCTCTACAATTTGAGGAAAGCCAATCCTAAGTTTATAGCATTTGTAGGCTTAGAGGAAGCTTTGTCCAACATTGATAGAATACAGCCTCGGAAAACATACAACTTGTATGGGAACGAGGCGGTAGTTAGGAGAGTGGATGGTCATGCTAGGTAACAGTAGTTGAGTTGGGATTAAGATAGGGTTGTAGCCTATCGCTGACGTAATTCCATCTGCACGTGGAGCAAGCAGTAAGAGGAAACAAAAGAAAAATTATGAGAGTGAATTAAAGTTTATAGAGAAGAAATAAAAGTATTATTTTTACAGATGACAATGTAATCATTAGTTTGGTACTGAAGGTATGTTTGAGGTAAAAATTTTAGATGAACACGAAGAGATGAATAGAGTAAACGATTTCAAATGGATATAGGTTGCAGTAGTTATTCTAGAAGAAGCTTGCACAGGATAGAGAAGCGTAGAGAACAGCATCAAAACGGACTTCGGAGTGAAGCAAACAGCAAATTTCTTGATAAGTTTTCTAACTTTTTGTCTGCATTTGTATCACTAACTTGTACTCGGGAGCAATAATAAGTCGTACTTTGCCATTCGTTTTTCCAATAATTTCGATTAAATGACACTAACGGTGTTTGTCAATGTATTAGAGTAACATCACTAGTCAGCATAGAAATGGTACTGCCATGGTAGATCCCATCTATAGTGTGGAGATTAGGTCTCATACCTCACTAAAAAATAGCTGCTTGTGCTCGACATTAGCGTTGGCGTATCATACGTTCAGCGCACCGACTTCTTGTTCGTTAAAGCCTACTGATCAAACTAGAGAAGCTGGTGTAAACAAAATCGAAAGCGTTGGCGTATTGCTGTGTTTAACCTCTTTTAAATCTTACGTGATGTTCGGTAAATTATGTTGAAATTTAACAGGCCATTATCATAGTTTCCAAAAGTATGTAAATCGCTTTGGAAATTTCGGCACTATACGGAGGATGTTGAAGCGCTTTCCAGGGAAACTTCTGCAGCATAGTGTAAACAATTTTTTCGACTTTCATTCTATTGCAGGACAATACCAAACCACATGTAGCCAAGACTGTTTCACTGGAAAGCTCTAACACAACCTCCATTCAGTTACGATCTCTCTCCATACAATTTTCGTATTTTTGGAGCCCAGAAGAAAGATATTCTTGACCATAGACTTGCTCGGGTCGAGGAGGTGGACGCCTGGGTTCGGTCATGGTTCAGTAGACAACCGCAAACACATTTCCATGTAGGCTTTGGCCGACTTGCCACATAGTGGAATAAACGTATTAAAAGCTATGGCGACGACTTTTGAAATAGTAAACAATAACTTACTTTTGTTCCACCTATATCTTTTTCATTTGACTGCCTCTTACTGTTTATCTTCTAATTCTTAGCAGTAATGTCAGAGAAAACCTAAGATAAAGACTTATGATTGCTTAGACAGTTGCTTCTATGTATTCAAAATGGTTTCATTAAGTGATTTTATGAGACTTGTTGCCATTTGAGGTTTGATTAAGGTTTGACTACTATATTGAGGGGATTCAAAAGGTGTTTCATTGTGTCATGGTCATCCTCGCAGATTTTTTTCATTCGGTAGTTCGAAGAGTGTTAGACGTAGAATCTTCTTCACGGAGCAGTTATTCTATAATTCAGTTACTGAGAACCAAAAGGGTACGAAGCACTCGCATAAAGCTTCGAGAAAAATAAAAGGTGGTGAAAATGAAATTTTTGGACAAACTGCCATAGTTCTGACTTGTTTCTTTAATCAGTCCTCAAAATTCCATATTTACTATAAAAAATAATGAGCCCACATTATGTTATGAAATATTGGTTAATATTTAGGATTACAGGTGTCAAAGTTAATTCAAAAAATTTCCATATATTAAGCAACAGCGTGTTTTGCCAGTTGTTAGGTTTGTAATTAAACTGAAACTGGAATCAGAATGTTAACAACAGATACGAAATGCACTACACACACAATTATAACCTATTGCAATACTTCATGGTCCCAATTATTATCATGTTGGTTGAGCACATTCTGTGACCTGAGGTTCAGAAAAAGCTGCCGACATACCTCCGACTACGAAGTATTACTACTGCACACGTGATGTGGACACTAAATAACAATTCAGCAACGCAGAGCAACAGTACTAAGCTTTGTGCTTCGGGCCCATATGCTAATGAATATCCGAGAAATAGTTGTGACAGCGTTTCATGAATGTTCATGTGTAGCGTAAGTCCGGGAGAGCTGGACCACTTCTCCCTCCAGCATAAAAATTATGTGTGTTTCAACCTTTTTTGATTTCTCGCAGCATGTTCGTATAGAGAGACATATAAACTTATCTACTATATATTATTGAGGCATTGCCACTTAAAATACAAGATATATGGACAAATGAAAATATACATGGGTGGACCACCTCACTTGTATCTGAGCAAGTGAGATGGACCATTGTACTGGAAGGGACGGACCATATAAAAATGACTACAGAAGAAGAAACGAGTCAATTAAAATTATATATTTTTATTTGGAATATTTTGTAATGAACACAGAATTGTAGCATTAAATTTTTTGTCCGAGACAGAATTATCAGTTTATTATAAATCTTGAATGAATACAGGGTTTCCTAATGAGTTGTTGATTTTGTTCTAACATTAGGCAGTATTTCTCTCACTACAGTAGTTACACTTATTACCAAATGCTGAACAACATACATGTCACCATCGTCTACAGGAAACATAATGAATCCAACCGCCATTTTTATTAATTTCGTAATAGAGTTTATAACAGCCAGCACTTCAATCTTCATCCCATTCGACGAAGTTATTTTTTTAATCTTCTGCAACGTCTGCATCTGAAGAGCAAGATGCAATTTTTTTTTCCTTTTTAACTTCTTCTCTTCACCAGTATTTCCCTTTAGTGACCTTTATGTGTCCTTTTCCTGTCTTTTATTATCCTTCTTTTATTTACCGTTTCAATATTTACAGCAAAGTACCCGTCTCGATACAGTTGCTGCCTTTCTCTTGGAATCAATGGTTTTATCAACAGAAGAAACAGTAGATATTTCTTCATTTTTTTTCTCTGTTGGCTTAGGAGCAATCAGTTTTGAAGTGCTGTTCTTGGAGGTTTTATGTTTAGTAAGAGTAGGGTCCGAAGTTGTGTCACTGAAGAAATTTAACTTGTGCAGATATCTATGCTCTTTTGATGTGTTTTGGATCACTAGATGTTTTTGATGAGTTTTGAAGTGGTTGATTGGCTTTTGTTTGAGATTCTGCTCTCCCATTTGTTGGCACAGAGGTACCTTACGACAAATAAGCATAGTCTGGAGCCGCGGCCATCTTCGGTGGTATTACTGTACATGCCTTGAGCTAAATTAATAGTGCTCCATCTCTCCTACATTAAAACATGTGGTCCATCTCTCCCACGCAACACTGGTCCCTCTCTCCTGATCCTCTTGCAGAGATGGACCACCTCGACTTCGATCTGCAGATATAGATCTCAGTGGCCACAAGTAGTGGAAGCTGCTCTCTAGCAGCGCATTTGTGAAACACTTCACTAGTCCGTCCCACCCAGTGGTCCAACTCTCCTCAACTTACCCTTCAGTGTTGGCTTATAGTTAGAGATACACCTGCTTTACAGTTGAATCAACGGAATTAAGGGGCATTCACAAGTGCTAAAATCTCAAAATCAAAGACGGTGTGCTTTAGGCCCATATGTTTCTCAGCGCCTCAATTCATTACGTTTGCCAGAATGAACGTTTTCATAATTATAAAGAAAATCCCTAAATAAGATACAATTGTAGTGTATGAACTCCAAGGAAAGCTCTGACTTCAGTTTTATGAGTTGCTTTATGTTGTTTCACGTATCACTGATGGTCTATCCTCTTCTGTTTGATGGCAGTAACTATTCGCAGTACGATTTGAGAATCTGAGTGCTGTACTGAGTTTATCTAAATTTCCTTTAGGGAGAAAACGTTCGTGTGGTAGAGTCGCCACTATTATTTGCTAAGCCGTGTATAATGTTAGACACATCACTTGAACGTTAATTATTTTGGGCTTTCGCCTAGTTGTTGTACTCATGCTTATACCAGTCTACGTGGAGGTAATTTTATGTCACTTCTCACATATCCTCGTTACTCTGATGTTTTGTACGACGAAATGCGTTTGCGAACGCTCATGGGTGTGTGTGTGTGTGTGTTTGTGTGTGTGTGTGTGCGCGCGCATTTGTGAGTGCATATGCATGTAACTGCATAAATACATCTATTCACTACTGTACATTAGAAATAGTGTTTTAGAAACTTGGCCAAGCTGATCTCTCAGGCAGTCGACAGTTAAATACGAGTATTCTGCTATGTATAGTTGCTGCAGAGAGACGGAAATCTGACGAAGGCGATGAAGGCGTTCTTGACGATACCCCCCGTCCTGTTCCAGACAGGGATGTACTGCATTTTCGGCCAAATCACAACTGACCAGGTAAGTATTAATACAGAGGACACTGCTGAACTCGTTGGAGATCCGGTAGGAATTGGACACAACTGTTTTGTCAAAATGGATAATTTCGTAGAAGATAATACCTAACTGCTGTCACACGTGAACATCGCGATCGTACATTTCATTTCCTATTTTCTTTTATTTGCATTGTTTCTATGGTCTCTCAGATTGCAGTCATGTAGAAGGTGTAATTTCATGGTAATTCAAAGGTTGTAGCTGAAACACGATTTTATGTTTGTCGATGTCACAGAGAAAACGGGAAGCACATCATAGGCATTGTAGGAATGGGTAATGTTAACGCTAAGGTTATAAGCTTCTCAGCTGGTTGGTTAACTAAGAGTAAATCTCTGAGACAGGAGCCGGCCGAAGTGGCCGTGCGGTTAAAGGCGCTGCAGTCTGGAACCGCAGGACCGCTACGGTCGCAGGTTCGAATCCTGCCTCGGGCATGGATGTTTGTGATGTCCTTAGGTTAGTTAGGTTTAACTAGTTCTAAGTTCTAGGGGACTAATGACCTCAGCAGTTGAGTCCCATAGTGCTCAGAGCCATTTGAACCATTTTTTCTGAGACAGGAAACTTCTACCAGACTCACAAAGTACTGGGAAAATGTGTGAACCTGTCTGACTAAATCTGACTAGTATAATACGTCTGCGGGACGGATCGCGCAGTCTTACACAAAGACGTACTGTGTTTGTTACATACTAGGTTACAGTTCGGAGACAGTTTGCGAAATAAATATAAAAAAAAAAGATTCTTTGAATGAAGGGAAACTCTAAATTGAATTTTCATGTATTCTTCCTTCAGTTCACGCGATACGCATTTAGCCACAATGTCCCAATGCAGCGCAAGGAAAAGAGAACTTAATGAAAGTCTGCTAAGTAAGTGTAATACCTGCAGCCATGGAATGGAATGAAATAGATGATCAAGCTCCACAACATCGAGAGTATTCCAAATCAGAATGACTACCAAACTGCGCAAAGTTGTCGAAAGTTCAAGAGTCCGAAACCTACACGACGTTTTGTATCACCCAGACTAGCTCTTTGTGAGGTATTATACCGCACGTCAGTTACAGCTCTCACATACAGACAGAGCGTTGGAATGGCCACACGCGCCAATTTCTCGCAGTTTATGAAGCATTATAAGCTGCGCATTCTCTCTCACCTCTCGCATACGCATAATTTTCGGATACCACGTAAATTTAATTCACAAATCACATATATAATACACCTCAAACGATGAGTCTCTTGGTGCAGGTCACTGCCCGCCCTCTAAATCTCACAACGTAGCAAAAGATATACAGGACCGCCTCAATTGTGCACCTCTTTGAGCCGCACCCACAAACGTAACCAGATTTGTTCCAAGCATCATTAAATTTGAATAGCAGGCTATTTTATAATTAGTAGGACAATCAGTGATTCAATTCGTTAAGAATAGTGAATTCAAGCTACTATTTAGATACGTAAGCATGGAATTAGGCATCGGTTGATTTTGATCTGCTCCCATAATACATGTTGACCACTACAAATCTGTGATTTGTCTTGATTAATAGGTTCCGTGTTAATTATAATCACTTTCATGCCGCCCTTCGAGCTACGTCACTAAATAGCTTGCCCTACTCATGGTTCATAGTTCAAAACGCACATTATCAGCGTGTACAGTACATGTACCCACGCCGATCTCTACTTGCACGCCATCATCCATCATGAATCGCACATAATTGCAAACATCGGTACATCCTGCAAGGAAGATATCAGACGACGACAACCTGCCCCATGAGCCATGATACACATAGTCGTACAAAGTCTTTAGCAACAACGCCTATAATTTTCATCAAATAAATGAAATTATTTCAAGCAAGAATCACAGAATACTAACGACAAGGAGAAGGGAGAGTTCCCACCAGCACAAATTCTAAAAAGCTGTCCAGAATTGCGCAGATGGGAACTCCCCCTGCAGTATATCCTACGTTCCTGTAACCCTCCTGCCTTCAAACTTCGTTAGTCATTGTCCTTACCCATCTATCACATTCGATTTTCCCATTCCAGCATTACACAGCCCTCTGTCCCACCGACACAGCCAGTCTTGTACCTCTCTCCTTTTCTGCTAACGCCCCCCCCCCCCCCCAAACAGCCCCACACACTGTCTAACCCGCCGACAGCACCTAGCTGCGCTGTCTTCTCTCCGCCCCGTCCCTGTAGGCCCCAGCATCATTACTTGACAATCCCCCTCTCTTACCTCACTATCACTCCCCTTCCCACCCCAGCCTCTTCCTTACCCCTCCCATCATGTACTGCTGTTCACAGTCTGCCTACAGCTGCTAGGGACTGTGGTCACGTGTTTGTGAGTTGCGTTTGCGTGTGTACGTGTCTACTTTTGACAAAGTTCTTGTTGGCTGAAAGCTTATTGTGTGACCGTTTATTTGTTCTGCCTATCTGCGAGTCGGCATCTCAGCTGTATAGTGAGTAGCAGCTATCCATTTCATAATATTGTTACATTTCATCTCGAAAACACAAAATAAAATCGATGTTCAAGGCTATGACAATAATCCGATCAGTTATACATGTGACAGGTGTCAGAAGAGCTGAACCTACAAGATGCCTTTCGAGTGTCGTCACTCTCACGTCAGACAAGCAGTACGCACTTTAGAATGATGCAGGAAAAAAATTAGAGGTTTTATGGCCCACAGTACTCCAGAACGCCGGCTTGCTCTGGAGAAACGTGAACCGATCAAAATTGACGAAATCTCTTGCGTGACTAGTCCTAAAGGCTTCTGGGACTGTGAACATCTACATCTACGTGATTACTCCGCTATTCACAATAAAGTGCATGGCAGAGTGTTCAATGAACTACCTCGAAGCTGTCTACAGTTTCACTCTCGAACAGCACACCGGAAAAACGAGCACTTAAGTTTTTCAGGGCGAGCCCTGATTTCTCTTATTTCATCGTGATGATCATTTCTCCCTATGTACGTGGGTGGCAACAGAATGTTTCTGCAATCGGAGAAATAAACTGGTGATTGAAATTTCATGAGAAGATCCCGTCGCTACGAAAAACACCTTTGTTTTAGTGATTGCCACTCCAATTCACGTATCATGTCTGTGGCACAATCTCCCCTATTTCGCGATAATATAAAACGAACCGCCTTTGTTTGAACTTTTTCGATGTCATCCGTCAGTCCCACCTGATGCGGATCCCACACCGCCCACCAATACTCCAGAACAGGCCGCACAAGTGTGGTGCAAACAGTTTCTTTAGTAGATCTGTTGCACCTTCTAAGTGAACTGTCAATGAATCGCAGTCTTTGATTTGCTCTACCCACAACATTATCTATCTGATCGTGCCAGTTTAGGTTATTTGTAATTATAATCCATAAGTATTTAGTTGAATTTTCAACCTTCAAATTTGTGTGACTTATCGCGCAATCGAAATTTAGCGGATTTCTTTTGGTGATCATGTGAATAACTTCACGTTTTTCATTATTCACGGTCAATTGCCACTTTTCGCACCACACAGATATCTTACCTAAATCATTTTGCAATTGGTTTAGGTCATTTGATGACTTTCCAAAGTGGTAAATGACAGCATCATCTGCAAACAATCGAATAGGACTACTCAGATTGTCTCCTATGTCGTTAATATAGATCAGGAACAATAGAGGGCCTATAACACATCCTTGTGGAACGCTGGATATTACTTCTGTTTTACTAGATGACTTTCAGTATATTACTACGAACTCTGACCATTCTGACAGGAAATCACAAATCCAGTTGCACAACTCAGGTGATATTCCATAGGTACGCAGGTTGGTTAGAAGACGCTTGTGAGGAACGCTGTCGAAAGCCTTCTGGATATCTAAAAATATGGAATCTATTTGAGATCCCCTGTCGGTAGAACTCAATACTTCATTAGTATAAACAGCTAATTGTGTTTCACAAGAACGATGTTTTTTGAATTAGTTTTGACTATGTGTCAATAAATCGTTTTCTACGAGGCAATTCATAATGTTCGAATACAGTATACTTTCCAAAACCCTATTGTAAATCGACTTTAGTGATTTGGGCCTGTAGTTCAGCGGATTACTCCTATTTCCCTTTTTGGGTATTAGTGTGACTTGAGCGATTGTATCAGCATACTCTGAGAGGAGCCTGACTGGTATACATCTGGAAGGGAGGACGTGCCTTTATTAAGTGATTTAAGCGGCATTGCTACACCGAGGATATCTGCTTCTATGTTTCACCTTTTTTTTTTTTGTTCTTAATTGGAATTCAGGAATATTTACTTCTTCTTCTTTGGTGAAGGAATTTCGGAAAACCGTGTTTAACAACTCTGCTTGAGTGGCACTGTCATCGGTCGCTTCACCGTTGTCATCGCGCAGTGAGAAGGTATTGATTGTGTCTTGCCACTGGTGTGCTTTGTGTGTGACCAGAAAAACATCTACATCTACATTTATACTCCGCAAGCCTCCCAACGGTGTGTTTTCTACCAGATTTCGAGAAATAGTTTCGTCGTGGAAATTATTAAGTGCATCTGGCATTGAAGTACTCGCAATATTTCGAACTTCTGCAAATCTTTGCCAATCTTGGAGATTTTGCGTTCTTTTAAATTTGGCATGCTTTTGTCGTTGCGATCTGACCCGATTTGTGTACCATGGGGGATCAGTACCATCACTTATTAATTTATGTGGTATATATTTCTCAATTGCCATCGATATATCTCACTGAAATCATTTCACATCTCTTCTACGCTTACGTGGTCAGATCGGAAGGAGTGGACACTGTCTCTTCAAAACGCATTAAGAGAATTTTTATCAGCATTTTTAAATAGATGCACTTTGCGTTTGTTTTTGATGGTTGTGGTGTTACGGTATTCAGCCTAGCAGAAACTGAATTCTGGTCGCTAATCTCTGTATTCGTCATGATGCTCCCTATTTGTCCAGGATTATTAGTTGTTAAGAGGTCAAGTATGCTTTCGCAAACATTTTCGCTTCGATAGGGATCATGAAATAATTGTTCAAAACAATTTTCTGAGACAGCATTCAGTACAATTTGGGATGACGTTTTGTGCCTAAATTATAGAAGTCATCGAAATAAAAAATCAGTGATAACATCTTTAATAGAGACAGTGGCTTGCAGACGTGAGATCGAAGCGTGCGCATGCTGCGACATCTTTCACTTATTCATTATACAGTTCTTTGGGATATTATAGGTGATTCACAAAATCAATTTTCTTTATGAAAGGTCCATAAACCGATGACCATAAAAATCAGTCTAGAGACTGATGCCTGGGGTAGTGGATTTCTTTCCTTTTGTTCCATCATCCTTATTCAAGCTGAAAATTGTTTTATGGTGCTCTTCTACGAAGGTCACATGTTTACGACTTGATTGCTGAGATCAAGAAGAGCATGGTGCAGCCGCACCAACAAACTACCCGCTGGATTCCAGAACAGACGCTATTCACCGTATCCCTGGAAAGGGGGTGATTAAAAGTATCCGGAGAGTTGGCTGAAAATTACTTACAAGTTCGTGGCAGCCTCCATTGGTAAGGCTGGAATTCAGTATGGTGTTCGCGCACCCTCAGCCTTAATGACAGCTTCCACTCTTGCAGTCTTACGTTCAATCAGGTGCTGGAAGGTTCTTAGGGAGTGGCTGCCCATTCATCACGGAGTGCTGCACTGAGCAGAGGTATAGATGTTGGTCGGCGAGGCCTGGCATGAAGTCTGCGTTCCAAAAGAACCCAAAGGTGTTCTATCGGATTCAGGTCAGGACTCTGTGCAGATCAGTCTATTAGAGGGATGTTATTGCCGTGTAGCCACTCCGCCACAGGCCGTGCGTTATGAACAAGTGCTGGATCGTATTGAAATATGCAATCGCCATCCCCGTATTGCTCTTCAGCAGTGGCAAACAGGAAGGTGTTTAAAACATCGTTGTAATAGTGCCACGCAAAACAACGAAAAACACGACCACACCGTAACAACACTGTCTCCGAATCTTTCTGCTGGCACTACACACGCTGGTAGATGACGTTCACCGGGGATTTGCCATACTCACACCCTGCCATCAGAACGCCACATTGTGTACCGTGGTTCCTTACTCGACACAACGTTTTACCACTGTTCAATCGTACAGTGTTTACGCTCCGTACACCAATTGGCATTTACCGGCGTCATGTGTGGCTTATGAGCAGCTACTCGACCATGAAATGCAAGTTTTCTGACCTACCGCCTAACTGTCATGGTACTTGCAGTCTATCCTGATGCAGTTTGGAATTCCTGTGTGATGGCCTGGATACATGTCTACCTATTGCACATAGCAACCCTCATCAACTGTCGACGGTCTGTGTCAGTCAACAGACGAGGTCGGCCTGTACTATTTTGTGCTGTACGTGTCAAATGGTTCAAACGGCTCTGAGCACTATGGGACTTAACATCTGAGGTCATCAGTCCCCTAGAACTTAGAACTACTTAAACCTAACTAACCTAAGGACATCACACACATCCATGCCCGAGGCAGGATTCGAACCTGCGACCGTAGCGGTTGCGCGGTTACAGACTGAAGCACCTAGAACCGCTCGGCCACACCGGCCGGCTGTACGTGTCCTTTCACGTTTCCACTTCACCATCACATCGGAAACAGTGGACCTAGGGATGTTTAGGAGTGTGGATATTTTGTTCTCTCACGATGTAAAATGAGTACTGAGATCGCTGATATGGAGTACCTGGCAGTAGTTGGCAGCACATTGCACCTAATATGAAAAATGTATGTTTTTGGGGGTGTCCGGATACTTTTGATCACAGTTTCAGATTTCACTGAAGGTTCAGTTACCTTCTGTTCCCAATGCTGTATCGGCAACATTACCATTAATATGTGATTTCTAATCTGAAACTTTACTATGGACGTTCGTGCGGTTATTATTTTCTCAATTATTATCACGTCAGTGGTGTAACTAGTAGCATCTCGTCATTTATAGTTTCCTCCTGACAGATCGCTTTTTGCCGTAGTACGAACCACTTTCCTTTAGCTATGTGACTTATTACAGACGACC
The DNA here is from genome assembly GCF_023898315.1 of Schistocerca nitens. Classification (NCBI taxonomy): domain Eukaryota; kingdom Metazoa; phylum Arthropoda; class Insecta; order Orthoptera; family Acrididae; genus Schistocerca; species Schistocerca nitens. The sequence goes on along the minus strand of NC_064614.1, from coordinate 766,805,340 downwards.
AATGACTCTCAGCTCAACGTAAACTTATGAACAGAAATGTGCATACAGTTATAACCGAGAACGTCATCGTGACCTTTTGGCTGCGTTTGCAGCTTACACTTTGATTAGTGTTCCCATGATGGTGTTCCAAATTAAATACACTCCTGGAAATTGAAATAAGAACACCGTGAATTCATTGTCCCAGGAAGGGGAAACTTTATTGAAACATTCGTGGGGTCAGATACATCACATGATCACACTGACAGAACCACAGGCACATAGACACAGGCAACAGAGCATGCACAATGTCGGCACTAGTACAGTGTATATCCACCTTTCGCAGCAATGCAGGCTGCTACTCTCCCATGGAGACGATCGTAGAGATGCTGGATGTAGTCCTGTGGAACGGCTTGCCATGCCATTTCCACCTGGCGCCTCAGTTGGACCAGCGTTCGTGCTGGACGTGCAGACCGCGTGAGACGACGCTTCATCCAGTCCCAAACATGCTCAATGGGGGACAGATCCGGAGATCTTGCTGGCCAGGGTAGTTGACTTACACCTTCTAGAGCACGTTGGGTGGCACGGGATACATGCGGACGTGCATTGTCCTGTTGGAACAGCAAGTTCCCTTGCCGGCCTAGGAATGGTAGAACGATGGGTTCGATGACGGTTTGGATGTACCGTGCACTATTCAGTGTCCCCTCGACGATCACCAGTGGTGTACGGCCAGTGTAGGAGATCGCTCCCCACACCATGATGCCGGGTGTTGGCCCTGTGTGCCTCGGTCGTATGCAGTCCTGATTGTGGCGCTCACCTGCACGGCGCCAAACACGCATACGACCATCATTGGCACCAAGGCAGAAGCGACTCTCATCGCTGAAGACGACACGTCTCCATTCGTCCCTCCATCACGCCTGTCGCGACACCACTGGAGGCGGGCTGCACGATGTTGGGGCGTGAGCGGAAGACGGCCTAACGGTGTGCGGGACCGTAGCCCAGCTTCATGGAGACGGTTGCGAATGGTCCTCGCCGATACCCCAGGAGCAACAGTGTCCCTAATTTGCTGGGAAGTGGCGGTGCGGTCCCCTACGGCACTGCGTAGGATCCTACGGTCTCGGCGTGCATCCGTGCGTCGCTGCGGTCCGGTCCCAGGTCGACGGGCACGTGCACCTTCCGCCGACCACTGACGACAACATCGATGTACTGTGGAGACCTCACGCCCCACATGTTGAGCAATTCGGCGGTACGTCCACCCGGCCTCCCGCATGCCCACTATACGCCGTCGCTCAAAGTCCGTCAACTGCACATACGGTTCACGTCCACGCTGTCGCGGCATGCTACCAGTGTTAAAGACTGCGATGGAGCTCCGTATGCCACGGCAAACCGGCTGACACTGACGGCGGCGGTGCACAAATGCTGCGCAGCTAGCGCCATTCGACGGCCAACACCGCGGTTCCTGGTGTGTCCGCTGTGCCGTGCGTGTGATCATTGCTTGTACAGCCCTCTCGCAGTGTCCGGAGCAAGTATGGTGGGTCTGACACACCGGTGTCAATGTGTTCTTTTTTCCATTTCCAGGAGTGTATTTACTTTCTCTTATTATGATGTCCCTAATAAAGTGTTAGTTTAATCACAGGCAGATCTTTCGGGCTGTACTACATGTCTCTGTTTAAAACCATTTGGTGTCGGACGTTATTCACTACCAAATAACAAGATGCAGTCTTCACAGACACCGAGAACTCGCAAAAGTCCGTTGGAACTCTTATCGTAAGTAAATAATACTGAACGAGAAAACAATACTGGACAGTGTCTAGTTGAAAAAGTGTAAGAGTGGATTCAGTTTGATATCACGTCAATATAAAACCTTAATAAGTGTTCGTAAAAAATGTCCTGTGGGTAACAAATTTAAGGGAATTCCCATGTAAGATTACTTGGACTAACGATGGTTAGTCGAAGTAGTCTTACATGGGCATTCCCTTAAATTTGTTACCCAGAGGACACACGTGTACACAAAGCTTTGAGTAAATATAAGAACTATCATTATCGAATTTGAAGCAGAGGTGCTAGATCACCGAGAGAAAGATTATAAATAGTTTTGCCGTGCTCGTCACCGTTAATGACACCTAAAATGTTGCAGAGTGAGAAGCTGTCTCATTCGGCCTTCAGCTGTGGTTGGATCAACTGCGATTCTCACTTCAAACGCAGCCTGCTCATCTTCATGATGATGGTGGGAAGGCCGGTCGAGATCACAGTCGGAAAGACGTGCCAGCTGTCCAAGCAGATGTTGCTCCAGGTTAGCAAGCAGCTCATGAATCGTGAATATACTCGTACATATCCTAATCTCAATCTTTTTATCTCAGTTGATCTCTGCAGTGATAAGTTAACTATTCCTGTATGAAATAGCACAAGTGCTACATAACTGTCGATTTTATGATAGGGATAGTTTTGTGGCCTATATGCTAAGGAATCCCGAAATGGTATACTATATTGCCTCCTCGTTAATCGCTATGCTAGGTACGTGGCATAAGGGGGCGATAGAATCCACAGAAGTGAGCAAACGGACCTGACAGCTAATTGCCCTGCGGAGAGAGTAGTGTGACGCAAAATTCCAGGTAGATGAGGGCTGTCACCTCATCAGTTATAAACACACTCGATTTTTTTGAAATCGGTGCCTAAGAAACCTGTCATCATCATTATTTTTCTGCTTAGTATTTCCCTGAGTTTCTTTACCTCTCCTATTCATTCCATTAGCTCTTCAATTCGAACTTTGTCATTTTATATCTTAACATTCTTCTATGGCTCCATCACATATCAAACGCTTCTAGTTATTCCTCTCTGGTTGCTTCTTAGACCTGGTTTCACTGCTATGTATATCTGCTCGTAGAACAGAGGTATTGTTTCAGAAACACCTTCCTCAACTCTGTTGCAGTACTGATACTGAAACAGCACTTCCATTAAGGAGAACTGTCCTTGTCTGTAAGTCATTTTATTGTGTATTCTGACTCCTTCTACGCTAAATAACATTACTGAGTATGTGGCTTAATAAGTCAGGTCTGTTCTTCCTTAATTCGATAATTAGTTCTTATTCAACTTACATGACCCTAGTACTGTTTATCCGATTCTCCAACGTATTTCCAGCTCTTGATCACTTTGTCCGTAGCCGCTGAAAATTTTACATGAAATCTATGTTTATATCCTTAAGGAAATTCCCAAGCAACGGCACATTTCATTGCCCACGTCATGTTCTAGGATGTTACCCAGCAGATGTGAGCGCGACTTCTGATTTTCTTCAGCGACCGTACGTTCCCATGTTCCATATTCAGGCTTTCCTATGTCATTCTTTTCATTTTTGTGTTATACAATATGTGGGCAAAGACGTAATATAAAGACATATTTCTTATGATACTTTAATTTTTAGTTTAAAATACAGTTAAATTTTAATTGCTGTCTCATATAGATATTTTGCCCTATACAGAAATATTCTCATTTGGTACACACAAACAGAACTGGAAACGAAACAAAGGATGCACATATGTAATTAAATAACTGAAACATCCTACAGCCGTTGGATTCAACGGAAAAGTCCTCTGGTCTCTCTGTATGTGATCGATTGTTCGCCGGCTTCAAGGCAAATCGACAGCGGGCTCATGGACGTAGTGTCACTCTGACATTCACTCCATTCGTTAAATAAGTGGTGACAAGTGGGAGAGACATGAATCCATCCACACGTTGTTTGTACAACTGATACAGAAAGTGCCACTATTAGAGAGCTAAATAGTTGAAAATTTGAAGCTAGCAAGTTTGTGTTCGAATCACATTCGACTTACGCATACGTATCTATTACAGAGATCATTACACGAGAGAATCTTTCATCAAGAAAGGTGTTTGGTACAAGGATTTCTTCTATAGTTAAATAAGTAGCAGCTAGCAAACCACATAGAAAGAAGGGATGGCCTAGGACCATAATGAATGTGGTCTGATAATTCGTAGAAGCCTTGGAGCGTATAACCTTACACACTAACAAGGTAGTAAAAATGATAAAATTAGCACTGAAATAATTAGAAAGAGATTGAAAATTAATGTTGGTACACGAGAAGCAGGTCATAATATTGTATAAAAAAGTAAGGACTTTAAATCATTAATGAACTGAATTGAAGGTTTTACAAGTAATCCTAAAGCCACCTCTCACGACTTTTATTATGTATCTATATATATCCTATTCTAACTGAGGTTTGTTCTTCCGACAGGTACTCAACGGAACATACGTCCTGCTCAACATGCTTTTCCAAGTACGCAACACTGAGTAAAACCTCGGCAATACATCTATTTCATAAGTATTTAAGCTTTAAAAATTGCTTCACTGTAGCATACACTGCAGCACACGAATTTTTATGGGAAAACCTATAGAAAAAGTTAAATTGTATATTTTGTGCATGCTAATGAAAAATATCAGTGCCAGTCAGTATAAGTGTTCAAGAAAAGACTATTTTAAGGTATTGTACACCCTCCTTTCAATTAAGATTTTTGGTACGTGATATCTTGGGAACATGACAGAGGCTTATACACAGTTCCATTTTTTGTACTCATCTGAATAATAAATAAAAGCCATGGGTTTACTTCGTAAAATGATTTATTTTCCGATGTTCGTATTGTACATTTAATAACTAAATTATTTAAAATGTACACATGAGTGAGAAAAATATCATCAAGATTAAGTACGCGTACATCACCTGCGAAGAGCTGAAATGGACACACGCCAAAACAACGCGGTTTATAACACTGGTTACGTCTCTTTGGGGCTGTGACTAACTAACTGAGTATATTTTATTACGATTATCAAAACTATGAGTAGGCAATTTTTGTGTGCACATACCATTTAAAATACAGAATATATAAAAATGTAAATCACATCTGTCGTTAACTGATTCAGTACAACTAAATGTATATGAGAAACAGTCCTTTAGCGAAAGTTGAAATAAAGTGTATGTTACTAAATATTGTTAAAGGAATTGTGAGATAGAAACGCATGCAGGCAGTAGGCAATATGTAAAAGAGATGGAATACGCTGCTTATGTTTTATTGTCGACTTGATTACTCAGTTGACGCCCAAATTTTTATCTCTGCTGCAATGAACGTCATTCTAAATGTGTGCCCCATTTTAACGATCTTCAATCGTATAGCGTTAAACGAAGTCCAGTAATTGATCTCTACCTTCACTGTTCCAAACATCAGGTGTCTATTCACTATCATACTGGCCAAACAGCATTCCGGCCGCATTCCTGCCCAGAGCTCCGAGTGCAGCAGCGAGTGTGGGTGAGGGGCGGGGAGGGAGAGGGAAACGAAGGCAGCAGCAGGACGCCGCTACTGCAAGGTAGTCAGACGCCATGCAGTTTGATAACAGTACTACTTGCATTAAATTACGTTTACATCGAGCACTGTGAATATTGTGGCATCTACGCAGTTGTCCAAAAAACTGGAGTGTCGGAGCCACATCGTTCAGTGCCGAAAGGAAATTACTTCAATATTGGTATAGCTTAAAGGTCATGTAAAATGCTTAACAGGTCATCGCACTCTTATGTGCTGAAAAAGTACATATTAGAATGTTATTACAACGCCAGCCACAAAGACAATATGGTGCACTTGTCTTCTGACGAACGACAGTGAATTCTGGTTGAAATGAAGGCGGCCATTACAGAAAAAACCGAGTTAATGGTTAATAGAGTGTTGAAAATATCTTTATGATCGACGTCACCAATTATTTGAATTCGTTAAGTTTCTTAATCCAAGGGCAGAATCATTTGGTAATTGGCTTGGATGACAAGATTGATACTATCAAACAAAAAGTAATCCTACGGAAAAATCTGCTGCAAGTTCATGACAAGGAATATTTTCTATAACTCGAGGCAATCGTATGTGGACCAAGCAAGACTAACAGCATTTATGTAATTGAAACATTTCGCTATGAGTTCTCAAAGAGATTCTCATATACTTTACAACCAAAGACAGATTTAGATTTCATTGTCAGACCCTTCTCGTTTTTGGCTACCAATGTACCTGTTTACTTCCAACTTAACCCTTCAACATATGTGTGAGAGCGAGTTTTTTTTTCTGTTATGAAACCGACAAATTCCTCCCGACGCTCAGATTTAAGAGACTTTAATCTACATAACTCCATGTGATTGATTATCAGACACTGATTAGTAATGACCGAATTACATGCATCATAAGAACCTTAGAATATGCATCCAAACATGCATGAAAAATGCATAAAAATGTATGAAAAGTGTCCAAATATGCAACATAAAAAAAAGAAAACACGGTAGTTAGTGTGTGCATTATACCTCAAAGTGAAACCTGGGCATATCAGTTATGGGGAAGGGCGCCGACTATTAGAAAAATTTGTACATTTAGAACGCTGATATCATTTTCTGGTAGAGGCTAACCTCTATAATCCCAGTAAGGCCCCCTTCCCAAGAAGGGGCCTTTCTGGGATTATTTTCTAAAAAACTGCAAAATGGGTACGCTTACTGTGTTTCAAGAATTGTTCCTACTTAGCTATTGTTGTCGATAACAAGCAGCTGAGACGCGAGTGTGTCGCAGCGAAACAATCGATATGTACAGGACCAACTTCCAGATGTACTGGATATAGAGGAGCTCCCTCAAAAACTCTGTAATATTTTATTTTAAAAAAAAAGACATAAAATCATGAAATATTTTTAACAGCATTAAATTTTAATTAATACTATTGGACCAAAGCATCATACACCATTATTGTACAATTTTCTATTGTTGTAAATAAATGACCAAATACTGTTCCAAATGTTCAGTAGTAAGATTGTCTTATAAGCTGGAAAGAACCGTTGTACATCAACTGAGGTAACTGGGCAGTATTTGAATCTGGGTGCTATGTTGGCACTTAAAGTTCGCCCAGCCCATTAATAAAACTATCAATTTAGCACAAGCTGCCTACCTGCCTAAGACCGACTGTCCTCTTTCGAGTCTCCTTCTGAACTGTCCTCTGTCCGTCCGCGGCCGCTCAACTGTCTAGGGCAGTTCCCTTGCCTGAAGTGGTACATCTGATTGGCTACTGCTTATTCTACATTATTTTACATTTTAAAATATTTAAATAATCAAAGCTTGACCACTCACACTCTAAATTAAGTAACAATAATATCCATTACATGTTGTTGTTGTTGTGGTCTTCAGTCCTGAGACTGGTTTGATGCACCTCTCCATGCTACTCTATCCTGTGCAAGCTTCTTCATCTCCCAGTACTTACAGCAACCTACGTCCTTCTGAACCTGCTTAGTGTATTCATGTCTTGGTCTCCCTCTATGATTTTTACCCTCCACACTGCCCTCCAATGCTAAATTTGTGATCCCTTGATGCCTCAGAACATGTCCTACCAACCGATCCCTTCTTCTTGTCAAGTTGTGCCACAAACTCCTCTTCTCCCCTATTCTATTCAATACCTCCTCATTAGTTACGTGATCTACCCATCTAATCTTCAGCATTCTTCTGTAGCACCACATTTCCAAAGCTTCTGTTCTCTTCTTGTCCAAACTCTTTATTGTCCATGTTTCACTTCCATACAGGGCTACACTCCATACAAATACTTTCAGAAACAGCTTCCTGACACTTAAATCTATACTCGATGTAAACATATTTCTCTTCTTCAGAAACGCTTTTCTTGCCATTGCCACTCTACATTTTATATCCTCTCTACTTCGACCATCATCAGTTATTTTGCTCCCCAAATAGCAAAACTCCTTTACTACTTTACATAATAAAAACTACATTACATAATAAACGTTAAATTCTTTTACATAAAACCAGTAGCATTTCCTTCTTAGCTTTGAATGCCACGGCAAGTAGCCTTGCACCAGTGTCCTTTCTGATAAATAAATAAAGAACAAACGTGACTATTGCGCACTAAACTTTACAACAAAAATTCTCTTACCTAAAGATTCAATAAGGTGTCATGCTACAATAGTTTAACGTGGTTTGTGTCGAGGAGGTGATGATTTGATGCTTAACTGAAAATACTGATAATTTAAATATACTACACCTTTTAAACAAATAAAGTTACAGAGTTGATATTTACAACGTTTTTCATTTTAATGATGCGCTTCTATATGAAATGTCGATCGTTAAGATTCATCAAAGCGTTCAGATTTTAGCATTCAGATCTTTGTTACAAAACTTGTTAATTTCACTTTAACAGTAAATCCTAAACTATTATAGATATTATCAATACTCAAGTTTTATTGGGATCAACATGCAAATTTATGGAGGATGGCGGATTAAAATTACTATTGCAGCATTCCCTGTATTACTTCAGAATTATATAGTTTCCATAAATGTTTCCTTTTATGGCTGATCTTAGGTCCGCCATATTTTCGACTGCTACGTCTCCCTGGTCACAAATCCCTTCTACTGGGTTTCCCTATGACAAGGTTCTCGCCTGTCTCACTCGCATACTACAGCACAATAGGTGCCTGCGAATTTCCCTATCTCGTGGCGAATCTGCGCTCTTTGAGGCACAGAGTTCTGGACGACAGGGTTCTTTCCACAATTCCTGAAGGCTAACTATTTTCGGCCATATACTTAAATGATAGCGAAATGCTCGTTAACTCACACACCTCCACTTCATAACATGTTGGCGTGCCATGTATGTATGAAGTAGCACCCAAAATTATAAGATACAAATTTATCATACAATAACATAAATATCGTAAGCGCCAGATCAATAGTGTAATTATTTATAGTGGTGTTGATGCAGCTTGCTTTAAGCTTAAAGGAAGTCATATCTAACATAAGTTATGAATTTGGGCATGTTAATTAAATGCTAAATGGAACTATACATTTATCAAAATAGACTGTCTATTGAAATGCCGCAGAAATATTAGCGCCACTTGGCTCAGTATCAAAGAACCTGAAACACCCCCTTAGAAATATTAATGAACTACTGTGCTGATAAACCCCTTACGTTATTTGATTTTCAAACAGCTGAGGAAACTGAACGTACTCAGACATTTCTCTCTTTACTTATTCTGATCAACACTAAACTGACACACAATATTTTTAGCGAAACGCAATCTGACTTTCAATAATCCCCACAAAATAATAGCCCTGACTAACATTAACCTGTACCTTTCATGAATCACTTACCTCAGAAAAATCTTCGTTACTCGAACTACTGCATTACAGCGAGCGCCAATACTGCCAGCTAAATAAAAGATTCTAACTACTGAAGGCACTAACTACTGATAGGCATAGTTAGCAAATGAAAGATTTTGATAGAGAACAAGCAATGTATTTACCTTAATAGTGTTCAAAAGTCATAATATATATATCAGTTCATGACATCCAGTCTTACAAATTTACTGTCTCTGATGGACACACGTCCAGATCATCCGCTCTCAAAACTCCGCCATCTCACTCCCCACATCCAACACTGCAGCGGGTCACCTCCAACTGCCCAACGCTACGCGCTGTTCACATCCAAACGCCCAACACTACAATAGCGAATATTCCAACAATGCCAACCAGCCACAGACTTCGCACAGCACAGTCAGTGATTTTCATATAGAGCACTACGTGGCGTTACCAACATAAAAACCTAAACAGCCTACTTACAAACATTTTTGCCACAACGAAGTCTCCAGCGGCGCTCCACACATTCAGAACCGAGTACCCCGTTGAAATTCTGTATGGCTCTGCATTCCATCGCCAAAGTTTTTCGGGAACAAATCTGTTGAAATTTGAATCGGGTTTAGAGACCAGAAAACAAACATTTTCAGGAACCACCCAGGATCTGCGCTGAACGCTTCCCCCAGTGGAATCGATACAAACAGATCCAAACAACACAGTAAACAATTGATTTACTGTGTTTGCAAGATGCTGGTAAATTCTTCAATGATTCTGACACGTTGTTCAAGTCCCACTTGAGACATGCATCTCGTAACAGATTCCCAATCGATTTTATTGGCTGATTAATATGTTCTTTTAATTTAAATAACTCCCTTAGACTTAAAACTAAAAACAAATATGGACAAATCTCACCCCTCATTCAATTCCATGCAGTGAAACTGCGTACGCAAATCGTTACTCCATACAACAATAAATTATTCCCCAAAAATATTCTCACCTAAGTAGATAAACATACATCTGTCTTCCTAGGTAAGCATTATTAATTTTCATTTCAGAAATTTCTCTGACCTCCATGCACACAAAATGATATGGCCACATTTCATAATTTCGAAATTAGAACAAACATAAAGCCATCCAAAACCGTAGGCCTAACACATACATATACACTCCTGGAAATTGAAATAAGAACACCGTGAATTCATTGTCCCAGGAAGGGGAAACTTTATTGACACATTCCTGGGGTCAGATACATCACATGATCACACTGACAGACCCACAGGCACATAGACACAGGCAACAGAGCATGCACAATGTCGGCACTAGTACAGTGTATATCCACCTTTCGCAGCAATGCAGGCTGCTATTCTCCCATGGAGACGATCGTAGAGATGCTGGATGTAGTCCTGTGGAACGGCTTGCCATGCCATTTCCACCTGGCGCCTCAGTTGGACCAGCGTTCGTGCTGGACGTGCAGACCGCGTGAGACGACGCTTCATCCAGTCCCAAACATGCTCAATGGGGGACAGATCCGGAGATCTTGCTGGCCAGGGTAGTTGACTTACACCTTCTAGAGCACGTTGGGTGGCACGGGATACATGCGGACGTGCATTGTCCTGTTGGAACATCACGTTCCCTTGCCGGTCTAGGAATGGTAGAACGATGGGTTCGATGACGGTTTGGATGTACCGTGCACTATTCAGTGTCCCCTCGACGATCACCAGTGGTGTACGGCCAGTGTAGGAGATCGCTTCCCACACCATGATGCCGGGTGTTGGCCCTGTGTGCCTCGGTCGTATGCAGTCCTGATTGTGGCGCTCACCTGCACAGCGCCAAACACGCATACGACCATCATTGGCACCAAGGCAGAAGCGACTCTCATCGCTGAAGACGACACGTCTCCATTCGTCCCTCCATTCACGCCTGTCGCGACACCACTGGAGGCGGGCTGGACGATGTTGGGGCGTGAGCGGAAGACGGCCTAACGGTGTGCGGGACCGTAGCCCAGCTTCATGGAGACGGTTGCGAATGGTCCTCGCCGATACACCAGGAGCAACAGTCTCCCTAATTTGCTGGGAAGTGGCGGTGCGGTCCCCTACGGCACTGCGTAGGATCCTACGGTCTTGGCGTGCATCCGTGCGTCGCTGCGGTCCGGTCCCAGGTCGACGGGCACGTGCACCTTCCGCCGACCACTGGCGACAACATCGATGTACTGTGGAGACCTCACGCCCCACGTGTTGAGCAATTCGGCGGTACGTCCACCCGGCCTCCCGCATGCCCACTATACGCCCTCGCTCAAAGTCCGTCAACTGCACATGCGGTTCACGTCCACGCTGTCGCGGCATGCTACCAGTGTTAAAGACTGCGATGGAGCTCCGTATGCCACGGCAAACTGGCTGACACTGACGGCGGCGGTGCACAAATGCTGCGCAGCTAGCGCCATTCGACGGCCAACACCGCGGTTCCTGGTGTGTCCGCTGTGCCGTGCGTGTGATCATTGCTTGTACAGCCCTCTCGCAGTGTCCGGAGCAAGTATGGTGGGTCTGACACACCGGTGTCAATGTGTTCTTTTTTCCATTTCCAGGAGTGTACATAAATAAATTCCTTATATGCTCCCGAGAACCTAATTTATACGTACAGTGTGTACGGATTTTTGACTTGATACCACTCACCAAATAATCGAGTTATCTGACCTCCATGCACCCAAATGTGCGTCTAAATTATCTCTTTATAAATGCCCAAAAAAATCCTTATGTGACAAAACAACAAAGAAGCTGCTATAAATGCTGCAATAAAACACTGCAAATTACCCCTCCAGATAATCTTATAATCTAAACAAAGATACACATATTTCTTAAGCTACTTTCCCCTACCTTATTTGCTTACATGAACTGAGAACTGCCATTTTAATTTACAGACAATGATATTAATTTCTTATTCTTTACCCTATGTACAAAACCTTCTGACACTGCCGGCATATTCAGAATCGAGCAGCGCATCCACTTCCTCGTCATTTACTTTCAGTTCAATGATAGGCTATACATTATTCATTTCTTTTCGATCCAAGCACTCTTCCCTCAATAAATCCTTCTCTAAGGGTTGTTCCTTCTCTTCCATCTCTCGAGTACACATAACGTGTTCGATCCACCCCTCAATTTCGTTCTCATCCCAAAACAATTAATTAAATGCTTCTTTAGCCTCAATTTCGTTTTTTCTCCCTTCTAAATCTCTCACTATCTTAAACTTCTCTCGAGTCCACAAATGAGGCAATAACGATCGCTTTGTTCTACCGTACCATTACCAATCAGTTACAGTAAAATCACATTTCTTCTTAAGATACTATTCTGTCCAAATATCACTTTGTATATTACAATCAAAATCATTGTATTCTCCCTTAAAATTATCGACATTAGTAGTTACATCATTATCACGAAATAAAGCATTACTTTTCATTTCCATGTCATCACAAACACCTTCACAAACAGCACTTTCAACAGCTGCTGATACATCAGACAACTCGCTAGTAAAACCTTATTTACCTCCGTCGACAAATCACAGATATAAGAACCGCTCAGATAGTCACCATCCTCTGCCGTTACATCACATAAATTGTAGCTACAGCTTCGTGCAATTTCAGAATCAACAGTACCACTAAATTCTGCAGAGTATTGACTTAAACCTGAGCATAATACTTTTTCCTCTTCTACACGCTCCTACACCAAATTAATTTCAGATCGCACATCAGATTCAGATCCACATTCACTCTCAAAGAAACTTTCAAGATCCACAGTTCCACCCAGACTGTCGGGTTCACCTCTATTAGTAGAAAGGTCCGCACAAATTCCTTCCTCTGAATTATTAATACCAGCAGCTTCAACTTTCGTAACTTCATCACATAAAACATGACTACTACCTTCCATTAAAATAATTCACCAATATCCGCCGATACACACACAAATTCATCAACAGCCTATGAGACTAAGCTATACCGCCCTCGTTTACCTCCGTAACAATTTTCGCAGCCCAGTATCACTTGAAACATCATCACATTCATCACAATAATCGTTACCGCTGGTTAGTACCTCTTGACAATTTTCTATACCGTTTGTCTCACCAAATTCAGCTCCCCCTCAGCCTCCTTTTGGCACATACAATCTTTCATTCTATTAACATTCACACACTCTGTGGTATCACCGCCAGACACCACACTTGCTAGGTGGTAGCCTTTCAATTCAATTGGCTCTGAGCACTATGGGACTCAACTTCTGAGGTCATTAGTCCCCTAGAACTTAGAACTACTTAAACCTAACTAACCTAAGGACATCACACACATCCATGCCCGAGGCAGGATTCGAACCTGCGACCGTAGCAGTCGCGCGGTTCCGGACTGAGCGCCTAGAACCGCTAGACCACCGCGGCCGGGGTGGTAGCCTTTAAATCGGCCGCGGTCCATTAGTATACGTCGGACCCGCGTGTCGCCACTGTCAGTAATTGCAGACCGAGCGCCACCACACGGCAGGTCTAGAGAGACTTACTAGCACTCGCCCAGTTGTACAGCCGACTTTGCAAGGAAAGGTTCACTGACAAATACGCTCTCATTTGCCGAGACGATAGTTAGCATAGCCTTCAGCTACAATTTCTACGACCTAGCAAGGCGCCATAATCCTTTGCTATATATATTGTGGTTATAACATGTATCATCAAGAGCGATGTTCTACAAATGTGGATTAAAGTTAAGTATTCCAGAAGCTACGTACTTTTCTTTATAGCATTCATTAAGTATCCCGTTTCAGACCTCACGCCAGCCTGCGTGAGCTTAAGCGCGTGCCTTTCGGCTTCCTCTCATTGTGTCTAGGCTGTCTTGTCTAGACACAACACACTCTGTTGTCTCACATTCATAAAACAAATCATTTAGCTCTAGATCGTCGTCATCGCCTTTATCGTTATCTTCCATTATCTTAGGATTACACCTTTTACGCATGATCTGATTTGAAAATTTATCTATTTGATTCTCATCTCTTACTAATTTCATTTCACTATTCTGACGCCTTTCTGCCTATTTATTAACACGTGTCACATTTCCGTTTACTCGCGTCCTGTTCATCGCCGGTTTATTTTGCCATCTCCGGACCTGAGTTGCAGCGAAACTTAGTTTCCCGATCTCCCATTACGTTGGTTCATTTCGCCAGGAGCCGGTCCCTCAAATCTAAGTTCTTGGTGTCGGTCCCTGTCACAAAAGTATTCGTTCCCATTATGCCTTTGAAATTTTTCATTGGATGTGTTCCTGTTACCATTTCCCTTATCAAAATTGTTGTTTGCGTTCTGTTGATAACTTCCCGGGTGTCTTTCATAGTAATCACTCGGACTGTAGTTAAGATTTCCACTCTGAAAACTATTTGTCTGCTTACTTGTCGACTTAAATTTCAACGCCAGTTCTAATTATTGTTTTACAAGACGAAAAATTCGCCTATTGAGTTGCTAGGAGTTTACAGTATACCCCACTGCAAATTTTCCGGTAACCGCCTTTTCCACGTCGTAATTTCGGTAAGCACACCCGATGGGCGTTTCACATGCGCTAATCTCGCAAATTCACAATTACAAAATTCTGGCATAGACCCATTCCCGTAGCCGGCCGGTGTGGCCGTGCGGTTAAAGGCGCTTCAGTCTGGAACCGCGTGACCGCTACGGTCGCAGGTTTGAATCCTGCTTCGGGCATGGATGTGTGTGATGTCCTTAGGTTAGTTAGGTTTAAGTAGTTCTAAGTTCTAGGGGACTGATGACCACAGAAGTTAAGTCCCATAGTGCTCAGAGCCATTTAAAAAAAAAAAAAAGCCACCCATTCCCGTATTTAAATGTTGACCCATTCAGAAACACATTTTGGAGTCATGTTTGATTTGCTTCAATCCAGAACTTGTTCAGGAAACTGCTTCCAAATATTTCGTAGGTAGTGAACGTACCACTGTGTATATTTGCCCAAGATTGCGGCCCACGTTCCAGATGTCTTTCCACGAATTTTATCTTCGCCTCGAGGGACAATCCTCTTATAAAACCATCCCTGTATCCTGCTAGAAAATTTACTGGGTGATATTTCCCGTCGTCTCTAAAACATTTGAGCGATTCTGAGTTCAT
Source organism: Schistocerca nitens (assembly GCF_023898315.1). Lineage (NCBI taxonomy): Eukaryota > Metazoa > Arthropoda > Insecta > Orthoptera > Acrididae > Schistocerca > Schistocerca nitens. The sequence goes on along the minus strand of NC_064614.1, from coordinate 766,790,085 downwards.
CCACGGAACACTGATCACTGTAGAGGTTTGACGTGCTGCTAAAGAATTCAATTCGCTTTTTATTCCATTGATTAGCTTGTTAAATTCACTATTTGTAATTTTAATTCCAGATTCTACTTGTTCCCTTATATTATCTACTTATTTCTCCCCTTTACCTATTCAAATGGATAAGTTGCTAATAGCCTCTGTCGTCTCAGCCATTAGACCATCCTGCCTCCTCATACAATTTCTTACGTTGCCTTTCAGATCTGCCTGCAACTTCTCCACCTTATCACTCAAATTTTTCTTCGCTTGATCTACGTTAGAGTCAAGTATTCCAACTTCATGAGAAATTTTGCCCATTTCATCCCGAATGCTTTTTAATTTTCCCTCTATCAATTCCTCGATTCCACCGGCCATTTTACCAACTTCGTCTTTCACAATCGAAGCTACTTCGGACTGAACCGAATGAATTTTCAAATTTACTTCAACCATATCGGTTTTAACAGAGCCACTTTTTAAATTTACGTCTCCGATATTAGTTCTAACAGAATGAATTAAGGATCCCATATCAGTTTTAACATAATTAATTTTTGATCCCAATCCTCTTACCATCTGCATTAATTCCGACATCATGCCTCCCCAAAATTCATCTCCCTTGCTTGATTTCGGACTATTTGCCCCACTATATTCATCGCCGATCACGCTCTCGCGCTCCGACTTCGGACTAAGCGGCTCGCTAGTATTTTCGGACCCACACAAACTGGCCGACTGCTTAATATTAGCTACGTCTATTATTTGCGATTGAACTACAGAATCATACATAATCTCAGGTACTTAGCTTTGTTGTGCTGGATCCTTCTGCCATGGTATTGCCGTCGATGTTGCAGTTGAAGCCGACGCTGAAGATCTCGTAGCATCTGCTGTGGTACTGCAACCGCAGCTGTGCGATGAACCGCCGTTGAAGATACCGCTGCTGGCTGGAACCACGTGATTTCGATGTCACCTCTTTTTCCGCGTTATTTTCTCATCACTCCTAACCACTGCCAAAACGCGTTGCACACGGCTGTTGCAAAATTCGTAGCTCAGAGGCCCCACGCAAACAGCCACAGACTTGGGATCTCGGTCACAGAATGTCGTTAACTGTGAGTATTAGAACTGTTATTTCACAACCATTAAAGAAACCCAATATTCAGTCCTGAACCGACCTCACCTTTAACTTTTGCGAGAGGTCCTGCCCATCGAAGTTCAGATAATATTTCGGAAACAGCGAAGAATTCATATCCAATCGTAAACTTTCCACAGTTCATATTTCGCAACTAACACTTTCCAGATTCCTATCCCGGATGAGCCCCCAACTGCGAGCTAACATCCCAAAGATGTTTGGGCTCGCGTACGGTTCCTCTTGGTCGAAATGTCTTGGCTCAAACTCGTCTAGGAGTTGGACAGCACGTTTCGCATTAGACGCCCTAAATTAGACACTTGTGACCCTTTGGTTAAATTGTCTGTCTGATGGCAAGTTTGAGGAATTGTATGAAGTAAATTTAATGCAACACATAATAACAGTAATAGTACTTTTTAATATCGGGAACTAAATTAACGATCCATAAATGATGTAGGCCAAACAGTTGCGATTTCGTTAGAATAATGTTTATTCAGAAAGAAAACTAATAGCGAAAGAATTATTGTTACACTCGGGCTCATACCCATTTGACACAGTTCGATCACTCAAAATCTCATCGCGAAACACAATTCCAATACTCCGCCTCGATATTTACACGAAAACTTTGAGTTCACACCCGCGATAACACACAGCACGAAATTTTGTAAGTCTGTTTCACTTCCTAGCTGCCTGAAGACCAACTGTCCACTTTCACGTCTCAATCCAAACTGTACCATTTGGTGTCTGCAGCCGAACTGTCCGCTTTCGCGTCTGCACCAGCACTGTCCCTCTGCCCGTCTCTGGCCGCGTTTCCCGCCCGCCGACTGTCCTCGCTCAACTGACTGGTCGTTAACTCATAAGCTCGACAATATAAAACAATTCCGTCATATATCAATGTTCAGGGATGGTCAGGTATCCACGAAACGACGTTACTTTTTTCGGCCGGCATGGAGCCCAACACGTTACACACTAAACGTCGTAAACGCGTTCAACTGTTTACAGCTAAATAGAATGCTACACTGAAACAATGGACCAGCGAGTAAAGGCTTGCTTATTTTAATTGTTGCCGACGCGTACTCTATGACAGCGGCGAGGATTAACCGGGGGGCGCGGGCGCAGGAAAATTGACTGTGTCTGCCTGTTCCTCTTCTGTAATGATTTCGATAGGCAATGGCCTCTCATTTCGCGATTGCACGCAGTTCTAGGTCGCGGTCAATCGGTGAGATGTAGATGTAGACACAAAAGCTAGATCGAGCATGAGACCGTCTGTTTAAGTTTGGAAAATATTGTAAACTAAACATAGAGCGAAACTATGCCTCGTCACTAGTTTTTAGCTAAAATATGCAATAACCGGTGAAAAGGACCCAAATATGCAAATGTTTATGAAACACGGATATGCATATAATCCGGCCTCTAATAATCACGAAACATATTTCCAGTCATATAACACATTCAAAAATCGAAATGTGTATAAATTTACAAATATCTGATCTTACGTTAGATGGCTGTATGCAAATATTTCGTAATTCTGCTCACTCTCTTAGTAGAATGAGAGGTTGTTATTTACTCAACAATCGTTACTGCTTTGGCAGGAAAATAAAAAGTTGAATGTAAACATTGGCTATAACAAATGGCTCTGAGCACTATGCGACTTAACTTCTGAGGTCATCAGTCCCCTAGAACTTAGAACTACAGAACTACTTAAACCTAACTAACCTAAGAACATCACACACATCCATGCCCGAGGCAGGATTCGAACCTGCGACCGTAGCGGTCGTTCGGTTCCAGACTGTAGCGCCTAGAACCGCACGGCCACTCTGCCCGGCCTGGCTATAACAGTATGCTGCTAGATTCACCTCACAGAAGTGGCCGCACTGTTTTGCAAACATGTCTCCCTGAGTTGCCCGCGTGTGCAGCCTACCACTCACCTGCTTGAAAGCCAGAGCGCTGAGCAGACGCGGCTGCACTAGCGGAGCGCGAGGGTGCTCCGGGAGGGCGAACCCTGGCCATGCCTGCTGTTACATAAGTGCACATCGGCCTAACAATTTCTTCTATTTCCTAAACATCTGCCAAACTGTAGTACCTGCAAAGGTATATCGACGATATATGTTTTATGTTGTTTTGTTAAATCTAAAATCTTGAAATGTATACCACTGCATTAGATCGACTACCGTTTCTGTAGTCTACTGAACTATTCCCAGTACCTCAGCTTTTTGTATCTAATGAATCTCCATTTTACTGTAATGCTTGTCCAGGTATTATACTTCCCTCTCACTATTTTCCAGTTGTCTTCTGGTGAACTGCACTTTTATTTTCGTTTATCCCAGTGGTCACTCGCGAGAAATATCGCATTTGTGCCTTTAAAAAATTTATGAATGTTTTTGTCTAACGTGTAATGCCTGTCTCTGCCTGTCTTACTAAATATGAAGCATTATATGATTGTGACAAAATCTTAATACTATGTTTTCTCAAGAACTGTTGCAATTCGGGTTTTGGTTTACAGCTTTTAGCTATTTATGAAGCAGCCAACCAGATACCTCCCTGAAAGTCGCTGGCAGAATAAAATTGTGTGCAGAGTGAGTATCGATCGCTGGACCTGGGCTTTTCGCGAGCAAGTGCTCTACCGACTCAGCTACCCAAGCACGACTCATGACCTGTCCTCATAGCTTTACTTCAGCCTGTACGTCGTCATCTATCTTCCAAACTTCGCAGAAGAAAAGATGACTTGATTAAAAAAAAAGCAAAAATAATCACCATTACGCCTATCGGTGTCTTAAATTTTTTCATAAGCATGGTTTATGTAGTCAACAAGAAAGTTAAAAGTTGTTTCTCCTTCTAATACATTGCGTCTGTCATATTTATGAACAGTAATATTTATGTTACGTATAAGGGATGAGGCTGCGATGAAGTGAGGTGTACTATAATTCACAGCATCTTTGTATAACTGTCAACGCAACAAAATATTCTAGCATTTACACCTTTGCATAATCTAAAGAACTGCCTTTCTTCTGTTCTGGCAACGTATAAAACGTGAACAAGAACTCCACTGGGAATGTTTCAGAGGATTTCTGCAAAACGTTCTGAGCTTTATAGGCCAGGTTTGTTACAGAATTATAATGTAATTAAGATCTGTTCAATTAGTTACCGCATGCACCCTTGTTTCTGTGAATATACCTTCCAGATTAGTGAGGAAACGTGTAATATGCGATGAACTAACCATACAACGCACAAAGCAGACTAATGCAACAATCTTCAGAAGGAAGACGTGCACTTTTATCATAGCGCATTCATTCTGTTCTGTTAGTGTACAGTACAGCATGTAGCAAATGCAGAACTGTTCCCTTACAAGTATTGTTCAAAATTTCAACCACTGACAGTCTTGCCAGCTTTAAAATTACACAAGTTTGGCATACTACTTTTTGTCTGTGGGAATCCTTGCAAGCAGGTCAGTGTGGATGTCGACCGGAGTCTCGTACAATAGATCCTTCGCATACCTATGGAAGAATAAGTCCATTGATTTTATGTCTGGTGACGGGGCTGGCCAGGGAGCAAGATTACTGCGATCAATCAATTTTTGTCCAAACTAAATGCAACAATTTTATAACGATCTGCCGGAGATCGTGTCTGCCTGGTACAAAAATATTCAGAAAGTATCCCTAAACAACTGAAATTTTGTCTGTGGAGGTCTGGTTCGCCATGTATTAATCTTCTTCTATCTCCGGTCTTTCTATAACGAGTGAGTGGGTGCATTGGTTAGCATTCTGGAGTCGCATTCAGAAGGACGATGGTTCACATAAGTGTCTCACAATCCAGATTTAGGTTTTCTGTAATTTCACTAAATCATTCCCAGCAAATTCCGGGATCGTTCCTTTGAAAGGTAATGACCGATTTCGTTCCACGTCCTTGACGCAATCGGAGCTTGTGCTCCTTCTCTGATGACCTTGTTGTCGAATGGGTGTTAAATCGTAATCTGCCTCTCTTCCCTCAAACATATACCGTAAAAATTGAAGTTCCTTGGCGCAATTTTTTCTGTCTATACTAGAAGGCTAATTCATGAACTACTGAAGGATTATGATGCGGGTTTCACTGACAGACTGTTTCAAGAGGAAGGTTTGTGTGCACAACAGATACCAGGTGTAATGCCGCCCGACTGCATCAATACACGAGCGCAAGTTACTGGTACCAGGAGTCGGGGTGAGTTAACAACGACTTTCTAAACAACCTTCAGTGCAGGACGTATTATAGTAGATAGCTAAGAACGTATACAAGGACGGGAAGGAAAAAGGACGAAAAGTTTACATACAAAACGTTATTGACAACCAAACTTGCACAGGATTCAGGAAACTGGCATGTGAAGACTTTCAGTTGCCTAACGCTGTTGTCTGGATTTTAATCACAGCTTTACACAGTGGATCGTAAACAAAATTTCAGCTGCTGCACCATGCAGATACCCACGACCTGTCTCGCCTTGCAGTAATAAATAAACCTTAATCGTAAATCAGTCTATCTATTAATCAAAATAGGATTAATTCTCTACAGTTTTTCCTGAGATTAGTCTTCACATGCATACAGGAAACTCTGGTGAGTAGCTTTATAATATGTAGTGAAGATATGTAAAGATATATAGAATCTGGATAAGCTTCACTGTTCTCTGGTGTTACTTTGGCTGTTCACTTAATAGTTGTTCCCATCAGGTACCGACTCGTCTGTAACTGACCAGCTCGTACCTCCCTTCATTGTCACGACATGTCGCTCCTAAAGTAAGTTAAATATGAAACAAGTAACAATACACATTTTAAACATTTAACATTACTAGAATTATAGACTATATACATTAATTGTCTTCCTGAACTGGTGTGTCTCTTAGTGCGAACATTATCAAAATCGCCACCGTAGCTCCTAAGATTTTCTCTAAATAACTCGATCCTGGGGCGCGTGAAATTTGTTCTTCGTTTTCTCCACCTAACTTTTCTCCAACAAATAATGTGAGGTCTGGATATACATTATGATTTAAATTTATTTCTTCTTCCATGGTTGATTAAACATTAGGTTTAAATTTGGGTTGCACTAATATTCAGAAGCTAAACAAAAGATGTTCCACAAAGCTGCATAGCACAGTGTTCTATTACCAGTTGTATTCACTGTGTTGTTAGTCCCCTTTGACTCAAAAGTCAATCAGTACACCTGAGTAGTGACGTTGTCAGCAAGTAATACTACAGACATCAAACATCCTACATTCGTAAGCGAACTGCAAGTGATTACCGTGTATTGTAATTTTCACTTCTTGTCAATTTATTATTATTGTGGCGAATTATTTAGGAGAGGCATAATTCGCATTGAGAGAAGAGGGTTGGAAGAGAACTCACGACCAGTTTATGCTATGTCCTTCATGAATAACAATAAGATATTCCAGATAGATGCCTGTAGTTCAGCACAACTTAGTTTAATTGGTGACAACAAGATGTCTACGTACAATGCATTTCCTGTCCTACGAGGCCATTTGGATGTTACCATTAATTTGTAGTGTAATTCACGCTATTATTATCAGTTTCTCACGCTTACTCCCAAATAAGCTACTGTTTTGATTAGCGTTCCTATATACTTCTTGAGGGTTGAATACAACTTTTAGCAACACCCAGAATGTAGCACAAGTCAACTTCCTACAATGTTACATCTCCTCTCTTAATTCGCTTCTCATAATTAAGGAGTTCACTTATACACTGCATCGAAGCCAACAGCTGCATTAAGAAATACATAAACTTACGGGAGCGTACAGCTTGAAAACTTCTGATTGTCTCCTCCCTCGCACTTTACAAAAACAATTAAATTATGAACGACAATGTGAAATAGCTTGCCAACGCCGCAAACGAAATAAGCGCACGTCAGAGCCACTCGTGTATCCAGAAAGTGCCAAACCAAGAGACACTGTACGTTTGTACCAGTAGTGTAATTTACTGTCTTTTTGGATGAGATATCCTTTTGAATATAGTACATGCCACAGCCACAGAGCTGAAAAATGCGACAAGAACTGCAACAGTGTTTGTCATACAGGGAGTATCTTGCCAGTTAGGGGGCTCCAAAATTAGACCATGCGAGTCCTTGTACCCATGTAAGAGTGAAGCCAAAACCGTCCTTTGTTTGTTTGGAAGATTCAGTGTTAATCATATTCAGATCACTTCTTTTCGATGACTATTACAATAATTTCAGTTTGTGTTTGAGTTGAAAGAAATAAAGTATATTGTCAGCACAAAGAGACTGCTCTTAAACTGTGAGGTAGACAACAACCTGTGTAGTATATGAGTATGAGATTAGGGAAACACACTCACAGTTTAAGAACAGTCTTTTTGAGCTGATAATACACTTAATTCCTTTCAACTTAAACACAAACTGAAATTATTGTAATACCGGTCGAAAAGAAGTGATCTGAATATGATTAAGACGTAGACTACGTCAATGACAAGGACATCTATATTAATAAAGGTTTGTACGAATAATTATAAGCTCTCACCAGCTACCTCAATGAACTGACACGTTAACAGTACTGAGAGTCAATGAATTGTGCTCATTTGTTAATGTTCAAGTTTAAGTATTACCGAGTTAACATATTCCTTAACAACAGTAAGTATAAATGAAGAAATAATTACTTACAAAACAGAAAATTTGTTATTTGTAAATCCCTTAGTGACAATGTACTACCGAAATAAGGTAATTCAGACAATGTAAACGCAGCAGGCACAATCAACAAAATCTGAGGTTGCAGAACATTGCATGGCTACAGGGCACTCAATGAAGTACGAAGTAATCCAACTGTTAAGACAGATCTCGTCGTTTTGGGACTGTGTTCTGAATGAGGTTATTGAACTTCGATTGGCCCACTCACGTTGGGTCAGAATGTCGTTTAATTGGCTACAAATAAAAAAATCGCAGTTAAAAAGTTTCCTTTAACAGGTGGTCTAGAGTAATGTTGCGACCATTAACTCCCGGTCGTAGAAGCGGCCATCTCTTTCTTCCGAAGGTTCAGTTTCGTTCGGCTGAAATATTTTTCTTCAAAGAAATCATACTGAATTTATTTTTAAATGTAAGCTGTTCCACTAGGTATGTACTTAATTACGAACACTTATTTCATTATTTATTAATCAATTAAACATCTAGTTTTGTTAATTAACTTTTCAGTGGGAATCAAGCAAAAGATTGTGAAATGCGAGAGAAAAAAAAGATATGTGTTTTAGATTCTACAACATTACCCCTTTTTTTCATTTCGTCCTTAGGTGTGTGCTATTACCTTCGCGATCAGCCTTAAAATCCAACAACTATCACAACTCTGGCTTTTAGTCATTGTTAAGCGACAGTTGCCAAATTCCATTATTTACACTGAAAAAACAGAAATGAAAATTTTGCTAAATTACGGATAAAACATATCCACATGTAATCATAAAATTGTTATTTATACAATGTTGCAAATAAACTGGCGCAATATAAAAATATATTTACTGAACATAAAAATCTATTTTAAATATATTAAAACTATGAAAAGTACTCTTTGTAAAATAATTATATTATTTCGCATACATAAACCTTTCTTTGATACATTTCATTTTGTTTTACTATTTTATATTTCTTCTTCACGGAAACCATCTCTGACGAAAGTGAAAACTTTGTCGTCGGCAGCTGTTGCCCCCTTGGTACCTACTGCAGAGGATTGCGAGGAAGAATATCTGAGGATGAAGAAGAAGATACCGATTTCGGTGAGGAAGTTGATGAAGAGAGGAATGACGATGAAGAACAAGAAGCACTAAAGGAAGAAAATTAAGAAGACTTATAAAACTTGGGAAAGTAATAGAAGTAGTTGTATAGTAAAGTCTACCATTAAAATTATAAACGTTTACAGAAGACATGTTTTGTGTATTTGATTAAATTTTTCCACATTCCTCTGGCCATACTTCATCCTTGATTTTTAATTTTTTTAATTTTGATGTAAAAATCGTTAACATAAGTGTCAGAAATCCCATTATACCCATTTTAGCGCATGCTGGAGCAAATTTGGCAATTTTGGCCAGGTGTTCAGGATTATGGTCCACTGTGCTGACAAACAAAAACAGTGTCTGGATTCTATGCAAAGCTTGGGACCTAGCGCACATCCAACTAAAATCACAGCGTCAGCCGAGAGCCACTTTCGCTCCCGAAGAGAACTAGAGAGGCACTGAGAGACCGGGGTTCGCACCCAGATTTCAGCGACGCCGTCCCACCACCATCCCACCCGATACTTCGTGCGACCGGGTAGTGGAGGAAGGAATGGGGAGACATCACAGAATAAAGGAGTTGGGATGTAACAAAGAGGCTCAGACCACAGGTATCACCTAAAGATGCTGGCAAGGTACGCTGTCGAAATATCGTATCCCGAAGACGACTGCATCCGTCTGTACACAACCTAGTGGTCATTCCCTATGAATTCATCGACGAATCTTTTTTAAGCCTGGCAGAAAATCTTTCCAGCTTTTCACTGATTCTCCCCCTCGTACCCAGTTGGGCTAGCACTCTCGTAAAAAAGTACACTGCGAGAATGTTGTTTAGTCATTGCACTATTGCACCTCAATAATCAAGGCCGATTTACGAGTTATTACGTACCACGTCCTTTAATATAGGTTTCTACAGCATAACTGAAAAAAATTATACGCATCAGCACTGTTAAACGCATCTGACTGTCTTACTGTCAGAAAGGATTTCCTAGTTGTTACGGAATTTTCATATGTGTGCATGAATTTGAAGATATTGGGCAATAGCATACGGAAACAACGAGAGGTAGCTAGCGAGTTACAAAAAATGTAGTTAAAACCCATTGTCTGGCTAGTAATACGATAGCTTGCTAAATGGAATTAACTGAGTCTATGTATAAAACTTAAGACACTTGAAAGCTGATCCCACTGTGAACTGGCTATCGTATACTTGTATTAATAATACACGTTATCTATAGAAGCTCATTCACTTAAAAACTGATATTGTATTCTGCATCGTAAATAAAATATTTCACTCCTTGACAGTGTGTCAGTTTGAATAGTAACATGACTTAACGTAAACTAATTTCATAAAGAAAATTAAACCCAATGAAAATTACGATCATTTGTTCCGTCAGTTGGATACTGTAACAGAGATTATGATACAAATAGGGCCAGCGACGTAATTCAGCACCCCTACCGAATTTCTTTTATTTTTCTGTTGTGACAATAAAATCTTATTTTTTCCACTTCTGTATATCTTTCCCTTTACGTAAAATGTATAGACTGTCTGAACGATTCGATCAGATTTGTGAAGCTACGTTTGTCATACAATTTCATTTAAGAATAGTAGTTTCCTTTTTCACAATTAGACAGTCGTCTAATGAAAACTTCAGTGCAATTATGATTACCTAGGAAAAATTAACTGCTTTTGCCTTTCTTAGCATGACTTTGTGCAAATAATACATTCTTCAGACTTTTCGACTTTGTTTCAAATATAAGCCGTAGAACGGAATTCTATTCAGAATTATAAGTCGGGAACTACCTATTTTCTATTCAGTAACGTCATTTTATTTTTTTCTCCCATTCCAATACAGTAAGGCAAAAATCATTGCAGTGTACTAGCGCCAGCAAAAATTTATAACCCCACTAACTAACAGCACAAAAGAATTAAAGAAGAAACAGTGACACTACCAATTTTAACCATACAATCACACATTTGTTCAAAGCTCACACCCTCTTCAGGTGTTGGTGTTATGCGCCCTGCTACAGTCCCAAGGTTGAACGGTCACACAGTCAATATATGACACCTGTTCTGTAAATTTGCTGCTGTTAATGGTTCCTTCAATGTTCGTGGACTGTCTCTAACAATGCTAGGGGAGATCTTTACTAATGCTCGGCCAAATTAAAGTTGGAGGAACAAGCCAAACTTCTATGTGCACACAACAGGGTCTGTCACAATAAAATAACGCTGTTCAATTGTTACACTGAAAGCCCAAAATGACAATTCACCAGCAACATAACAGCCAAAACTCTGTTACCTCAGAGTGTGCCACACCACGAAGAAACCACAACTCAGATTTACAGCATGGAAGCTTACGTGTCCCAGTTCGGTACTATCAAACCAAAACTCACAACCGTTAGGTCTTGTTCCTCACAGCTCATCAGATACTTCCCTCGCTAAAAATAACTGCGAGTAATTGGAAGCCCAGCAAATTATAAACCATAATCACAGATTTATCAGTATAACAGTGTTTTTTAGCAAAACCTAACTCGTCAAGAAAGAAACCAGCGAGTCACATCCTAACACAACTGATCGTGGCACGAAACTTGAAAACACATATTTTTACGGTGGTCTGTGGTCCTTGCGGCTCACCTCATACGTTAGTTCGCTACCGACGACTCGTGTACCCTTCTCGTCACAAAGTGTTTTTTCGTCCAGTAGCAATGGTATTATATGTCTATTTGTTCCAAAGGGCGGAAACCATTAAATTTTGGAGAAATGTACGGCGCCACCATCAACGCCAACTGTTTGAGTATTGGTGGTGGTGGCTGCCGGCTGCAGTCTCAGCGGCCAGCTACGACTCTGGGCAGTAGCCACTGTGGACTGCAGGGGATGACAGATTTTCGGGCATCACAGCGTGTCACGGGCAAGAACGTATTGCATTGTGACTTTATGACATCGAGAACACAATCACAAAACAAACATGAATCAATTTTACCGTCATTCATATATACATTTCCTGATATTTTTTAAGAACCCAGTTGTCACTGTAAATAAGAAATGGCGATAAAAAGATAATACATATTCTCCTAAATGACAGCACACCATTTTGAAGTTTTGGGTCGAATTTTCCATGCCTCGGAAATGAAATGGAAAAGAAGAAAGTTTGAAACTGAATGTCTCGTCTCGATATACAAGGTAGTCCGTTGATTGTGACCAGGCCAAATATCTCACGAAATAAGCGTCAAACGAAAAAACTACAAAGAACGAAACTCGTCTAGCTTGAAGGGGAAATCAGATGGCGCTATGGTTGGCCCGCTAGATGGCGCTGCCATAGGTCAAACGGATATCAACTGCGTTTTTTTTAAATAGGAACCCCTATTTTTTATTACATATTCGTGTAGTACGTAAAGAAATACGAATGGTTAAGTTGGACCACTTTTCGTGGTTAGTGCTGTGAGCGTCTCTCTGTGGTACTGGAGCGTGCATAATTACAGACCCACCACTTGCGTCCTCCCTGTACAACTCTCGCTTCTAGCGTTTGACGATCAAGGTCCAACGAATGTCACAATGTAACCTCTCTATGCGGTACTAAAATCCACAAAATGCCAGACACAGTGCTTTGGTACGACCAGCATAATACTTCTCGTAACCAAGAACATTTACGAATTTTGACTCTGAATTAAATGCACAGTATTATATTTAAGACATTCCACATCAGCAAAATACAAGCTATTGAACCCATGAAAATCAATCATGAGAATCTAATAAAATTTAGCGCAGGTACACAAAATGTACGATGCATATTCATGCATGGTGTACAAAACTGAGTCTTTACATCACTTGGCGTTACCCCTCGTAATGCCATGTTGCAATTGAACGAAAAATCACATTAAGTTAAAAAGTAACACAGTTTTCTAACTGGAATGATTCCTGAAGTATGATTCCGATTCCTCAAACTAAACTAAGACTTACACATATCGCCTTATGCTGCCTTAGTTGACCACTCAGACCACGCCTACTCACCGCTGACCGAGGAAAAAGTAAAACTTACACGCTATCGTAGCCGGGATCCTCTCAGAATCCGGAAACGCTAAAAGATTCTGCACGGTGGCTACCTGTGCCAACCTCACAATAGCTGAAACAACCTGGCAGATTAAAACTGTGTACCGCACAGAGACGCAAACTCGGGACCTTTGCTTTTCGCTGGCAAGTGTTCTACCATCTGAGCAACCCAACCAAGACTCACGACCACGTAAAGCTCTTTACGTAAGCCAGTACCTCGTCTCGTACCTTCCAAACTTCACAGAAGCTCTCCTGTGCAACTTGGAGAACTAGCACTCTTAGAAGAAAGGCTATTGCGGAGACATGGCTTTGTCACAGCCTATTTCCGGAATGAAATTCTTGCTTGGATAGCTCATATGGTAGAGCACTTTCCCACGAAAGGCAAAGGTCCCGAGTTCGGGTCTCGATCCAGCACAGTGTTTTACTCTGGCATGAAGTTTAGTACCAGCGCACACTCCCCTGCAGAGTGAATATTTCATTCTGACAATAGCTGTTGTTAACTGGCCACTAATGTCTCTTTGACGTGACGTATTTCTATTCAAAGTCAAAACAAATGTTAGCTATCGTAACGTCAACAGAAACCTTGTAAGTAAGCTGTTTAGGTTTTTATATTGGTAACGCCACGTAGCGCTCTGTATGAAAATTACTGGCTGTGCTGTGTGCAGTCTGTGGCTGGTTTGCATTGTTGTTTGCTATTGTAGTGTTGGGCAGCTGGATGTTAACAGCACGTAGCGTTGTGCAGTTGGAGGTGAGCCGCCAGCAGTGGTGGGTGTGGGGAAGTGAGATGGCGGATTTTTGAGAGCGGATGATCTGAACGTGTGTCCATCAGAAACAGTACATTTGTAAGAATGGTTGTCATGAACTGCTATATATATTATGACTTTTGAACACTATTAAGGTAAATACATTGCTTGTTCTCTATCAAAATCTTTCATTTGCTAACTATGCCTATCAGTAGTTAGTGCCTTCAGTAGTTTGAATCTTTTATTTAGCTGGCAGTAGTGGCGCTCGCTGTATTGCAGTAGTTAGAGTAACGAAGATTTTTTTGAGGTAAGTGATTTGTGAAAGGTATAGGTTAATGTTAGTCAGGGCCATTCTTTTGTAGGGATTATTGAAAGTCAGATTGCGTTGTGCTAAAAAATATTGTGTATCAGTTTAGTGTTGATCAGAATAGGTAAAGAGCGAAATGTCTGAGTACGTTCAGTTTTGGTCAGCTGTTTGAAAATCAAATAATGTAAACGATTTATCAGCTCCGTAATTCAATAATTTTTCTAAGGGACGTTTCAAACTCTTATAATCAAAGAATACTGAAGTATCATACATAGACAACTCACACATTCACTCTAACAGATTGAAGTAGGAACAGGAGAGATATAGCATAGATACAAAATAAGCAGTTTATGTGGAAACATATAGAACATGAAACATAAATTATAAAGCCAGAAATTTCTCTCTCTCTGTGTAGAAATCCAGCTGAGACTATTAAATCACGCACACACCCATTCATCTTTCCCTCTAGTTTCAACCACAGAAGCACCAAACATCGGAGTTGCGAAGAGATGTTGTAAAACTGAAGTTTCCTTCCCTAATTCAATGCAACGACCTCTATGTTTCATCATTATCTCTACTATGGAGGTAGCTTTGCTTTTTGTGTGCCACACACGTCTTTCAAAGTATCCACTCAGTACTCCACTTTAAACCTACTTTCAGTCATGGGCCTTTACTAGTCCAGGAGATAAATGTGATTACTTACCTCACCGATTATTTCACTGCACCAAAAACGTAATCAAAAGGCGCAAGGTTGTGGCCTCTTACCAGGTACTGATTGCGAATAGCAAGGAGACATGGCCAGCATGAATGAGTAACATAAAGTCATAACAACGGTTCAAATGGCTCTGAGGACTATATGACTTAACATCTGAGTTCATCAGTCCTCTAGACTTAGAACTGCTTAAACCTAACTAACCTAATGGACATCACACACATCTATGCCCGAGGCAGGATTCTAACCTGCGACCGTAGCGGTATCGCAGTTCCAGGCTGAATCGCCTAGAACCGTTCGGCCACAACGGCCGGCAAAGTCATAACATTAATAAATCATAGAAATGCCACAGAATCGGTGGGAATTAACACAAAAGAACTAAAAACTAGGCCCAGAAACACGTGAAATACCTACCGGTCACCGTGTCATGCTCTGCCTTATGACGTAATTTCGATGCGGTATGGAGGGACATGGACCGAGTTCTCTAGGCTAGTTGTACACTACGTTCCAGATATTTGAGCCGCTGCTTCTTATTGAAATCGCTCTTCAATGGGCATCACGAGGCTGAGTGTGTCCACAAAAGTACAAAGGTGTGGCAGTACAGGGAACTGAATTCGGTTCCGCCTCATGACAGCTGGACACACTGAACACTCAGATGCGTAGGCGTATTGAAATTGAGGGACGTTTCACAATTTTGCTGATCAGTCTTTCGCAATTTCTGTGCCAGTATTCTCTACAATCATCCACTTAATAGTACATATGGTGGTCAGAGACTATTCGAAAAGCTCGTAAGGGCATTGCAGGGTAGGCTGTGCTGAGAAAAAATGTTCAGAAAAAATTCAACTGATTGCGCCGTTTCCAAGTTAGTTAGCAATGAAGTTAGCCGATCAGGCCATTGTGAACACGAATTACAGCGGCCCTCCAGAGACGGTGTCGTGAAACATGTTCTTGTTCTTAATAATTTCTATTTTAAGTTCCAATGTCTTTTCGTGTTTTTCTCTCTTCATACATCCTAGCACATTATTTACATAATCTTTCATTACTTCCACGTCATAGTTTTGCTCATGATTTATTATGTACCTTTCTGACTTATCACGTCATCAGATATAAGAATTTAAAACTACCTTCGAATTCTGGTACACTTCTGCCTCTCTTGATGTTTAGCTTAGCATCAGCCATATTATCTAATCAAATAAAGAGCCCTTTTGGCTTCATCTTACTCTTAAAGTTTTCAGTCCCTTCTCTACATAAAATTGCACTATACCACCTCAGATCCTCTCGAAATTTCCGAATGTTTTTCTTAAGAATATATTCTATCAGGGATCTGTCTTTGTGCACTTCAAGCTATTGCTTTCTTAATAACTTTTCTAAAACATTTGATACTTTCTTTTATTTTATTTTTCCCACTTTAGACACACATTCCTGTCTGCCTGTGTCAATATACCGGGTGATCAAAAAGTCAGTATAAACCTCAAAACGTAATAAACCACGGAATAATGTAGATAGAGAGGTAAAAATTGAAACACATGCTTGGAATGACATGGGGTTTTATTAGAACCACCCCATATTGCAAGACGCGTGAAAGATCTCTTCCGCGCCTCGTTTGGTGATGATCATGTGCTCAGCCGCCACTTTCGTCATGCTTGGCCTCCCAGGTCCCCAGACCTCAGTCTGTGCTGTTATTGGCTTTGGGGTTACCTGAAGTCGCAAGTGTATCGTGATCGATCGACTTCTCTAGGGATGCTGAAAGACAACATCCGACGCCAATACCTCACCATAACACCGGACATGCTTTACAGTGCTGTTCACAACATTATTCCTCGACTACAGCTATAGTTGTGGAGTGACAGTGGACATATTGAGCATTTCCTGTAAAGAACATCATCTTTGCTTTGTCTTACTTTGTTATACTAATTATTGCTATACTGATCAGATGAAGCGCTATCTGTCGGACAATTTTTTAACTTTTATATTTTCTTGGTTCTAATAAAACCCCATATCATTCCAAGCATGTTTGTAAATTTGTACCTCTATATCTACATTATTCCGTGATTCATTCAGTTTTCAAATTTATACTGACTTGTTGATCACCCGGTACATTGATCAGCCAAAACGTTTCAACCTCTGCCTACCACGACTTTGGAAGCCACCTGATAGCGTTGCGTACACGTGATGCGGTAAGAAAAGTATGCAAGAGGACGCTAGCGAAGATATTGGCTCAATTGTGGAAATCCATGAAGATAACCGGCTTTGACAAAAGGTAGATTATTATGACACAGAACAAGTGAACGAGTATCTCGTAAACTGTGAAGCTGGGCGAATGTTCACCTGCTACTGTCGTGAGCATATACAGAAATCGGAATAAGGGCAATGAAACTACCACTTTACGCTAAGTGGTTGGACATCCACGACTCTTCACAGGACGTGGGGCTCGGATGCTAGTCTCCTCTGTAAAGTAGTGTAGATGGTGATCTGTGGCATCTCTACTGGTGCACGCACAAGTGTTCGGAGCATACCGTTCGTCGTACGTGAGTGAACGTAGAGCTCCTCAGCAGAACACCCCTAGGTGTGCAGATGTAGACTCAGCGACATGGTAAGTTAGGACTGCAGTGGAAGCGAGACCGTCAGGATTCTACCGTCGATCAATTGAAACGTGTCGGCTTTTCAGGTGAATCACAGTTTTGTTACACTAGGTCGATGTTCGTCTCCACAAAACCTATCATCGAAGTGAAAGACGGCTCAAAACGCGCAACGCGCGAGGGACGCAAGATGGTGGGAGCAGTATTATGCTATTAGTTATCGAAGAAACTCTGACACCTGCTAACCACCTGCATTCCTTCATGCTTGATGTCTTCCTCGAAGGCGATACCATCCTTCAGCAGTGTAACTATCATTCCTGTCTGTCGTAAGAGGCGACTAAAAGGAGTCTCAACTATTTCGGCATTTAATGTGATGGTCCCCTAAGGGGTCTGACCACTCCATTTCAAAATTTTCCGTTAGTGCCTACCATTTGGGGAAGGACGCCTTACGTGGTGCATTCTATATCCATCTTGCCCTAAGTTCTGGCATATTCGTTCTTGTCATGGAGTTGGACTCACACTGAGCTTCCGGCCACATCGGCTGCAGTGTGTTCCAGGTAGCCTATATTCCTTCCATTGTGCCCTTCCATTTTTGCTTCCTTTATTAATGGATATTCGACACCCGACAACCAGCACGGTAGCCAGTCCGTTGTGGTGGGGTCGTCATGTACCCTCTCGGTGGTAGCCCCCTGACTATACAGGGATCGCACTGGTGATGCCTGAGCTGCTACCTCCCCACGTATGCTGAGGAGTCGATGCCTATCCCTCTGCGGCATCACGACTCCCGGCAAAGGCCATCCTGCCATGTGGTCTTTGCTGTAGTTGTGTGGTGCCAGTGGGGAGAGCCCCTGGTCAGAGTGGGTGGCATCAGGGTGGATGATCCGCAATGACGTGTGGTACATTATCTCTCGCTGGTGGGCGTCCGCCAGCAGTCTCTAAGCGATCGAGGTCTAACCTCAATGCCAAGAAATACGAACCAAGATCATTTCCCTCACTGGCCACTCCATGGGAGGAACGTATGGCTAAAGAAGGCAGTGGAGATTATTCACCCAGTACCTCGTGTGTATGCACGTTGATGGTGAATCATTTATGTCGACCAAGCCCCTGTTTTTTGTGGAGCATTTAGAGGACAAGTTCGGGGAGGTGGAGGCTTGTCCAAAATGCGTTCTGGTTCAGTGCTCATCTAAACAGTATCCTCTGCCCAGTCACGGAGGTTGCTCGCTTGTGACAAGTTGTGGGATGTTTCAGTTAGCATCACGCCCCATAAGAGTCTCAACATGGTCCAGGGTATTATATTCCACAGGGATCTCCTTCTGCAGTCCGACGATGAACTACGCGCCAACCTAGAACGACGAGGTGTTCACTTCGTCCGACACGTCCATCGGGGTCCAAGGGATCATCAAGTAGCCACCGGTGCCTTCATCTTGGCCTTCGAGGGTGATATCTTACCCGAGAAGGTTAAGGTGATGGTTTACCATTGTGATGTGAAGCCGTATATCCCTTCTCCGATGCGGTGTTTTAAATGCTGGAAGTTCGGGCACATGTCATCCCACTGTACTTCCGGCATCACGTGTCAAGATTGTGGACGTCTTTCTCATCCCAATACTCCATGTGCTCTGCCTCCAATCTATGTTAACTGCGGAGAACACCATTTCCCCTGCTCACCGGACTGTAGGATATTCCAGAAAGAAAGAAAGATGATGGAATATAAGACCCTGGACTGCCTGACCTACACAGATGCAAGGTGGAAATATGAGCGGCTACATCCTGTGCCAATGACATCAACCTATGCCGCTGCTGCAACACCGGTATGATCCTATACTGTGTCCTCACATACAGTTGTCTCTCAGCTATGTCAGAATTCACCGGCCCCCTTGATTGTGGGGGCACTTCACTCCCCATTGCTCCTGCTCCATCTACTTCAGGAGCAACACCACCCCAACCATCAGGGACATTAGTTCCCACTTCCAATCAGGAGAAGCGTGAGACTTCTTCGGCTACTGTCGCCAGGAAGGGGTCCCTTGGAGCCCTCCCATCCCAGGCTTTGCCCAGTGCCAAAGCAGACACCCACAAATTTCTGAAGCAACCACCGGTCGCTGGTCATAAGACCTCACGGTCGTCGTCCGTCCCTGAGACTGACCAAGTGAGGCCCTCCCAGCAAGACCCACCAAAGGCACAGCATGCAAAGCAGTCGAAAAAAAAGGCTCCCAAGCATCCTGACATTACGGTGGCACCTGTCCCACTGCAACCTTCTAACTCTGCATCTGAGGATGAGGTGGAGATTCTGGCGTCCGCTGAGGACCTGCATATCTCCAGTCCCTCAGACGCGATGGATAGCTGTTGCACAGTTAGTGAATTGGTGGCAGCAGGGGCTCAGGAGGCGTAATCTGCCTCCCCAGTCCCTTCACGCCTTTCTCAGCCATGAACAATATCATCCTCCAGTGGAACCGCAGCAGTTTCTTCCCCCATCTAGCTGAGCTCCGACAATTTATCACCCTTCACTCTTTCCTGTGTGCCGGCCGAGGTGGCCGTGCGGTTAAAGGCGCTGCAGTCTGGAACCGCAAGACCGCTACGGTCGCAGGTTCGAATCCTGCCTCGGGCATGGATGTTTGTGATGTCCTTAGGTTAGTTAGGTTTAACTAGTTCTAAGTTCTAGGGGACTAATAACCTCAGCAGTTGAGTCTCATAGTGCTCAGAGCCATTTGAACCATTTGAACCTTTCCTGTGTATTGCTCTACACGAAACTTGGTTTCCGGCAATGCGAACCCCCGCCCTCCGTGACTATCGGGGTTATTATTGGAGCCGGGCCGCTTATGAAAGGGCATCTATGTTCTCCACTCCCTTCACAGCGAGTCTGTCCCTCTGCAAACACCTTTAGAGGCTGTCGCTGTTCGGGTGTGGACGCCACAGGCTCTTACCGTCTGAGTGTGTATCTTCCACTGGATGGTGATGTCCTGCAGCATGTCCTGGCTGCGCTGATAGCACAACTGTCGCCGCCTTTCCTGTTACTGGGCGACTTCAACGCCCATAACCCTCTGTGGGGTGGGTCAGTGGCAACAGGTCGAGGCGCCACCGTTGAGAATGTATTGACACCTAGACCTTTCGATATTAAATGATGGTGCCTTCACCCATTTCAGTGTAGCGCATGGCACGTACTCTGCCATCAACCTTTAGATCTGCAGCCCTAGCCTCTTGGCTTCTGTCCAATGGAGTGTGCATGACGACCTGTGTAGTAGTGACCACTTTCTGATCTTTCTGTCACTGCCACAGCGTCACTCTTCCAGGCGCCCTTGCAGATGGGCTATGAATAAGGCTGTCTGGGACTTGTTTTCCTCCACTGCCGCTATTGACGCTGTTTCTCATGAAGTCATTGATACGGTGGTTCACTCAGTCACCACCAGCATCCCTACTGCTGCAGAATCTGCCATTCCCCATTATTCTGGGTCCCCTCGGCGGATGACTGTGCCTTGGTGGTCGCCTGAGATCGCTGAGGCGATTAAAGATCGCCGGAGGGCGCTCCAGCGTCACAAGCGACATCCCTCCATAGAACACCTCATCACCTTCAAACGGCTGCATGCGCGGGCCCGCTGCCTTATCCGCCAACGCAAGCAGGAGTGCTGGGAGCGGTAAGTGTCCACCATTGGCCTCCATGTCTCTCCATCGCAGGTCTGGGCCAAGATTCGACGCCTCTATGGCTATCGGACCTCTGTCAGCGTCCCTGCGCTCTCACTGAATGACGCAGTTTGTACTGACTCCGAACTAATTGCCAACCACTTGGCAGAGCATTTTGCTCTGAGTTCCGCTTCTGCGAATTACCCACTGGCCTTCCGCTCCATAAATGACTGGATGGAACATCAGAGCCTTTCACTTCGCACCCACCATCCTGAAACTTACAATCTTCCATTCAGTGAGTGGGAATTTCACAGTGCCCTAGCTGCTTGCCTTGATACCGCTCCTGGGCCAGATCGCATCCACTGTCAGATGCTGAAACACCATTCAGTGGACTGCAAGCGACACCTCCTCGACCTTTACAACCGTCTTTGGGTCGAGGGTGAGTTTCCTCGCAATGGCGGGAATGCATTGTCATCCTCGTTTTGAAACCTGGAAAGAACCCTTTGAAGGTGGACAGCTACCACCCCATTAGCTTCACCAACATTCTTTGCAAGTTGCTCGAACGGATGGTGAGCCGGCGATTGAGTTGGGTACTCGAGTCCCAGGGACTCCTGGCTCTGTCTCAGTGTGGGTTCCGTATAGGCCGCTCTGCCGCTGACAATCTGGTGAGCCTGGAGTCAGGCATCCGTACGGCCTTTGCCCGCCGTCAGCACCTCATCACTGTCTTTTCTGACATGCGGAAGGCGTACGATACGACGTGGCGCCATCACAACTTCATGATTGGGGTCTTCGGCGTCCGCTGCCGATTTTCATACGCAATTTTCTGGCGCATCGTACCTTCCGTGTGCAAGTCGCGGCCTCCCATAGTTCTTCCCAAGTTCAGGAGAATGGGGTACCAGAGGGATCAGTCTTAAGTGTCTGCCTGTCTTTAATTGTAATTAACGGGCTCGCTGCGGCGGTTGGAACGTCTGTCTCCGTTTCGTTGTATGCTGACGACTTCTGCCTCTATTATACATTGGCATTGCCACTGCTGAATGTCAGCTGCAGGACACTATCTGCAAGGTGCAGTCTTGGGCTGTAGCGCATGGCTTCCAGTTTTCGGCTGCCAAGACCTGCGTTATGCATTTCTATCGGCGACGCACTGTTCATCCGGAGCCGCGGCTTTACCTTGACGGCGAACTTCTTGCTGTGGTTGAGTCACATAGGTTTTTGAGTGTGGTTTTTGATGCCCAGTTGACTTGGCTGCCTCATATTCGGCAGCTTAAACAGATGTGTTGGCGGTATCTAAATGCTCTGCGATGCTTGAGCCACACCAGCTGGGGCGCCGACCGATCTACCCTCTTACGGCTCTACCAGGCGTTAATCCAGTCCCGTCTCGATTATGGGAGCCTGGCTTATGGCTCAGCATCCCCATCTGCGTTGCGGGTGCTGGACTCAATCCTACACAGTGGGATACAACTTGCCACTGGTGCCTTCCGGACCAGCCCTGTGGACAGCATGCTTGTGGAGGCAGGTGTCCCTCCACTGCGGTTACGGCGCCAACATTTACTGGCCGCTTATGCTGCACATGCTTGTAGCTTGCCCGTGCATCCTAATTATCGTCTTCTGTTCCCGCAGTCAGTCGTCCATCTCCCAGAACGTCGGTCCCCGTCGGGTTGTACGATCGCCGTCCGCGTCCGAGAGCTTCTCTCCGGGCTTGTGGTTTTCCCTGTTCCACCTCCTTTCCGGGCCCCTCTGCATATACCCCCGTGGTGTGTGCCTCACCCTTGCCTTCGGCTCCAATTGGCGCAGGGCCCGAAGGACTCAGTCCCTCCGGAGGCCTTCCGCCGCCGCTTTTATTCCATCCTAGCCATGTATCAGGGCTCTGGCGTATTTTACACTGACAGTTCGATGGTTGCTGGTCGTGTCTGTTATGTTCTAACTCCAGGGGGCCATTACGAACAACGATCCTTGAAGGGCTGGCTGCAGCGTTTTCACTGCTGAGCTGGTCGCCATCTTTCGTGCCATAGAGTATATCCGCTCCTGCTCAGGTGAGTCCTTCATTATCTGTAGCGACTCCTTGAGCAGTTTACGAGCTATCGACCAGTGTTTCCCTCGCTATCGTCTGGTGATGGCTGTCCAGGAGTCCCTCCATGCTCTTTTCCGTTGCAGCCGATCTGTGGTCTTTGTGTGGACCGCAGGTCATGTTGGGATACCTGGTAATGAAAATCTTGACCGCCTGGCGAAAGAGGCCACCAGTAAACCATCTCTGGACGTTGGCCTCCCGGAGACTGATTTGCGAGCCTTCTGACGCCGCAAAGTTTTTCCACTATGGGACGCTGAATGGCGCAATCTGACCACACCCAATAAACTCCATGCTATGAAGCTGACGACGACTGTGTGGCGGTCATTCATGCAAGCCAATCGTAGAGATTCAGTTGTCATTTGTCGGCTCCACATTGGCCACACCCGGCTGACGCACAGTTATTTACTGCGTCGGGAGGGCCATTCTCTATGTCACTGTGGGGCGGCTATGACAGTGGCCCACATTTTGTTGGCCTGTGCCCTTTTAGCTGTGGTCAGGCAGACATTTGCGCTGCCTGATACGCTCCCTGCCCTTTTAACAGATGACACTGCCATGACAGGCTTCGTTTTGCGTTTTATTCGGGCAGGGGGCTTTTATCATTTAATCTAAGTGTTTGTCTTTTTTTGTGTTGAGTCTGGCATTTAGCCTACGGTTTTAGACTGAGTTTTTATTGTGTTCCTCGGTGGTTGGCTTTTCCTTTTTTTGTCTCTATGGTCGGCCAACCACCGTCACACTCTGTGTGATTTTAATTCGTTTTGTCTGGTCTCTAAGTCTTTCTTGTCTTGTGTCGTCTGTCGTCCTTTCCATTGTGGTTTTTATTCTGTGTGAGTGTTTTAGTTTTGGAAAAAGGGACCGATGACCGTAGCAGTCAGGTCCCTTTAATCCCCCAAACCAACCAACCAAGTATAACTGTCCATGTCTCGGACACAGAACCGCACTGCAGTGCTTTGAGGAGCATTCAAGTGAACTCACATTGATGTACCGGCGACCAGATTTGCCCGATGTAAATCCTAAGGAACACATCTTGCTCACTACTGGGCGCCATCACCGTGTACCCCGTCTAATGCTACATACCTCCACAAACCTATCAACAAACTGTCGGATCCCTGATACGTAGAATGAGGGATGTATTCATTCCCAAGACTGGCAAACAAGATATTAAACAGTGTCTCCCGCTAAATGGAAACATAACTGAAAATATGCTATGAATTTACTAGGTATTATATAGTTTTTCAAAAGTGGTTAATTTGAAGCAAATATGAGGGAGAAACAGTTAAGTTACTCCTGTACGAATTCTCGTTCTCAACGATCTGTTTATTTTTACTACCTCCTATTGTATCCGATCAGTAAAATATTGAAACACTTCTATTGCTGTCCATTCGAAATTTACATAATAGAAAATTTCTGTTACAGCAAACATGTCATTACAACAGAATGTCTCATACCTTTAATGACGACAGTATACAAATGGTAGAGGACTCTCTGCTGGCTATCCTGACCTAAGGCGTTAAATGGGGGCAAATGGATACTGATGTTACATTATTTCCATGACTGGAAAGAAATAGATGTTAATGGTGGTTCGTCTACAACAGGGGTGGCCAACAATTTGGCACACGAGCCTAGACTCTGGTCCGTGTGCTACAGCACACTCACCTGTCTGCAAATCTTCCCAACGGCCCATTGCCATGCTATCTGATCCTGAGGAGGGAAAAAGTGCCAAAGAATCGCATTTAAATGACAGTTCATTAGTACTGCACATGACTTGGTTTCATGGTTCTCAAAAACAGATCAGAAACAGAACAAATTTTCATTTTTACTTAATTATTTTTTGCGTTCTGAAACATAATTCGTAACTGTTGAAACTGTTGGCATTGGACAGATACAGGCAATTTCACAGATTTTCGTAATCACATTGCCACTTAACCGTATCTTAAACACTTTCAAAATCTAAAGACGCAACTATCCTACATATGTTCATTGGAATATCCTGTCACACTAGCAACCTCATTATGGAGACTTGAAAACTCTTCTGGCGGAAAAGAATGTAGACCTCCTGTACAGTTTTAATTTAAAATACTCAGTCTTTCAAATGGGAGCTCAACTGCGGATCAGTCAGTTCCATCTGCATATGCAAAGGACCGCTTTCAAATGAAACGGCAAACGCTCTCGAAGAAAGCTCAGAAAGGGATGTAATGGGCAGTGTCCTCAAAACATTTAGAAACCGTTTCTTGTATGTCTTTGACGGCCACGGTGGTTTCTCTAAATTTTCACATTTTCTTTAACACCAGTGACCTTAGGGAAATTGACAGTGCTTTTTTTGTCGGAATTTATCTCTTCCACAATCCAAATTTCTTTTTAAACGCAACTCCCATCAAATCAGAAGTAAGTTGTTCCTCACCTAGAAGGTCTTACTGTGGGCAGTGTGTAATGAAGTCCAGTTAAAATGCGAGGCCCTGCAATCCATTCCGGATGACCGAGATTTGGTCCCTGCTCTTCTTTTTCCTTCATAATTTTCGCAATAGCGTGTTTTAAATGGGAAAATCTTCCCAAGAAAGCCCCTTGAGTCAATGAATGCACTTTACAGCAATATATAAAATCTACAAATCTCAGTTTAGTTCCATCGAAAACTGTTGCAACCTACGTCGAAATAATGCGTTAAGGTTCTGTAAATTTATTATTCGTACCACCAGTTTCATCGTGTGTTCCAAGTCTGTGAATTTATCATAAAATGTTTCGTGATGTACACAGAAATTAATTCCGTCTGTCAATCGTTGTAATTCTTTGCTCTTTCACTGTCCAACGGATCTTTAAATATTTCTGCATAGTCTTGCGATAATGTTCCATAACGAATTTGCGGTACCCGTCGACTATGCGATTGTGTAACGGATACTGAGAACTCTCATCATTCTCTTCTGTCATTCCCATTCATTTTTAAAGGCTTTTAACGAAAGCTCCTTAGACTGTCTCTTCCGTGCATATAACCTCTAGACAAACAGCGAAGGATAAACTGCGCTGAAACCACGATTCTGCCAAACTGAAGAAAATCGGGCCGAACGAAAAACAAACGTCGCGAATTAGCGAGTACTTCCGAGAAGGATCGAGTGAAGCTGACACAGGCCGACCCTCAGCTCGTACGTCTTTCTCGCGTGCAGTTGGCAAGTTGTGGCCGACTCTGGCGTATGACGACCCTCTGGATGTAATTTTAGTGCACTTGTACGTCATAAACGTAGGAGATTTTAACGATCGATATTGCTGGGCGTACAAGCGGAACTAGAAGTATTAATGTTTCCAAAAATATATTTCGGAAAAGTATTTAGTGTAAAGAGTCACGCAGTATCCAGATGGGCTGAGGAAAATGGAATTACGTCGCACTCACCTGGGCGATCAATGACAGAAGTTCGACCATACTGGCAATCAAAGTACGTCGAGACGCCACTGCTGCTTATCATTAAATAAAATGTAAAGTAATGTACAGACAGCCTTGTTCATGAACTCGTTATCACCCGACATAGTACTATATTTTTCGTCATGCCAGTCTTTTATTAGATTAACTCTGAATCTTTGATTCATTTAAAATATTTCACTGTGGCAGGGGAAATACGGCCAGTTTCATGTATCTCGTGTTTTCCCGAACATGTGATACAACATATTAGAGCATTTGTAATGTTTGTGGTTAGTAGAGGCCGCGCAGAGTGGCCGCGCTGTTTGAGGCTCCATATCACGGATTGCGCGGCCGCTCCCGCCGGAGGTTCGAGTCCTCCCTCGGGCATGTATGTATGAGTTGTTCTTAGCATACCTTAGATTACGTTAGTTTAAGTAGTGTGTAAGTCTAGGGACCGATGACCTCAGCAGTTTGGTCCCTTAGGAATTCACACACAGTTTTTGATTAGTAGCTTTGTAGCTTGGAGTACTGGAGTGAGAGTGTACTTCAGTGTGTTGAATACTGAACAGTTGTCTTTAACCAACTGCCAATCCTGGAAAGCCATGTGTGTTTAAGCACCGCTTCTGGCACGGAGATGTGCATGAGTCCCGGATCGAGTCCGCATATTAAGGACTAGGGATGGCATGCCCGCCACCCTGGACGTTGTGTTCGGAGGTTTCCCTTCATCCCAGTAGGTGAATACCAGGCTAAGCCAAACGCCCTCTCAGTTACACGATTCGCTAACATTTCGAAAAATTTCACTCAATTTCCCGTGAATGACAGGAGTACACATACACCGCTGTGTGGCACACCATGATGGTGACAGGAAGGGAACCCGGGCGCCCCTCAAATTAACCACGCCAAATCTGTTCATAACCATGCTGACTCTGTGCAGATGCGGGACAAAGGCACAAGAAGAAGAAGAAGAATTCACATTTAATTTAATGTGTGAAAATAACTATGACTAGTGATGTTCACTTACTCCTTGCAATTCATAAACATTATTAAAGAATAGCATCTTTCAGATTAACCGAGAAGGGAAGAAGATTAGTCAACATTTTACGTAGTCAGATGCAGGCTACTAGTCAGGGCCATTGCACGTTCATTGGGGATTTAGTTTAGGCCCATATTATGGGTAACCTCACCTGGACCAGACTGAATATTCTTTGCGTATCTGTGATCAGGATTGTGGGAAGAGAAACAGACAGTATAAGAATTTTCAATAAGCGCCTCCAGATATCCTGACCACCACCTTTTATTGTTGTTTCCTGTCTTTTCTTGAGATATGTTTTAATTCCTGGCACACATTAGTGCTATTAATGGTGCTGATAACCTTGCCGTTGTGCGCCTCTACACCCCCAACTACTTTACTATTCATAATGATAAAACCTCCTAATTTCAGCTCAGTTAACAAGAGCAAAGTCACAAATTTCATCTTCTGTATTAATCTCTAAAGAGAGAGCTCAATTCGTATTATGTTCACGTAAATTTATTTCCAGGTTTCGATATACAACCTGTTTTGTCTCGGATTTATACATTTTAGAAAACCCTGGATTACGTTTTAACAAAGGCATACTGGTAGCTTATGAGTAACATGGCTCTCATTGAAGCCATTTTAGTATACTAAAGAATACATCACTGCTGTAGATCCATTAGACTCCGTTACGACATTTAAGATATTTAAAATTGAAATTCGGCTCAGGTATAGAGATTAGATACCACTAAAACCATTCGCAACAATCATAGATAGAGCATTTAGATCTGTAAATTGACAACATGAAGGACACGTTATTCTCAATGGGGATCTAGAAAACTACAATTCATTGTTATTGATGTCTATGTGTTGTAGCTAATTGAGTGTCTGTTACATTTCTGTGTCGGTAAAATCTCAAACTGTGATTGGGCGAGATAAATACGAATAGGTTGTAGGATTAGAAGCTCTATGACGTCTATTTCCAAGAGAGGGGCGTGATTTCAAGAAGGAGTTGAAAAATGTGACTGGACGAGTTGATATGGCAGCGAAATAGTGGATGAAAACTATGTCACGCCTCCTCGTACGTTCTTGCTGTAGGGGGATGCCTGATTTGTTCTTTCACTTTCATTGAAGTAACAAAGTGAGCGGTGACTCGGAGATCTAAATATGCATCACACAGTTTTTTTAGGAGCACTCTGATTGGTCTATTTCAAAGAAGGAGATGTGTCTTAATAAGGATTGTAAAATGTGATTTGCTGACCTGAAATGCCACTAAAATACTGATCTGTGATTGAGATATCTACGTATGTGTGGAGAAACTGGATTAGACGATCTCTGATTGCCCTATTTTCAGGAAAGTGGTTTCACATACGAATCAATTGAATAATATGTTGGGATGAATTGGTTTGGCAGTGAAATACAGATTGTGATTGGGAGAGCTAAATGTGTATTGACATGGAAGTTTTCTTAGTAGCCTATTTCCAAGACAGAGGTACAAGACAAGAAAGAGGAGGTGGGGGGAAGGTTCGTGGCTTGGGAATGAGCGAAGCAGAAGAAGGTATCGTGGTTGGGAGGGATGGTAATTGGGTTGTGCCAGCCTTGTACGCCAACTGTAGATTTCCGATTGCGTCAGGATGGCTGCACCAGCAGCCAGCTCAGCGGCACCGTCCTCGTTGACTCTGCGCTGCTCCACCGGGAGCCGTAGGCCGGCCCCGCTGCTGCTTCTTCCTCGGCTGCCGTAGCTGGGAACGCAGCGGAAACGACCGCCCCCGTTCCGGCGTCAGAATCTGCGGCCACTCGCCACGAAAGTCTCCGACGTGTGTTGGGAGGCGAGACGATAGTCGAGGGTAGCGAGCCGAAGAGTGGCATGCCCTGGCTGGCTGCGGACCCCGCGTTGGCCTCAGAGGGTCGACCAACGAAGCCGCGGACTGGGACGCTGTCGCCCCATCTGCTGCCGTGTGTCGCCGCTAGTGTGATACGCCCCGCCGTCCAGGAGAGCTGCCACACTTGAATGAATCTCGTTAGAAAACAACACCTATTTATACTCGACTGCGTACCTTTGTTTCGCTAACGCATCGCTCCGAGTTATGTACGCCCTACACCCTGGTTGCGCCAGTGGGCCCCTTCTTCATATAGCTTGCGACATGCGAACCGCTGCGTTCACTCATTTCAGCCGTTCTATGGCCCCTGTGGCCTCCATTCCACTTCGCTACCGCTGGTCAGCGTAACTTACTGCAATCCAGCCTGCATCTGGCTGTAACTTGTGAGCTCCGAAATATTGCACCAAATCTAACTTCCCTATCATAAACTGTGGTGTCGCTACATTATTCCCCTCTTTGGAAAGACCCGGACCCCACTCGTCCTTTAACTAACTCTTAAACTTATTTGGATTGGCACTTACTACATACTTACTTACTACTAGAAAACTTAAATGTGATATAGTGCCCCCTTAAAACCATGACATAAAACAGAACGTAAAAATTCCTTACTGGACGATCACTGCTCGATCAACCCCTTACCTACTCGTCTCATGCCCTCGGTATCCAATCCACTGGGCCGTGGATTGCCCTCGTATCCCTCTGGGAATTGGCTCTCCGCCTGATCAGAAAGAAAACAACACATAACAAATCATTCCATGTAGGCTTTCACGGCCGGCGTCTTCATCAATAAACACTTCCGGGCTAAGTTGCCGTGGTCGATCTGTAAAACTTCTTCTCCCTAACGTTTCGTTCTCAACTACGGAGAACATCTTCGGAGGTGAGTCAACGACTGGCTGCTAGGAGCTGGGGCCGCCGCTTATATGGATATCGTAGAGGGCGCCACCGCACGTCACGTGGCGTCGATGTGCAGCTATCTCTGGCTATCGTCTGTTCTCTCGATTGCAGGCAATCGATTGTCACGTGATTGATGCAACGTCGACGCCATATCTTATCCAATTTTAATCCTTCTTCTTTACGATTAAAATTGTATTGATGTTTGTGGATTTGAATTGCCTCTCTACACATACGTGTATAATAATGCGACGTCCTCGCTAGCACGCTGGTTTCACCAAATTTTATTTCGTGATCTCCATCCTTAAAAACATGTTCCGCTACTGCCGATTTGTCGATATGTCCCAAGCGACAGTTTCTTTTGTGCTCCGTCAACCGTGTATTGATGCTTCTTTTTGTAGTTCCTATGTAAACCCTGCCACAACTGCACGGAATTTTATATACCCCTGGGGTGGCTAAGGGGTGACGAGCATCTTTTGTTGATCTTAGGCATTCACTAATTTTCTTAGTAGGTCTGAAAATGGTCTCTACGTGAAACTTGGCTAGTACTTTCCCAATGCGATCCGTGATATTATGGATGAACGGAAGAAATACTTTTCCAGCTGATGGTTGTTGCTCTCTCCTATTTTTAGGCATTTTTCTATTTGGGTGAAGTGCTCGGTTAATCTCGTTTTTCGTATAACCATTTTTTGCAAAGGCTATTCGTAAATGATTTAGTTCTTCTTGTAAGTAGCCTGGTTCACAAATATTATTGGCCCTATCCACTAATGTTTTTATGACCCCCCTCTTTTGCCTAGGGTGGTGGTTTGAGTTCTTATGGAGGTAGCGATCAGTATGTGTACCTTTCCTGTAGACCTTATGGCCTAAGGTCCCATCCGCCCGTTTGATAACTGATACATCCAAGAAGTTAAGTTGTCCGTTCTTCTCCTTCTCCATAGTAAATTTAATCTTTGGGTTGATGCTATTTAAGTGTACCAGGAAATCATTCAAGTCTTCTTCCTCATGATTCCATATTACAAAGGTATCATCCACATACCGATACCACTTCGAGGGGCGTTTTTTGGCCGACTGCAGTGCTTGATGTTCAAAATATTCCATGAATAAATTCGCAATTGCGGGACTTAGGGGGCTTCCCATGGCTACCCCATCGATCTGTTCATAAAATTCGCCATTGTACTGAAAATAGGTAGAGGATAGACAGTGTTGGAACAAGGCTACTACATCAGTAGGGAACATATCGGCTATATGGGAGAGAGCTTCATCAACTGGAACCATCGTGAACAAAGACACTATATCAAAACTGACAAGGATGTCATTAGGACCGACAGTAATTTCCCTCAATTTCTCAATGAAATGTAGAGAGTTTTTAATATGACTTTCAGTTTTGCCTATGTAAGGTTGTAACAAAGAGGCAAGGTGTCTGGCTAGTTCTTGGGTAGGAGCTCCAATTGCACTGACTATTGGTCTCAAAGTAACATCAGGCTTATGTATCTTTGGTAATCCATATAATCTCGGAGGATAAGCCTCCGTTTTACAAAGATACTTTTTAACTTCTGTAGGAATGGAAGACTGTTTTATCAGACGATTGGTGGCATTCAGCACATTCGTTGTGGGATCCTTTTTCAACTTCTTGTATGTGCTGGGTTCCAGGAGATCACTGATCTTCTTGTGATAATCCTCAGTATTCATTAAAACAGTAACATTTCCCTTGTCAGCGGCAACTATAATAACATTCTTGTCTGCATTGATCTCTCGCAATGCCTTCCTTTCCCCTTGAGATAGATTGCTACTGGGTGGCTTAGCTTTGCGTAATATCCTGGAGGTTTCCATTCTAATTTCGTCAGCAGAATATGATGGTAACTGACGAATTCCTGCCTCTATATTAGCAATAATGTCCTCCATAGGAATCTTGGATGGAGTTATTGCAAAATTCCCTCCTTTAGACAGAACAGAAAGTTCTTCCTTAGACAACTCTTTTTCTGATAAATTAATAACCGTTTGGGAATTGTTTGGAATCGGTGTTTCCTGTCGACCCTCTTGTAGACGATCAAACTTCTTCTTCTGCCTATTGGAAGACACTTCTGCACTAATCTCCATAGATCTAAATGTTAAACTGTCCACTTTGTTCCAATGACAAAACTGCATAGTATTGCTAATAAGTAAATGAAGATTTAGCAGTTGACCATCACATACCGCCAGTCCTCGTCGTGTCTGATGTATCCGCTCACGTAGTAATGCCAGTTCCATACGAGAGTAAATACGGTTAGCTTGTGCCGAATGAAACATTCTTCTAACTTTTAAAAACTTGGGAACTATACCGGTATCACGACAGCGTAGCAGAAACGTGAGTGAGCAAAGTTGTTGACCTTTCTTCTTGCGTAGGTTCTCCAGTCGTCGTACCCTAGTTGACATTTCCTCCCCGTAGAGGCGTCGAATCATTCCATGTAGGCATTACTACGTGAGCGGATACATCAGACACGACGAGGACTGGCGGTATGTGATGGTCAACTGCTAAATCTTCATTTACTTATTAGCAATACTATGCAGTTTTGTCATTGGAACAAAGTGGACAGTTTAACATTTAGATCTATGGAGATTAGTGCAGAAGTGTCTTCCAATAGGCAGAAGAAGAAGTTTGATCGTCTACAAGAGGGTCGACAGGAAACACCGATTCCAAACAATTCCCAAACGGTTATTAACAAAGTTAAGGCTGCGATGACACTTGGCACAGAGGTGTTCAAAATGATCGTTATTTGCCGTTGCCTTTCCCTATACTGCATGACATGTTGAACAAGCTGTTCGGCTTGATTTGCACCCCTCTTGGTCTATAACGAACTGGTTTATGGATCTCAACAGACCTGGCTTGAGAGTTTAATTTCATGATTCTGCTTTGGCATAACTCTAAAGTGGTTTCTGGCCAGTAAATCTGTGGCTGCGTAACATTCAATTGTGTGTCTCCTGAAATTGATGCTGGCGGATGGAAGGTTGGTGCTATTATGTTACACTTAGTTCCACTGATAAAAATTCCGCTTCATTCGAGCACTACACGTTTCACTTCCGTAATCATTCTTTGCTCAAACAACTTGCTACTACTACCAGATTCTCGTAGGCGGAGAAGATCCAATGCATCTCGACCTGTTGCAAGATCAATTTTGGCTCCACGATGTCCTTGAACCGTCTATTCCTTTCCACAGTGCACGTGTCCCATATTTGTAGCTTCACAGATTCTCCTCCAACATTCACTATTTTTTATCCAAACCGAACATCGATTGTGTGACTGCTTTCACCCTTAAATTTACATTATATGAACTAGTGCAATAAACACTACTTTCCTGACCCAGCATAGTCGATTACTAAACATTTAAACAAGAAATCGTACGACTCTATCTTTCAAGACAAATTTATCACGGCTTTGCCGCAAAATTTACTCCCGACGCATTTATTTCTCTAGAAGTGCATTCTATTTCTCCTCCAACAACACTCCACATACGTCAGACAATACACTTCCCGTTTCAGTGACCTGGGGATAGGGATCATCACCCTTCCTCCCTCTTCAAAAAGATTGATGCCCCTAGCGGACTCACAATACTCCAAAACACATATAAAAAACAATGACTAAGTAATCTACACAAACCCAATGATTCATGACACGAAAACACAAAAAAACTACTACTTTCTAGAACGCAAAGCATATGGTACTTCTGCTGTACTCTATCTTCCTGGTTTACTCTGTGCTTAGCACCTCTCTTCACTCTCTCTTTCTTCCTCTTTCCCTCCTGTGACACGCCTGGAATCACATCCGGGCAACCCTTAAATGGCCGTAATCGCCCAACATGTACTATCGTCGTTATAGTTGGCAGCTGAAGCTTAACATTCACAGGAGATGTAGTTTCAACAACTTGGTAAGGCCCTTGATACCTCCTGAGGAACCTCTTCGTTTACCCTTTTAGCGTATAGGGGCTGGACTGCATTACCCATTGCCCCACCCTATACTGCGGTTAACCTCCTTTCCGCTTTACTGTATCCTCCTGCCTTTCCAAAGCCTTTGTATTCACCTTTTGTACTCGTTTCCGAACGTCCTGAATAGTCCTTGCGAACTGACATACAGCTTCACCAGTCCTTCCCTCCTGTAGCTTCACTAAATCAAATGGTGACGGCATTTTTCGCCTGTGCACTACTTCATATGGAGACAAACTGGTATTTGTATGGACTTTTGCATTGTATGCGCATACAATATGCTTCAAATACACGTCCCACTGATGGTGATGACAGTCCACAGAAAAACTCACCATCTTCCCGATTCTTCTGTGTACTCATTCTGTCATTCCGTTAGCATGTGGATGCAACGCGCTCGTCCCCAACTTTTTTACGTTCAACAATTTACGCAGCTCTTTCATTAAATCCGACATGAAGTTGGTCCTTGGTCAGTAATTATTGTCTCTGGTGCACCAAACTTCAAAATCCAGTTGTTTACTAACACTTGCGTGACCACTGCTGCCTGTTGATTTGGCATAGCGACCATCTCCTCATACCATGAAAAATGGTCTATTATAGTCAGAACGATTCTGTTCCCAGATAGTGTTTGCTTAAAAGGTCATAAGACATCGATCCCCAGGAAAGAGAATGGACATGTTGCTTTCAGTAATCATTGTAGCTGTATCTGTTTCCGACTCAAATCTGCTCTCTGCGCACATGGTATGCAATTCTTAAAATACTGATCCACATCTCCTTTCCTACCTCTCCACCAATACCTCTCCGCCACTCTCCTGTTCGTCACTCAACACTCTCCATGACCGGATAACACGTGATCATGTCCTTCCTTGAAAACATCATCCCTCAACTTCAATGGCACTACTACCCTTGGCCCTAACTTCGTTTCCCTGGACAGAAGACCGTCGTCCACATTAAACTGTGGTTGTGTCCGATACAATTTACAATCGTTGTCCGCGTCCTGTAGTTTTTGCCGTACTGCTAGGTCATAACCCAAGACTCCCACTTTTGCCACCTTCTTACTTAGTGCATCCGCATTACCGTGCTTCTTCCCAGGCTTGTGCACCACCTCGTAGTCGAATTCACTAAGCCTCACAGCCCATCGAGCAAGTCTAGTGGACGGATCCCTCAACCCCAGCAACCACTTCAATGCAGCATGATCCGCCACTACCAGAAATCTTCTCCCAAATAAATAACATTTAAAATAAGTGATTCCATAGATTACGCTAAGCATCTCCCTCTCTGTTGTTGAGTAATTCTTCTCTGCGGCATTCAAATGCCTGGACGCATAAGGCACAGTATTCTCTTTCCCATTAGTTTCCTGATTAACAACACACCCTAATGCTAGTTTCGATGGATCGAATGTTAGTATAAACTCCTTTTCAAAATATGGAAACAAAGAACCGGACTAGATGTTAACAATTCTTTCAGTTGGTCAAATGCTTTCTGACACTCTTCTGTCCATTCAAATTTCACACCCTTCACTAACAATCACGTCAACGGCTGTGCTAAATTTCAAAACCCTTCATGAACTTTCGATAAAAACTGCCAATTGCGATGAATGACTGCACTTCCTTAACTGTTTTCAGTTCCCGAAAATCCCTTACAGCCTGTACGAACCTCAGATCTGTTCGCACTCCGTCCTCACTGATAATATCACACAAATATTTTACTCCTTCTAATGCGAAATGACATTTCTCCAGGCTCAACGTCCAACGAGCTGCTCTTAACCGCTGTCTATGTTGCTCCATACTACTTGAAAACACTATAGTGTCATCCAAACAGACAATACGCTGCCGTTGTTTCAAACCCTCAAGACGCAGTCTAGCAACCTCTGAAACGTTGCTGGAGCGTTTTCCAAAGCGAATGGTATTCTAATGTACTAGTAAGGGCCTCCAGGTGTAGAGAAAGCAGTTTTTGGACGATCCTCTGGAGCCACCTCTAACTGATGATAACCGCTTGTCAAATACATCGTAGAAAAGTACTGGCACTGTCCTAAGTGATCCAAAGTATCCGATATGTTTGGAATGGGGTAGGCGTCCATTACTGTCTTATTATTGAGGTATCTTAGTTCCATCCACAGTTCCGACACCAAATGTAGTGGTATCAGACGCCAGATGTGGCCTCTGTTTCGCTAACGCACCGCTCCGAATCACGTACGCCCCACACCCTGGTTGCGCCAGTAGGCCCCTTCTGCCTATAGCTTGCACTACGCGAACCGCTGCGTTTACTCTTTTCAGCGGTTCGATGGCTCCTGTGGCCTTCATTCCACTTCGCAACTACTGGTCAGCGTAACTTACTACAATCCAGCCCGCACCTGGCTATAAGTTCTGTGCTCCGAAATATTGCACCAAATCTAACTTCCCTATCTTGAACTGTGGTGCCGCTACAAACTAGTTACAGTGTCAAAGAGTTTCCGCAAATCTAGATAAATGCAATATGCCTGTTCATCTGGATCAATTGCGAATTCACTTGCACTGGTGTGATTGGTAGAAACTTACGGATGAAATTTTTTTTGTTTCTTTTTCTTAGGTCTCTCTTCTGCAGTCCCCGTAAATAAGTGATATGTGATATATGCTGCATTTTGCGACTGTAATTAAATTTCTTCTTACAGCAGAATTCCTAGCATTCTTCTACAAAAGCGTGTTCAATTTTTCGGAACATTTCACTTTACTTAGACAATACAGTTTTTATGTTAATGTTTCGTAAATATATTTGTGTGTAAAAGGAAGAGGAGTGACACGTTCTGACTTCTGTTATAACAAAGGTGGACAAGGGCAACGCAGTTGTTCCCATAGATAAACATGAGAACATTAATGAAACTAAAGTTACCTTTACACAGAAGGAAATCACAAAAGTTACATCAATCCTTGAAAAAGGTTGCACAAAAATGGAAAATGGTCTGAAGACTGGAATACACACTCATCTTGCATGATAACAGTCATAAATTAAAGATAAGCATGTTTATACTAACAAATGACATATTATACACTATCACATCACAATACAAATACACAAAATGGCATAACACTGAAAACACAGAGGAACAAGGAAATTACATTAAGCCATATATATTCAAAATACAGCTATACTGATCTCATTTGATGTGGAGAACTTGTATTCTAGATACCATTTAAATAAAAAATTAAGATAAAAGGAAAAGACAGATGCTCCCAGCAACTTAGCACAACAATACATCTCTGAAGTAAACACGCTCTTATACCTTGTTCTAAACTAGAATTTCTTCAAATTCTAGAATGCTATTCCCTACTACAAAAAATACTACCGCGAAAATAAAACATATTATATCGGTGGAGATAAACAGATGACATTCTCTACTTGGTGGATAAACCCGAAACTAAGATCGACCAAATATGCACAGAGATAAACACTCTATACAAAAGCATAGAGTCACTTTAGGGACAAAAGCAGCACAAATAATATTGCTAGTTACAACTACCACAATGAACAATAATTGACATACAGTATTTATGGGAAAACAGTCACCAGAAATGCAATACTATAACAGTCATCAAACCACACTAACTTTCACAAACAAAACCTCTCAAATAAATGCACCACAAATTAACACAGAACCATTAGTCAAAACATATCTGCAGTAAGTAGCTCAACAGCACAAGTGAAATAATGGGGAAACAACAAACAAAAGACATTTCTGA
This sequence comes from Schistocerca nitens, assembly GCF_023898315.1. Classification (NCBI taxonomy): domain Eukaryota; kingdom Metazoa; phylum Arthropoda; class Insecta; order Orthoptera; family Acrididae; genus Schistocerca; species Schistocerca nitens. The sequence continues at coordinate 766,752,310 of NC_064614.1, read as the reverse complement.
TTACAGAATTAAGTAAGAAATCCCACAGAGATATAAAAATAAAACAGGCTAAACCAGAGCAGCAGAACATCATATATATCCAGCAACCCACAACACTTACCAAACGCTCATCAACAATATTACTATTACATTAGAAGAACACAACTTAAAGCTCTACATAGAAGCTAGTACACACTCACAAGTGAAAAGAAACTGAGATGAGGAATTGGGAAACTAATCTATAAACAATGGATAAAGCTTCCTAAAAATATTATGGCTTCCTTCAGAACAGGTTAAAAAAAAGAGGGTAACACTGCCATATACAAGAAACCTAACGCTTACCAAATTCAGCGTAACAGTTATAATGCTCTGTGCTTAGAACATATCAGCAGAATACTTTACATGAGATTCAAAGTGCATAAGTTATCATGCAAAATTCGATAGTAGCCATTCGGCATCCACAGAACAAGTCTGATAAGGATACCACCATCCTACAATATCCAACACTAGAACAAATTTACAAACACAAAAGGCAAGCACAGAAATCAAACACATCCCAAAGAACCTAACAAACATTACCATAAAAGTATTTAAAGTCAGTAAAACATATAGTACATAAATAATAACTACCTCATATGAAGATATATATAGGAAGATAAAAAGTAGTACCATAGCAGATGCTGCTAAAGCTGTAAAACCAAATTAAAAAATGGCCAGATTCCATGAGATGAAAACAAAGTACACAAGGTGAATTTTACCTTTAAAAACATGAAAACAGAAATATATTGTGGGTCACTGAGGTGTCAGTGTGTTAAAGATCAAACATCTACACTCCTGGAAATTGAAATAAGAACACCGTGAATTCATTGTCCCAGGAAAGGGAAACTTTATTGACACATTCCTGGGGTCAGATACATCACATGATCACACTGACAGAACCACAGGCACATTGACACAGGCAACAGAGCATGCACAATGTCGGCACTAGTACAGTGTATATCCACCTTTCGCAGCAATGCAGGCTGCTATTCTCCCATGGAGACGATCGTAGAGATGCTGGATGTAGTCCTGTGGAACGGCTTGCCATGTCATTTCCACCTGGCGCCTCAGTTGGACCAGCGTTCGTGCTGGACGTGCAGACCGCGTGAGACGACGCTTCATCCAGTCCCAAACATGCTCAATGAGGGACAGATCCGGAGATCTTGCTGGCCAGGGTAAATGACCTACACCTTCTAGAGCACGTTGGGTGGCACGGGATACATGCGGACGTGCATTGTCCTGTTGGAACAGCAAGTTCCCTTGCCGGTCTAGGAATGGTAGAACGATGGGTTCGATGACGGTTTGGATGTACCGTGCACTATTCAGTGTCCCCTCGACGATCACCAGTGGTGTACGGCCAGTGTAGGAGATCGCTCCCCACACCATGATGCCGGGTGTTGGCCCTGTGTGCCTCGGTCGTATGCAGTCCTGATTGTGGTGCTCACCTACACGGCGCCAAACACGCATACGACCATCATTGGCACCAAGGCAGAAGCGACTCTCATCGCTGAAGACGACACGTCTCCATTCGTCCCTCCATTCACGCCTGTCGCGACACCACTGGAGGCGGGCTGCACGATGTTGGGGCGTGAGCGGAAGATGGCCTAACGGTGTGCGGGACCGTAGCCCAGCTTCATGGAGACGGTTGCGAATGGTGCTCGCCGATACCCCAGGAGCAACAGTGTCCCTAATTTGCTGGGAAGTGGCGGTGCGGTCCCCTACGGCACTGCGTAGGATCCTACGGTCTTGGCGTGCATCCGTGCGCCGCTGCGGTCCGGTCCCAGGTCGACGGGCACGTGCACCTTCCGCCGACCACTGGCGACAACATCGATGTACTGTGGAGACCTTACGCCCCACGTGTTGAGCAATTCGGCGGTACGTCCACCCGGCCTCCCGCATGCCCACTATACGCCCTCGCTCAAAGTCCGTCAACTGCACATACGGTTCACGTCCACGCTGTCGCGGCATGCTACCAGTGTTAAAGACTGCGATGGAGCTCCGTATGCCACGGCAAACTGGCTGACACTGACGGCGGCGGTGCACAAATGCTGCGCAGCTAGCGCCATTCGACGGCCAACACCGCGGTTCCTGGTGTGTCAGCTGTGCCGTGCGTGTGATCATTGCTTGTACAGCCCTCTCGCAGTGTCCGGAGCAAGTATGGTGGGTCTGACACACCGGTGTCAATGTGTTCTTTTTTCCATTTCCAGGAGTGTATGTGTAGGAGAACGATAGTAAATGAAGTAGGGACACGAAAGCTACATGAGTAGTAACAGTAATTTAAAATGTGAGAACTGATTAATAATTTAAATTATGAAAACTTGATATAATCTTGACAAACTGTTTGCAAGAAAAATTACAATTATTACAGTGACCACTGAAGATGATTCAATAGAAAGGAAGTGAGTACGTTATTACCTGTTGATAATGCTGTTTACTTATTGTTACCATGAGTGACAGGCAGACAGAGTTGATTATTTATATGAATGTATAGTATCTGTTCTTTCAGACATGTCCAAATGAACAGACACCATGTACAATCCACAGCTCTCATACATATCTTGTAAATTTCCGTTAATTGATTATACTAGGGAACAGAACTTTTAAATTAATAATCAGTATTGATTGTTTGGACTTGATTTTGATATCTTCATCATCCCACACTAGTTACAGGGATCTGATTTAAGTAAATTTCATTTCATTTTTATCTATTTACAGTTTGTGAAACACATCATTATCTAGTATACATTAAATATATCTGACTTGAGAACTGTCGTTATTATGAACTCCTCAACAACACCTGATGCCAAGATTGTGGTTATTATGTGATTTTCGACAATACATGATACTGATTCATTTTCACACATCTACATCAAGAAAAGTGTAACATGTGAATTACATTTGTAACTTATCCTATGGACAGTTCTTTGTGTCAAAGATTGGTTAACTAGGTATACGGTTTTTGTGAAGTAAATTAATGAACATTAAGAATGGAAAATATGAAATGGGGTTAATTTAAGTCGGTATAATTATATTCGTTCCAAGAATGGTCAATAATGAGCTAACTACTTTGTATAGGAAAACTTACTCTTCATTGCTGCCATGGCAGCCTCAATAACCTTAAGGCTCATTACGTTCACGTTAAAGTAAATGCAAGTTTAATCACACATGGCTCCTGTTGTACATGGACTAGGAGGATTTTATACTGAAAACATTGTTGTTTACAATAGTGTTGTGGGATCTCTAATCATTTAAAGTGATACCATTCAGTGGTCACTATTCCATCAGCAGACCGATGCCTTTCTTTGTATACCGTCGGCAGGGGGCTTGAGGGATTCTAGGGAGCCACAGTTAGTGGTGTTGTTGGTGTAGTCTTAAGTACAAAGACTGGTTTGGTGTGTCACTCTTTGCCACTCGATCCTGTGCAAGCTTCTTCATCTCTGAATAACTATTGCAGCATACTTCGTTCTGAATCTGCTCACTGCATTTCTCTCTTGGTCTCCCTCTACAATCTTTATCCCCCAAACCTCCCGTCAACACTCAACTGGTGAGCCCTTGAGGTCTTAGAATGAGTCCTGTCAACCGATCCCTTCTTCTAGTAAGGTGATGTCCGAAATTTCTTCCCCCCCCCCCCCCTCAATTATACTTCCACGTTAGTTATGTGATTTACCTATCCAATCTTCAGCATTCTTCTGCAACACTACATTTCAAAAACTTGTATTCTCTACTTGTCTAAACTGTTTATCGTCCATGTTTCAGTTACATAGATGGCTACCCTCCATACAGACACTTTCAGAAAATATTTCCTAACTCTTAAATCAATACACGATGTTACAAAATTCCTTTTCTACAGAAACGCTTTTCTTGCCATTGCTAGCCTACATTTCACACCCTCCCTACTTCGCCCATCATCACTTATTCTGCTGCCCAAACAGCAAAACTCATCTATTGCTTTAACCGTCTCGTTTCCTAATCTAGTTCACTGAGGTTGGAGTGATTTAATTCGATTACACTCCATTATTATTGATTTCCTTTTGTTGATGTTCATCTTGTACCCACCTTTCAAGACATTCTCTGCAGCTACTCTTCCAAGTCCTTTGCCGTCTCTGTCAGAATTACAGTGTCATTGGTAAACCTTAAAGTTTTTAGTTCTTCTCGTTGAATTTTATTTCCTTCCCCTAATTTCCCTTTGGTTTCCTTTACTGCTTGCTCAGTGTACATATTAACATCAGGGATAAACTACAACCGTATGTTACTCCCTTCTCAATCATTGCTTCCTTTTCGTGTCCCTCGACTCTTGTAACTGTCATCTGTTTTCTGAACGAGTTGTAAATATCCTTTATTTTACAGTATTCCAGTAAAAAATATCAAAACCTTTTTCTACGTCTGCAAATGTTATAAACTTAGGTTAAACTTTCCTTAACCTATATTCTAAGATAAGTCGTACTGTCAGTTATAACCTATGTGTCCACATATCTGTGGAATCCAATCTTATCCTCCCCAAGGTCGTCTTCTAGCAGTTTTTCCATTCTTCTGTGAAGAGTTCGTGTTAGTATTTTGCTGTCACGACTTGCCGTTAATAGTGGAGGAAAAATACCACTCATTCAAGTAGCGGAAATGACATAAATTCGTTGGCTGAAGCCGAATGACCACGAACAATATGCTTCATTTAATTTTTGGTGTGTGTGTCTAAAATACACTTCTATTCTAAGAGCTGAAGGCTGTTGTGAGACATATTAACCACTGGCGCCGACAGCAAATTAGAATGCATCTAGAAATAACTGAGACATCTCTGCCAGGCACAGTTCTTGCTGATATGTGTGTACAGTTCCTTTGATTTGCGATATACTTTTCGTACGTGCCTTTCACGAAAATGCCTGCCTCCATAATTCCGTGCTCAGCTTGTCTGGCTCCCACATGAAGGACCCTGGTTCGATTCTCAGCGCTGCAAACGATTTTTCCTTGATGGGAGAAATGGTAAGGAACGCACTCACACTCATGAGGCCAGTTGGGGAGCTACTTCAGGGAGAAGTAATTGGCTTCGACGTCAAGAAAGCCGACAGATTCCAATAGAGCGGTGTGCTGACCTCATTCTCCTACATATCGCATCGAATCGAGTGACGCCATTGGCAGAGGGTGACACGGTGGTCGGTAGGTCCAAAGAGGGCCTTCGCGACCAGAACGCAGAGTTCAACTTAGCTAATCACCGAAATCGAGGATGTGTAGGTAAAAAGTAAATGAAAAAAATGGCTCAAAAAATGGTTCAAATGGCTCTGAGCACTATGGGACTCAACTGCTGTGGTCATAAGTTCCCTAGAACTTAGAACTACTTAAACCTAACTAACCTAAGGACATCACACACATCCATGCCCGAGGCAGGATTCGAACCTGCGACCGTAGCGGTCGTGCGGTTCCAGACTGTAGCGCCTTTAACCGCTCGGCCACTCTGGCCGGCAAATGAAAATTACTCCGGATATTCTTTTAGTTTTATTTTTGCATGAGTCGTATTTTTTTTTTAAAAAAAAAGGACTTAAAACTGTCTGTTCATTATGAGATGAGATCAGTCTCATGCTATCGATCAGCTCCTACATATCCATACGGCTGCACTGGCTGAGAACTGCAGTTAAGTGAACCGCATTCGGCTTTACTTCGATGACTTACGTCTCATGCCAAGTCATAGTTGTTCAACTTCAACGCGAGCGAAGCTTTCTTCGATTTTGATTATATTTTCCACAGAAATATTACATCAGACTAATTTCTGGAAATATTTACAGTGTTTTCAATTACAACGTGTGTTTGCTGAGATATGTGAAACCAATGAATATAAGGAATATTTTGTGAGACATCGTCCTCTACTATCACCGAACATCCATCACAACTTGAATGCTTCCAGGCAAATGCATGGTACTATGTTGTGATGTCTTGTTCAAACACTTTGTGGGAAACAAGTTTTTTTCCATTTAATTGCTCCATTCCTTCCTTTATTAAATCGCATAGGTGACGTAGCTGAGTTACGGGAGATGTACTCGAATTAACAACAGTAGGTGCACCGGTGCTGACAGAAAGTCAAACATCTTCCACTGCACCACCAGTTATTCCACTATTACTGTCATGATCGCTGTTTATTTCGAAATTTGGGTCCCTGTCAGAACAGAATCGTGTACTTCACTCTCATCATCACGTAAAATTCTGTAAATTTCAATGTATGGAGGATTTTCTCTTGCCACTTTAAATTGTAAACTATTGACGATGATAATTCAGTTTTAGGACATCAAAAATAGTTCGCAAAGTAGCTCAGTGGTAGACCTACACGAAAAGAATAATAGGATCGTACTGGCAGAAATTAGTAACGTAAACGGCCTGACAGACCCGCGCGCTTTTTGGAAGGCTGCCAAACAATGCAAAACCTTATTCATGATGTGAACACTTTCTCTCGGATGTTACAGGAAGCAAGCAGAGCGCTCCAGTCAAATCAGCAGCTATAAGAATATAAATTGGGTGTCACAGACATAGCTCGATCGTTCTGGTTCAAAATGGCTCTGAGCACAATGGGACTTAACTTCCGAGGTCATCAGTCCCCTAGAACATAGAACTACTTAAACCTAACTAACCTAAGGACATCACACACATCCATGCCCGAGGCAGGATTCGAACCTGCGACCGTAGCGGTCGTGAGGTTCCAGACTGTAGCGCCTAGAGCCGCATGGCCACGCCGGCAGGCGATCGTTCTGGATAAAGGAATCTAAAGTGATAAAAAATGAAGGGAACAGCGTCCGTGGAATAGCATTAAAGTGTAAGGATCATTCTGGATATGTATCTGTAATGTCTACATGTTCGTAAAGAGCTACAATTAACATTTATATGCATTACAAAATTCTACCGTAGCCCAGATTGAATGCGCTGCTCTTCAACAAACATTCATGATCCCTCATGGTAACGGAATCAGTTTCACTTTTCTAGGATGCGGTGTAAATATTAGAATAAGTATATCGACACAGATAAATGAAATTTAACAGCTCTTAGAGTCCTTACATTACTGGCGACGATGTCATCGGGAAAGACCTCCGTGCTGTGTGGCGCAGTTGTTATCTGATTGTCATCCCACTTTGAACGAATTTATCTGTATTAATGAAACTATACTTCCGGGCGCGACTGTTTAATATACAATGCATATAGAATAAGTACCTGCCGAACAACAGATGTCTATAAGAAACGTATAGTGGTCTGCGATTAAAACTGTTTGAGTCCACGTAAGGTGCGCTCCGTGTTTTGTCAGTGTATTATTCAATAGGCTTTCCACAGACAGTAAGAGCTGTCGTTGGCTCCTGCAACGGTCTGTCTACGCCACGGGAACCAGTATTTATGATTGACGCGCCTATGAAGCTTTCCATTTGGTGAAGGAATGACAGCTCTTTGAACCGCAGGGTATACATTAGAGCTTCGAGAGACGCGATGTCAAACAAATAAGGCCGTTTCTTAAAACAGCCGCAGTCCACGTGACCCGAGAGCGACAGTTAAAATTCCGACGTAAGACCAGCAGGCCATTTCTTGTCGACTGGAATCCGGGGACTGCACAAGGGAGCGAGTCAGTCAGGCCTACTTCCGTCCGTGGACAAAGATAAGGTTTCTTCCGATTAAATTTCTTCTCCTTCTCTTTAATATTTTACATTCATAAACGATATTACGAACCTTACTGTTTGGTGACTAATACAAAACAATATATGAGATCCCATATAGTTTTGCAACGTGTAGAAAATTACAATGCCTGTTTCTATGTTTAATTTGCAAACGTTGTAGATGACGTTATAAGACCATCTCATTCCGGTAAGCAAATGTCCGTAGCCTCATATAGTTCGTTTGAACGGTCTATTCGCGTTCTGTTACGTGTTATCAATTCGGAGGTAAGCACTGATACTGATTTTGCTCTGTCCTGGTTACTTCAGAAAAAATTTTACGGCACTGTCCTTCTCACATGTCAGTGCATATATTCAATACGTTGTCTGATACGCTTGAGTGACTGGTGCATGTTTGTATACTATATTCCTAACAGTTTACGTTATGTCTGTTTCAAAGGGAATGTGATAAATTAACCTAGAGAAAAAAAATGGTAACAGTAGTTTGCGATCATTTGCATACCATGTAATATTAACAAATTTTAAGATGGAGTTGTAAGACCAGTCTCCACAACCATCTGCCGTAAGACATGGTGTCACACGTGAGGGGTACATATAAATCGCTTCAACTTCGTTGATTATTTTAGCCTTTGTGTCTATTACTCTGGAAGAATGTTTCGCATCTTTGTACTTTCACTCATAATTGAGCCAATATTTTAACAAATATGTGAACATACATATTTAAAGCTCATTTATGTATTAGAACATTTCTTTCGTACAGCCAACATATTCGTCTTGGGAGAATCAGCAACCGTATTAATATTTAAGACCATTCTCATTTATTGTTCCATCTCAGTCGCACATTTTTCATTAGATTCCATGTTTAGATCACTCAGGATCCTCCTCAGATCTAAGTAGTAGCTCCAACAGCCCACTTTGTCTGCTCAGAACCACATATCACAGCACTGTGATGTATGGTTCTGATTGGCCGGCCGCTGTGACCGAGCGGTTCTAGGCGCTTCAATCTGGAACCGCGCGACCGCTACTGTCGCAGGTTCGAATTCTGCTTCGGACATGGATGTGTGTGATGTCCTTAGGTTAGTTAGGTTTAAGTAGTTCTAAGTTCTAGGAGACTGATGACCTCAGATGTGAAATCCCATAGTGCTCAGAGCCATTTGAACCATTTGTATGGTTCTGAGCAGACGTGACAGGTTGCTGAAGCACAGACTTGGATCTGAGGGTCATCCCGAATGATCGAAACACCTAGACTAACAAAAAATGTGCCACTGGTGACGGATAATAAATGAGAATTATGTGGAAAATTTATTTATATTCCTCAATACGTTTGACATGTGCCCAGTCTCTGACCGCTACACGTCAGTAGATCTGCAATTATAAAATACAGTGGAAGAACTTAGTACTTAAGTAAATCTTTAAAATACTATGAAAAGATAAGATTTATGTTATAAAGAAAAGTTTAGAAAAAACCACGGAGTGCTCTTAGTATTTTCTTTTGCTATGCGCTTTCTATAAGAGAGCAGTTAATCAGAAGTTAATATTGCTTTTGGAGTTCACAAACTGATGAACGCCAGCGTACTTGGGAATGTCCTGTTAATTTGTCGGCAGAGGTTCTTATTGCTACTAGCTTATCGTTTTAGTAGTTGCACGGCTTTTCCTGAGTTTAATCAACTGCACCACTGAGTTAAACGACCATATCACGCGGTAAGATAACGGCAGAGACCACATCGGAGCAAATACAGAAGTACTATTTGCAAGAGATTTCCAAAGAAGCTTCTAAAACGTGTAAACTTGTTTAATACTGAAAGCGATATCAGGGTAGATAAAGACCACTTTCACTTCTGTTTCTTCCTTGTTACAATGTGAATTAAGCTGTTTGGCCCAACATGGAACTTTACGTTTGACAAGAAGTTTGTTTCTAAAAGCAAATAATGGGTAAAAGGTATGTGCGTCGATGAAAATACTACCTAATAAGAAATATGGCTCCCTGTGTTGACAGTTACCATTAATGATAGCGCCCTATAGCACTTAACAGATATAAGTTACCATCCTGGAATGGAATATTAAGTTTTTAGAGCAGCTTTCCTTCTGAAATATTAGATATTTATGTTCTATTTTAGTAGTTTTACAGCAGTAGAAGACCTTAGGCTACACTAACATTTTTCGCAGTATTTGTTCCATATAGAACTAATTAGTGCACGATAGTGTCACCAATTTTGAAAGCACCGTGTTACAGCAGAAATGATTCATCCAAACGTAATAGATAACAAAACAAGCACAGCATTTAAGGCGACAGTTGTGAGAGACAGTGTGTGTAAAAAGTCCCGGAATGAGTGGTAAATTTTCAGGGAAGTGAAAGGGCCGATCATTAGAAGCAAAGACGTTTAGCAAACATGATTTCTAAAATGCATTCTTTAAGAGCTACGACCATCTGTATATCTTTGCTACTCTGAAACGCTTCTTTTCTATTGAATCAGTGTTCGTAGCTCTGAGGGTGCGGATTTTAGAGCTCGTGTTAACTGGACAAAATTGCTTCGAATGAGCGTTCGTGTCAGACCCTTGATCAGTGACCATTCCTAATGGGACAGCCAGTATGCTTGTTACCTTATTAAAAGCAAAACCGAAGATGATGATGTATCAAAGAAGAGAAGTGAACAAGCGTATCAGGTACGTACACACTACTGATCCATTGAATTAGATGTGCCCAATACATTAGTCAGACAGTTGATCCGCCACAATGGTGGGAGACGTAATTACATTCGAAAGTTTCAATATACTTAAGTTAATTCCACCAGTCTTCAGTGTCGGTGGATCCTGAAGTTAGAATACAAGGATGCCCATATGCATACACGCAGGAGCCAGGGCGGGGGGGGGGGGGGGGGGGCGGGAGGCAGCTAATGGAAAAAAATAAATATTGTGTAGTCAGGTGTTTTTCCTTCAAAAAAATTATTTAAAAGTCGGTATTACGCAGGTTTGTAACAGGTTCGGAACTTGTAATAATTAGGCTACTTATAAGTCACTACCGGCCGGAGTGGCCAAGCGGTTCTAGTCGCTTCAGTATGGAACAGCGTGACCACTACGGTCGCAGGTTCGAATCCTGCCTCGGGCATGGATGTGTGTGATGTCCTTAGGTTAGTTAGGTTTAAGTAGTTCAAAGTTCTAGAGGACTGATGACCTTAGAAGTTAAGTCCCATAGTGCTCAGAGCCATTTGAACCATTTTATAAGTCACCATTCGTCTTCTATTGCATTAAAAGTACTCCATACTCTAGGTCTTACACCCCCGCCCCCCTCCCTAAAATCTATCGCACGGGCGCCTTTCGGAGGCTATGTTAATGAAACGAATAACAACACGTTGAATTGTTAAACGCCAAAATGAAATCAGTCATGAAAAGTATAATACAAATAATAATGAACACATAACACAAGACTCTTTTTTTATTTACGTAGATACGTGGAGTTGATGGTCTAGCGGGTAGAGTGCTAGATTCCAGCCCTAGAGTTCCTGCGGTCAATAGTGGAAGCTAGACTCCAAGTGCCATTAGATTCCAATTGTAAATTTTCCGGGTTCGGTACCGGGTGGGAGCGGGAAGTTTTGTATGTTTCAGCTCTCCACGACAGCCCTAGACCGAGTAGGTCCTCTATCGGGGGATCAATCCTCGACGGAAAAAGGCGATCGTGGCTATGGAGTCGTCGCCCTCCCCCTCCCAGCGGCACGGTGAGCGAGAGTCTGCTCTCTGCCTGCAGTCAGAAGTTAAAAACTAATATCCCTTCCCTGATTACTGAAATGGGATACTTGTTCTAAGATTTTCACATTTATTATTATTTTCCATGTGCCTGGATTTTTCCTTAGAAAGCAGTTATATTAGTCTTATTTGTAGGTACACTGAAATTGTAATATATTGCTTTCTGGCTCAATCTATGTACTGCTCTTTCAAAACGATCTTCACTTTCTACAGTTATCTGTTCACTAGCATCAGGCACAGTTTAATGGTGTGCTAGATCTAATTTCAATTTCTAACTTTGTTTCATCTTTCCACTTCAAAACGTGTCACCAATACACTAATTAGTTAATTTGAGTCATGGGCGAAACTTCTGTCGAACACTATAGGTTATTAAAATTTCATCCGACATTGCCCCAACTTCAGGAGACTTATAAGAGGAATGGTAACGTTTTATCAACGCTGAAATGAATTGCCGAAAATGGTGGAACTCTACATCCTGCCGTGATGCCCATACAATTATTTTCGTCCTATGCCTTCCAACAAAGTAACGCTAAGATGGATAATAGGCGTGAACCTTAACGGTAATTCCTAAAGCATATGCCATTCGTCGATACAACGACAGACTCCACGCCACACTCAATTTCCCTCCTCCAACTGCGGGATAAAATAAATTTTTTAATATGGTGAGGTAAAGAGCAGATTATTTGACCACCATTACAACAAGTAGTTCGTTAAAATAGATATCATCTCCATAGCGTGGTAATTTGTTAGTGGAATGTTATTCGTATAATAGTCAAGATGAATTACATTGCACGATTTCTAAACTCCAAGTCTCTAGCTTCGATCTTAAAGAATTTACTTGCTTAATGAATTTTCCATTTTATTGGTCTGCGTGAAAGAGACATTAAAATGCATGCTGTGTTCTTCTAGCATTGTCAGTTATGTAAGCTTACACATAAGAGGACAGTTAAATCTTTCAAATTGTGCAAAACAAATGTCCTGTTTCATCTGTGTTATACTACATAATTGTATCCGATATGTCGGCGGGAATTCAGATCAAGCTCAGAATAGAAATTTAATATAGAAGACCTTTGCCAGCAACCAATAATAGAAGGGAAATGCATATGGCCACTCAGTGTGAAGCTACTCATAGTTGTAGGAGAAAGATGCACTCTCTCATAAATATCGCTGTGCTGTCATCACATATGCGAACAAAGAGATTAACATAGTGATGGCAACAGTTAATGGGATTATAGAAAAAGTTAAAATCAGCCATAGATCAGGTTTCAACATTTTGCATGGCGCACCCACCTTAGATGATAAAGGAAGCCGCCCTATGGGATCCGCGACCTCTCACAACCATTCAGAAGCTTGATGAACACAGGCAGCAGCAGCAATGTAGGAGCCATGTCGGACTAATCCGGATGACTTATTCAGGCGCTTAACCAAATTTTTGTTTTACTTGAGAAAAATTAGATATTACTAACTTTAAAAATTAGTATGAAGAATATGAATTTAGTAAAAGGCAAATACAAATACATCTGTCTTTACACGGTGAACAAATACATGACACAGAACTAACTGCTACACAGTAAAATATTATACTCATTGTTGAGATCCTTATTCACACGCTCAACAGTATCCATGTAAATGTATCGCACTCCATCTTACCTCCTTACATTTATGTTGCAATCAAATTACATGAAACATTCCTGAGTATTTTACAAATTTATCCTTACTCAAAGATTTGCTAAAAACGTTTGTTACATTGCTTTCTGAATCGACTCTACAAATGTCTATAATTCCATTCATATAGCACTCATTTACAAAATGGTAGTGTACCACACTATGTGGTTAATAACTGGGGCAATCCGACCAACACCAGTTTATTTGCTTCCTCTGGTGAACATAATCTATCCACCCACAATTCGCAGAAAGTGGGGGGGGGGGGCTTGCTTAGGAAATACCGCAAGCTATAGGAGAATCTGGAACTGCCCATACAGGACGACATACCAAGTCTACGACGAAATAGACTCCGTTCAAGAAACCCACCATTACTGCAAGCAGAACAGCTAGACGCCAGTAATACTTAAGTGGAAGACCTGTGGGACCAGAGCTGTCACCTTATTGAAAATCCTGAACAGCGTGAGTGGTTCCAAACGTGTAACTGTGAAACTGCTGGCACATGACTCGACAGGAAACTACAGGTCAAATTGAACAGAGCTCACACTGGGCATGGACGATGTGCAGACTCTTTAAAAATTGTGTGATAAGAAACTATGGGACCAAACTGCTGTGATTATCGATCCCGAAGCCTACACACTACTTAAACTAACTTCCGCTAAGGAGAACGCACACACCCATGCCCGAGGGAGGACTCCAACCCCCGGCAGGGGGAGCCGCGCAAACCGTGACATAAAACCTCAGACCGCACAGGTACCACACGTGGCGACTGTCTTTACAAATGGCGTCTTACAGTGTATCCTGTTTGTGATTGTGGGGCTCCAAATCAGACAATAAAACATCTTAGAGATGAATGCCCCTTTTGTTCCTAAAAAGGGAGTTGGAACAACCTCATGAAAGCCAATGATATGGCTCTTATATGGATTATGATCTTGGATACTTACATTTAGATAGTTTTATATGTAGTTTTGTATTTTCATATTCATGTTATATATAGTATAACTAAAGTTATATATTTGTATTTTTAAACGGCATGTGAGCCATACGAATAAGTAAATAATAAATAGCTCAGCAAAAGTAAATTATTTTGTGAAATTTTCTTCTTTCTTTGATTTCCAAAACATTAAATTTCCAAATAATCTAATTACATAACCTAGAGTGGAGTTATAATCTATAAATCCCTTGTCCAAACTACATCTACAAAACTATTTGAGAAATCAATATTTTCAGCTCTTTCAAATGTTAACATGAAACCTTTTGTTTGATATAAATATTTCAGAACTCACAAAGCATATTTACAGCAGTATTCTAATAGTTTTGAAGTCTACTCAAATAGTTCACACTGTAGCATATATCTGGCTGTCTTCTTGAGCTGATGTACAGGAGAGCACCTACTCCATATCATGACTTAAATATTGTGCCACTTTCAGTGTGAAATTTTTTTCCATTACAGTGCTGTGCAAATTTGAATGTTCAATCTGATATTATTAGCTAGAGATCTTGTATAGTTTCCCTGACTCAGAGTCATTATATCCTCTGCATAATTATAATTAATATTTATACAAAGATAATTATTTAACTTGCTCAATTCTTTCATCTGAAATCATTTGGATATCAGATTTTTATTTCTTGTAATTTCACTTTATCTTTAAAATAGATTAGCATGTTACTAATAAACATAATTATGTAAATTGCAGAATTTTCTGTCATCAGTGCCTACAGACATTCATTACATTTACTTCTTTGAAACCCGTGATCTGTCAAAGACTCATTTAAATAGTCATACGATGCTATGGACTTTCCATCAAACCAAACAACACATTAAATAACTTACAAAGTCTATCTTTTCTGTCCTTGTGCCCAGGGGCCTGCTCCACATAAACTTCCGAGAAGATTGTACCACTATGAAACTCAGTCATACATCCATTTGTCCTACACTTAAACCCTTTATTAGAACAGAATGACAACTTAACTTCCAATGTTTGTGTCAAATGGTTCAAATGGCTCTGAGCACTATGGGACTGAACTTCTGAGGTCATCAGTCTCCTAGAACTTAGAACTACTTAAACCTAACTAACCTAAGGACATCACACACATCCATGCCCGAGGCAGGATTCGAACTTGCGACCGTAGCGGTTGCGCGGTTCCAGACTGTAGCGCCTAGAACCGCTCGGCCACCCCGGCCGGCTGTTTGTGTCATAGCTGCTGAAGAATAAATATCATCCACTGTTTCTCTCTGTTGGAAGCGCTTACAACTAATCTTGCTTTAAAAGTATTACCTGATTTTCCATTTCACATGAAGAACAGTTACACTCACTGATTTAGTTAATAGTTTCTAGGTATTATATTTATTAGAAGTTCCAATTCCCGATTATTGCTCGCTTCCAAATTTCTTATTACTATTCATCATGGATTGTCAGCACTACAGACGTTTACATAGCTGAAGATACTCATGACATAATCATTAAAGCTACCAGACCTGCATTTTCCAATTGACCTTCTCAACTCTTGTTCCTGTTTATGATTACGATCGCTTGAATACTCTTCGTTATCACTATCTTCCAGTTGCTAAGTTACTGATTCACTGTCTATGCTGTTTCACTCAGAATCAGATTCCTTAACATCAGTACATCATTGTTGTTGTGGTCTTCATTCCAGCAACTGGTTTGATACAGTTCTCCAGGATACTCTATCTTGACAATCTGCAAGTGACTACTGGAACCTACATCCTTCTGAATCTGCTCAGTGTACTCACCTCTTGGTCGCCCTCTACGATTTTTACCCTCCACACTGCCCTTGAATACTAAATTGGTGATTCCCTGATACCTCAGAATATGTCCTACCAACCAAACCCTTCTTCTAGTGAAGTTGTGCCACAAATCCCTCTTCTCCTCAATTCTGTTCAGTAACTCGTCATTAGTTATGTTATCTATCCATTTAATCTTCAGCATTCTACTGTAACACCACATTTCGAAAGCTTCCATTCTCTTCTTGTCTAAACTATTTATCATCAATGTTTGACTTCTATACATGACTACACTCAATACAAATACTGTCAGAGAAGACATCCTGACACTTAAGTCTATACCCGCTATCAACAAATTTCCCTTCTTCAGAAACGCTTTCCTTGCCATTGCCAGTCTACAATTTATATCCTCTCTACTTCGACCATCAGCAGTAATTTTGCTTCCCTAATAGCAAAACTCTACTACTTTAGGTGTCTTATTTCCCAATATAATTCCCTCAGCATCACCTGATTTAATTTGACTCCATTCCGTTAACCTCTTTTTGCATTTGTTGATGTTCATCGTATCTCCACCTTTCAAGATACTGTCCATTCCGTTCAACTCCTCTTCCAAGTCCTTTGCTGTCTCCGACAGAGTGGAAAACCTTAAAGTTTTTATGTCTTCTCCATGGATTTTAATTCCTACTCCGAATTTTTCTTTCATTTCTTTTACTGCTTGCTCAGTATACAGTTTGAATAGCACCGGTGATAGGTTACAAGCCTGTCTCACTCCCTTCCCAGCCACTGCATCCTTTGCAAGCCCCCTCGGTTCTCATTACTGCCATCTGTTTTCTGTACAAATTTAAACAGCGTTTCGCTCCCTGTATTTTATCGCTGCCACCTTCAGAATTTGAAAGAGAGTATTCCAATCAACATTGTTAAAAGCTTTCTCTAAGTTTACTGATACTAGACACGTAGGTTTGCCTTTCCTTAATTTGTCTTCTAAGATAATTCGTAGGGTCGGTATTGCCTCACGTGTTCCAACATCTTCCCCGAGTTCGGCTTCTACCAGGTTTTCCATTCGTTGGTAAAGAATTCGTGTTAGTATTTTGCAGGCGTGACTTATTAAACTGATAGTACTGGTAATTTTCACACCTGTTAGCACCTGCTTTCTTTGGGATTGGAATTATTATATTCTGTCTGACATCATCTTCCATAATATAAATGATAAGTTTGTGGTTAATCAGTACTCTGTATGGAACTTCACTATACCATATTAAAATGCCAACTTTGAGATTTTCAGCTGTTATGGTACTCGTACAAAAAGACCACTTCCATAAACCTTTAAAAGTTTAACATCAGGTTTCTTCCCAAACAACATCTCATAAGAAGTTTTCCTTTAAATATATTAGCTGAAGCTCTGTTTCAAGGCGTTTAGTTGGACAAACTTCTTCAGGATAAAGTCTCCTACCTACTCTCGCTTCAGCTAACAGGCATCTTGACACATTTATAATTCACCTGTTGTATCTTTCAGCTGTACAATTTCATTTATGTATGCATGGAGGACATTCATTTAAAATGATTCCTTTCTGTCTTATAAATTGATACATATCTGAATTTAAATATTCTTTCCCACTGTCAAATCTCTGTTTGTTAGTAGTTTCAGGAGCTTCATTTTAAATTGCAGTTACATTTTCTGTGAGACAACTATAAACTTGACTTTTAAATTTGACTGTGTATACTCTAGCTGTTGTACTATGATCGTCAGTAAAAGTGCGTTAGCTTTACCCATGCAAATCATGAATTGATGAGGTCCATTCTAATCATTTCGAATAATCTCTAATGTTTCTATTGCTTTGCTTCCATTGTTTTCGAAAAGTAAATCGGTCATTTTGTTTTCAGTACAGGCTTTATACCTCATAAATTCAGCCTCTAAATTTGTTGGCACTTCATGAGCTACCTGATGACTACACAACGTTTTAAAATCATTAAAATTTACCTCTCCAAGTGGATGAATGCATTTGTCCTTTACCGACATATTATCTTTACTGCTGTCACTATTGACTTTAATCACTTTCTTGTAAATTTTACTTGTCGTATTACACAGCCTATGTCCTTTCAAAGCAGTTGTAAGTAAGTTATTTTGTTTATCACAGAATCTTCGAGATCTCACCTATAGCTACAATTTTTTGTTTGTTTTTCTGTTACTTTTACTCAGGTAATCAAATTTCTGTCCATGCATCTGACATAAAATATATTTTTCATTTCGAATGGGACCATGTCATCATAAACTGTAATACCCAACTTTTGTAGCTGGCAGAACTTCACCATTCGCTATTTTTACATCAAAAGGCTCCATTAAGTTTATGCATTGAGACATATAGTTCCCTTTATTAGCAGTATGATCTGAACAATCGCTAGTCAATAATCGACCAGTCTGTAAGTTGTCACTTGACTCAACATTATTAGAGCTACATACCATTGTAGGTTGTTCCTCCATTACAAACCTGCTCATGCCAGTTAGTTCTTTTGACATTCTTAGCGTCCTGGGTGACGGCTACCTCTTGAACCGTAAAGTTTACTCTGACGACATGACCAGTTATTGTCCCCACTGCGATGATCGCTTTGTCCATGTTGCCAACAGTTGCGACCGCCACGTAAATGATGCCCGCCTCGTATGCATGGGCCTCTGCTAGTTCTTCACTGGCAACAGCCACTTTTCAAAGCTCTTGGTTTGCGATATTCATAACGCAGCTGCTTCTTGTAACTCGTACTTTTTCCCTTTTAGCGAAAAGTGACATGGATATCACACTTTCCCTTCCATCATTTCTCCTAAATCCATCATTAGAAGTTCAGTTTTAACATATTACATTGTCTGATCGTGTTCTTCTTTCAAATCGTCTATCTAACCACCAATATAACGCAAGGATTCCGGCAATGTTCTGAACATGGAGTTTAGCTTTTTCCGCCACATTCGCACATGCTAATTTTAATTTATTCGCTGTTTTTTTTTTCAAACATACTTAGGAATGTTGCCACGCCACTATAGTCCTTTAACTTAATTTGTTCAGACTATTTCTACACACAATTCGTAGAACTGTTCTTTGGAGTATAGCTCCTAGAATTATTCATGATCTCAAATGCGGTTTCCTCATGGCTTACCAATTCTAGTTGCTTGTTCGAGACTGATACGTATACGTCGTTCATTGCAGTCACATTTTCTTTACCCACATACCCACCTATTCGGTGCTAGTTTTTGCTCCTGAAGCCGCTGCATAGCATTTCTTCGTTTTCAGACACATTTCCATTCTCTCTTTGCAGTTACCATGGTCTGCATGTCAGCAATGTCCAGTTCACAAAGCACACAGCTCGAAGACAACCTTGTTTTTAGTTCATAACCGATCGCTACTTTCGCAAATGATGCTCTTCTTTTTTAGTTTACAACCGCAGACTACTATCATCTGTAGAATATTTATTTAGAAGAAGGTAAATACAAATAAATCTGTCTTTATACAGTGAACACATTCATGGCACGGAACTAACTGTTGTGCAACAAAAATATAATACCCATTGTTGAGATCCCTATTAACACAGTCTGTACTATCGATATAAATGCACCAATTAATATACACAGGAATATAAATTTGGAACATAAGCATTTAGAAGAAAAACACAAAGATTTTACCTTGACTGCATCTCGGTTTTGTTCCTTCATTTGGGAGCATTTCAGCTTCAATCGACCACTGTTGCGGACTTTTGGTCCATAGTTAGAAAAGTGTGACCGTTATGTTCAGCATGTTGCCAAACAATGTTTGGTTCTTATTGTGGAACCTTATTGTTTGATGTTTGAGTTCTGTTTCTGGACAGTAATCATTGAAAACGTCTGGTCAGTCGTAAAGTATGTAAACCGTCACGTGTCTGGTCTTCAACATTTTTGCGGTTTATTTGGATCGTGGGTACTGCAGCTTTCGCGGCCTTATCATTCCCTCTGTGTCTACGTACAGTCCCCTCCGGATGTAAGACCTGATCAGATGCGGATCCTCATGTCAACCTGTCAATTAATGCGTCGACTTAACCGTATATTTCAAAAGTAAAAGTTGTGCTATGATGGAGGTAGTATTAATTTTTCGTTTTTGCTCGTTTTCCTTTGACGGTCGTGTACTATATGGTTTCAACATAACATGAGGTGACAACGCTGTGTAGATTCCTCCAGACGACGTTTCATTTTATCTGAGGACAGAGACCTTCTATATGATTTCGACACCTGTTGTTCGTTAAAAAGTCGTAGATCTATTTGTTTGGTAAGATCTACTAGGGGTTAGGGTTTTTGCGTACGTAGTTGAACTCTAAAATACAGTACCTAATATTTTGTAACGTCCTTGGTTTCACTCTTTTGTCGACACCCGGATCCATCCTCTCTGGCTCCAACTCTTGGTTATGGAATTAATTATACACTGAAGAGCCAAAGAAACAGGTACACCTGCCGAATATTGTGTAGGGCCCCCGCAAGCACGCGAAAGTGCTGCAACACGACGTGGCTGGGATTCGACTAATGTCTGAAGTAGAGCTGAAGGAAACTGCCGTCATGAATCCTGTAGGGCTGTCCGTAAATCCGTAAGAGTACGACGGGGTGGAGATCTCTTCTGAATTGCACGTAGAAGGGCATCCCTGATATGCTCAATATTGTTCATGTCGAGGGAGTTTGGTTGCCACCGGAAGTGTTTAAACTCAGAAGAGTGTTCCTGGAGCCACTCTGTAGCAGTTCTGGACGTATGGGGTGTCGCATGGTCCTGCTGGAATTGTCCAAGTCTGTCGGAGTGCACAATGGACATGAATGGATGCAAGTGATCACACAGGATGCTTACGTACGTTTCACCTGTCAGAGTCCTATCTAGACTTATCAGGGGTCCAAGATCACTCCAACTGCACACGCACCACACCATTATAGAGTGTCCACCAATTTCGAAAGTCCACCGTTGAGATACAGGGCCCATGGATTCATGAGGTTATCTCCATACCCGTACACGTCCATATGCTCAATACAATTTGAGTCGAGACTCCCCCGACCAGGCAACATGATTGCAGGCATCAACCGTTCAATGTCGGTGTTTTACAGGCCCAGGCGAGACGTAAAGCTTTGTGCCGTGCAGTCATCAATGGTACGTGAGTGGGCCTTTGGCTCCGAAAGTCCATATCGATGATGTTTCGTTGAATGGTTCGCACGCTGACAGTTGTTGATGGTCCAGCTCTGAAATATGCTGCAATTTGCGTCCTCTTCAGTCGTCGTTGGTCCCGTTCTTGCAGGATCTTTTTCCGGCCGCAGCAATGTCGAAGATTTTATGTTTTACCGGATTCCTGATATAGAAGGTACACTCGTGAAATGGTGACACGGGAAAATCCCCATTTCATCGCTATCTCAGAGATGCTGTGTCCCATCGCTCTTGCGCCGATTATAGCACCACATTCAAACTCACTCAGATCTTGATAACCTGCCATTGTAGCAGCAGTAAATGATCTAACAACTGCGAGAGAGTGTTGCTGTCTTATATAGACGTCGCCGATAGCAGCGCCTTATTCTGCCTGTTTACGTATCTCTGTATGTCAATACGCATACCTATAGTAGTTCCCTTGGCGCTTCCGTGTATGGAGGCACTGGGTGTGTCACCATGATGCCCAGTCAGTGTTATTGCTACTGCCCTTGTGAAGTGCTAAGAGATCGTTTTGATTAAAGGTCTGAGAGTGTCGAAGGAAGTGTTTCTGCTCCACGACATCATCTCAGCTCATTGCGTATAGGACACAGCGACACACGACGTATTTTTTGAGATAACACATCTTACCTCAAGCTTAGTATTTTCCAGACATAGCACCAACTGACTTCCTACTCTTCCCTGAAAAGCGAAAATGCAGGCTTCTATAACTAAGATCTTCGTCAAGTCGTGAGGGAAAAAATGTCGCACTTCAGGATGGATGAATAGAGAAGGATTAACACCTTCGCCTAGTCTCAAATTCGTATATCGATTTTTACGAGTCGACAATTAAAGTTTTACTCCTCTCCTTCATATTTCAATAACAAGGAATGGAACTGTTTTGTTTGTCAGCGAACTGTGAACCTGATTTTACTGTCATGTGCTTGAGAATTCTGTTGCTCTCTGCAGGACCATGAAACACAGAAAAAGCGACTCCAGCAAGGTGCTGGGTTCTGAGGCGCTAGTGCTGGGCCTGTTAGGTCTTTGGAGGCCGCAGCAAGGTGGCGGGAACTTGCCTGGAGTTCTGCTGGCGTCTGTAACTCTGCTCTCCGTCGCTGCAGTTCCTGCTGGGGCTGCTCTCAGACTGTGTGCTGATTTTCCAGAAGAGCTGGAGGATCTGGCACTCTGCAGCTACATGCTTATTATTTGCTCAGGATCTTTCATCAAGGTGAGGCTCACAACGTTTCATATAATGACAGCACTCGGAAAAGTGACGTACGGATTTGAAGGGCTGTGCAGGTCACCATGCCGATATAGCTGGTGTTTCATATTTTATTTTCTTTCTAAGTTTTCGCTTTAATATTGTTATGTAATGTTCAAGTAACAGTTGGTTCTTGCCTACGTGCCATGCAGGATCGTCCATTCAGAAATGATGAGTACACAACAGGATGCTTGCGAGAGAAGCCACTTATTGACTGCTGGCCACTATCTTGAGTGTCGGATCTAGACTGGGCTCTCTCTCTGCCACCGGGTTTCAGCTGGCAATGACATGAGCGACCTCCTCACCGTCCATCCTTCCAGAACACTGGAACTATGATCTTTTCATGATCACCATCACTGGCTGACCATCTCACTAGCCGACCAAGGAGGCCCCTTATCTATATAGCCTAAAGAATGTCTCTTTTATTGAAGAAACTCGCTCTAAAAGTTCAAATTCCTGCCTGTCGTGGGCAGGTTCCTCTCTGCACCTGAACACAACAGCTCTGAAAGAAATGTTTCTAGAAGATAGCAAATTCCCTGTGTTAGGGTTCATTGCAAAATTTTTGACTGTATTTTCGCACTGATCTAAACTCACAAATAACTCTACACTCTTTCACAGAAATGGGCCTGGGCGAGAAGAAGAGCCCTTGGTCAGATTTCACCAGGGCACTACATCTCCACTGCATCCCCTCGCCATTCCATTCTATTCTTCCCACGTGTCAAATTAGGATTATAAATCAGATCATTGATGTTTGTCAGGTACTTTCTACCAAATGACCACTTGATTACAATCCACTGATCAAGTGAATTTGTGAATCTGTCAAGACACTTCTTGCATAAATCATTAGTTTATTTTCTTGTAATATTTTCCTGGAAATTATAGTAGTGTACAATAATGTAACATAAAACTCCAACTCTTAGAAAAGATGCCCGGATTGAATGAAATCTTAGAGGAAGTTTATGAACACTGTACCAGCAGTAAATGAATGAATTGTGTTCACTCTGTTTCAACAACTCCCTCTCTTGTGTGATTGGAAAAATCAGCATTCTCCAAGTTTCTTATATAAAGCGCCATTGAACGAAGCAGGGAAACTAAAAGTGCTGACGGGTAACATTTAGTCTTTTAGAGATCAAATAGTGGTGTACTTGGAACCAGAGAAGGTATGATGATCGTACACAGTGACAAAATGGTACCAGACCATGCAGTTACCCACATGATGGGATGAATGACATCCATACTTCGTAATGCACTATGTAGCTTCTTTGGCTCGATGCAAGTGCACACACTCCATTGCATCGACGTTTAATTTCCAGAAACTTTGACCGCTCACCAATGCAATACCAAGTGAACCCTGTGGGTGGGTCGGCCAGTG
This sequence comes from Schistocerca nitens, assembly GCF_023898315.1. Taxonomy (NCBI): domain Eukaryota; kingdom Metazoa; phylum Arthropoda; class Insecta; order Orthoptera; family Acrididae; genus Schistocerca; species Schistocerca nitens. The sequence continues at coordinate 766,728,714 of NC_064614.1, read as the reverse complement.
AGGACGAACGGTTCTAGGCGCTTCAGTCTGGAATCGCGTGACCACTACGGTCGCAGGTTCGAATCCTGCCTCGGGCATGGATGTGTGTGATGTCCCTAGGTTTATGTAGTTCTAAGTTCTAGGGGACTGATGACCTCAGCTGTCAAGCATACCAACCTGTGGCTGGTATGCTTAATAGCGGACTGTAGTATGCTATAAAGGAGTGACGCTCCTGCAGTGACAGCATGCCTATTAGCTGTCACTATGGTGACCGAAATCTGACATCATGCTTTGCTGACTGGTCAGCCAGTCGATTGTATTTTAGCGAATCGGTTAAAGAAATGTATGTCAAAGGTATCAGGCACTTCTTTCAAGCACTTTCCCTACCTACCATCCCAGACCAACTTTCTGGAAAGAAGCAGTTTACTCTGATAAAATACGGTGACATGGGATGCCATCAATGCTCTGCTGAATAAACAAGCATACTCACACCCCAGTGTCAACGCACAGTGTCAACCAATAGCGAATGGGTGAAGTGAGTCAAATGTGTGGTTATCAGAGGGTCTTAGAGGGCAGAGTGGATTTTCATCTCCCACTTGCCGCCTAGTCGTCGTACAGAGCGCACAGTTTCTTGGTCTCTAGCTTGTGGACAGTGTGGGTGGCCTCGTGCAGCTCACCTCTGGCCTGCTCTCCAGGACAGGTCACCAGCCACACAAGTGAGAAGTGATTCCTCTCATTCTTCCTGTTTCTTTTCTTTGTTCACGGCGCAGTTAGACTGGTTGTCAGCCTCTGCTCTTGTACTGAGAATGAATAACTGTCATTGAGAATGAATAACTCTTTTATATCACCAAGTCTCTTTTGACCTTCACCAATCTCACTACATAACCTGTATAACTTGTATAATTATCGTTAGGTCTCGAGAATGACTGCGAAGTTCTCGGTTGAAATTGAAGCTGTGTGGCAGGTCAGAAATCGTCGCCACTGTTACCCACACTGTCTGGGTGCTGTGGACAGGCTAGGAATGGGTCGTGTTCGCACCTTCTGCCACGCCAGGGTCAGAGTCTAACTGTTCGTCCACCAACGCGGCTTGTGAACTGAGCCATGGGTTCACCATGCAATGGAGTGCAGCACAAAGTACACATATTCGCGACATGCTTTCCAGTGCCTGCTGTGAGTGGGGAGCACACGATTCCACTGAATGTAGCCTAACGCTGCCGCTCACAGCCATCCTCCCCTTAGTTGGCTGTTGCCCAACGGAGTCGCTCACCACGTGCCTGCCTGCTGGCTCTACTGAGAGCGTCGCCAAGTCTACCTGGGCACCACCCACCGGTTGCCGCACGACTTAGCCTGCCAGCCACGTTGTCGATACCGCAGACCATAATGTTCAATGCCACTTAGTCATTTGGCACATTTCAGTCCGTTAATCACTGATCACCAGCATTATGATACCGTCACCAAAGTGGCATCAGGCCGCTGCAGTCTATAGCTGTGTAGACCATCAGCTGATACGTGCTTCCCGTCGTTGAGCTGTGCCAAGTCGCTGCCGACCTGTAGCCACGTCTTACTTGCTAGTAGCCGCTTGCTGCAAATCATACTGCCATCCAGTTGCACGGCCTACATTGCTCTGTGCCATGCGGCCCATCCGTCACCTGTCTGTCGAAGCAGCCTGCTTGCAGCTGCTCTGCCTGAGGGTTCTAGCATCTTCCCGAAGGCCACATTGCTGTTGCGCAGTTGCAGCACTGTTCACCCTGCCAAAGACCTTCTGTCACATGCATACTCTCTCTGCTGACCACGCGTGTGGTTGCTGCCATCAAACACAGAATGGATAAAATTTTCACACTGCCCAAGTCCATGTGCCACATGCATACTATTTGTGCTGATCACACGTGCGGTTGCTGCAATGAAGCACAGAATGGATACGTTCCCTTCACTGCTGGCTCAGTGATAGCGAAAAGGAACTTCTGAGCAAAATTATAGCTTTAAATGGACAAAAACCCAAAGAACTTTCTGACTTCACCAGCAATTGTATCATTTGGAGAAGGTTGGTGTGTGCTGAAATGCAAATCCCATAGGGTTAAACTAAATGGGGACAGATTAGAAAATAGGTTTATTTCACGTGACTAGTGGCTATACAATGACGGTAGTGATGCTACCACTAGGAAGTGATGTATAACGTGGTACATGGGAAGGTGTCGGCGAGTAGCACCTTGTCAGAAGAGGTGGAAGTGTAGACGACCCAAAGTGCTGATCTAATATCAAAATTATTAACAACCAGACATGACTAAATCAGTATATCTGCAGCAGACAGCCATCAGGTTGCTGGTAATATCCTCAGTAACCGACAGCATAGACGGCATGGATGCGACAGTTTCCGATTTGGTCACCGTATAGGCAGGGGCGTTGACCGACTGATTGGCTGTGACTGCGGGCTGACTTTGGGCCTCGGCTTTTCTTCCACGCCGCTACTGTTCTATGCTGCTACAGATACATTAGTGACTGGTGAAGTGCTGTAATTGGCACAACATTTAGTTTGTTTCTCATGTACTCTGTTGCACTACCCACACGGTTTTGTTAAACAAACGTGATGAGCAGTGAGGACACTGCCATGAACAGCATTGTTTAGCGATGTATGCCCTTAAGTGTTATTTTTAAGTTGGCTTCTGTTATTGAATTTTCTTGCTAATAATATTTATTCAGTGATTGTGGTGTGGACTATTAGGGAAAACCCGTGGATCTGTATTTCTTAGAAATTATGTTCTTATTCTGATTATTATGCAGTGTTGTAAACTACTTTCAAGGACCTTCCGCCTGCCAAGATGTTGATTACCAGCTACGGAGTGTCCGAGTTGGACGTGGCATTCCCTTCTGATTAGCTTAGGTGTCATGACAAACACTGTCTCTTTTATCTTTCCTAAGAGATTTATTACTGCTAGGGAGTGTCCCTATTAAATTGTCTAAGGCAGAATCGAAATATACTATGTACACAATAGGTGGCTGTAATTTTTAAACCTGGTGAGACTGAGTTCTTACTTCAAGCCCGGATACCGAAGCTGCAGTGACGTGCAGGCTTCGGAAGGTAAGATTCATACCATTACACTCTTCATTCCTAATGTGTCTTTCAGATTACCAGCGGGAATAGGAGACTTTGGGCCCATCGGTACCTGCACTGTCGTTACTGACGATCAGCATCTGCTGCCACGGAAACCAGCAAGACACTGTGTGAAATGCCAAATTGTGGGAATAAAACATTATCTCTTTCTTGTTTCACCACACCTATTTGCTATGTCTTGGTTGCTCGTTTCCTACCTGGCTCTTTTTCATTAGTGATACTTGCTCTATAAAACTAGATTACACAAAGAATATGAAAGTGATGGTGGTAGTATACTGGGTATAATATAATTTAGGAAGTTAATTCTTTATTAAGTACTTTATAATATATAACACGCATAAACTATATGTAAGTTTGGTGCATGTACTTGTCAGATATTTGTAGTTATAAATGACAGAGACAATGTGTGATCTCATATTCTTCATATGTTTCAAGTTGCTGTAAACATTAGTGAGTTTTGTGAGAAAGAATTCAGTTTTTTTCAGCACTACAACATAAGTATAAATGCGTAGGAATAAGGTGTTGAAGTATATTCTTTCTCATTTATTGTATAGGTCTTAGCTATTTTCGTGTGATAACCAGTTTGCAATATGTGAATATGGGAGGTCTTCCTTGGTAGTGGAAACATTGTTCTTAGCTTTACCCTGTCAATAAACATGGTTTTAACCTGTCACGTAACTTATTCATAGTTTTCTAATGTTACACTGCTCTGTATTTGAGTTAATGCATCTTCTTCTGTTCATTTTCAAGAAGTAAGTGTTAAAAGTACTGCATACATATTAATTACGACCACGGAACTGACTGCTTGCATTCTGCTTTTCTCTGTAAAGCTTTCCTCCAACGATGGTACTCTGTTCGTGTTCGCTAGCTTTAACTAGCCTAATTTCACCTGAAATCTAAGTTACAATGTTCTCTTGTACACTCTTGTTCTTTTCTGATCGTAGTTTGTCGTCTTTACGTGTCTACATTGTGGTTCCCTTCTAGATGAAGGATTCCTAAGATGGTTGACTAAGATCTTATGAATCTTGCGTTTGCTGCACTGAGCCATCATGAAAACATTGAAACATCCAATTTCTGACGTCAGAAAACGACAAAAATATCTGTGCTTGCCACACTGAATTAAGCTTTCCATGATTTGTTTTGTCTCCTAAGTTCACCTTTCTTTGAGGTCATTCTAACCAGCGTACACATTTCTGCAGCGCGTGGCCGCGTCCTATCCCCTTTCCACCCTTCGCATCTCGCAGAGCAGCGTCTTCCCCACTTTCTCAGCCTCCAAGGCCTGGCAGTGCGTTCTCATCGTCTCCTTATCCGTCCTGCGGAAGCTACGTCTCACACCACAAGGAGTACCCCCTCCTCACCAGAGTACTTTGGAACGGAAATTGTGAATTTATTTTTATGTTTTTAAGGGAATTGTTCGTTTAATGTTCATGTTATGAAAAGTGGAATGCTAGTAAAGTAGACAACTTATTAACAAGGCTAACGCAGTTTTACTTGAGAATGTCCAGTTTTATTAGAGATTGAATAACAGATGATTAATATCGAAAGTTCATCCTGTTTTAAGCACATTATGACCTTGTATTTAGTCCTGCTGAATGCAGGTGGCTCCCTCTTGCCAGTTTCACGTTTTATACATCCCACACAGAATTTTAAGCAATGGAAATTTTTGTGTGATTTATCTTTCACTGGTTCCTGGGAAATGAAGCTTAAGTTTCGTTGGCCTGTTACTACTCTTATATTCTGAATTTGCCATTGAAGGAGACTGCTTAAGACATTTTTGATGCTACGAATCACCATTTAGTGTTCACATACTAGTTCTGTATCTGATCCCTTAACTGTTGTCTCTACATAGCTATAGCAATAACTATTTATGAGTGCATGAAATGTTTTGAAGCAACTGTGAAACCGTCTGTTGAATTTTTTATTGTTTGCTGAATGGAAAAAGGAAGTTTGTCACTTCTACTGTAACTGCTAATGCAGTACACTCTATTCGCTGTGCACCTGTATTGGGTTCGGTCATTTGCAGCTGACTAAATTTGGTTTGGGGAAATCAACGGTAACTGACTTTTGTTCCATAAAATACTTTCATGGTCGGTATTTGTGATATTGATCATATTTGATTTCAGAGGATACGTCTGTGGTCCAAAGCATATATCTCTGCCTAGCTTCTTCCTCTGCTGGAGATTTCACTACAGGCTTTAACGATTCAGAAAGCTGTTAGAAACTCAAAACAATTTCAGCAAACCAACTTGTTTATATGTGCCCACGCAGTAGTCCTTTTGTGGCGTCATCAGACCACTGCCTAGTGCTAAATAAACGAACAGTGCCAACTCTACAAGCTGCAGGGCTTACGTCGGCGGGGCTCCTCTGTCCAAGGAAGCTGTCGAGGCCTACGTGAAAGACAGGCCACGGCGCCTACGTCACGAAGATTGTCTTGCGCTCGCTCGCTCCGATCAGCAGACAAACTACGTTTCTCCACCTGTTAACTCGTAACTAGGCGTGTCTGTACAAACTAAAACCGAATCTTCTACTGGAATCCGCTATTATCGAATCTTACTCTTATTAGTCCTATGACGATGGGAAGTTCATGGGCCTACTTATAATTTGTTACGGGTGTTCTTGCATACAATGAAATAAAATCATGCTAAAATGATTATCAGTTGCATAAGTCACCACTTCCAGCATGAAGTGAGTACCGTTAAGCAGAAAAGACTAAATGTTATAAACAAGCCGTTATACCATTTATATCGAGTACTGATGTTAGATTAAATTTTGCTTTAGTACTGTTAATCAGTAAGACTTCATAACAGCACATTCCAGTGGAAGATGGAATTCTCGTTAGTACTTACACGCCCACCCCTGCGAGTTAACAGGTTTACAAACGCATTTTGTCTGCTGAGCTGAGCGAGCGAGCGAGTTCAGGACTATCTTCGTGATGTACGCGCCGCGGCCTGTCTTTCTCGTGGGCCTCGGGATGCTGTCTAATGACGTCATGAACCGACCGTTGAGTAGAGGGAGATCTTAACACTTCCGCTTGATGAGCTGTCTATGACTGCTTCCTGAGTCGTTAAAGCCTGTCTCCAGAAGTGAAAGACGAAATGTTAGGCACAGAATTATGACCTTAAGCCCATAATCAAATATCAGAAATATTAAATATTCCTTGCAATTGTTTAAACATAAAATAGAACCTTTCTACAATAGTACAATATTGTGGACTCTAGATTTTATTGAGTGTATTTAATAGCTTTTTAACAATTGAACCTAATTTTTTTATGCATACGTTGTGAAGGAACAGATTATCAGTTTCATTTTACATTTAAAATGGAATTTATTATTAAATTCTTAAATTATGGTAGGTGGAATGTTAATTATATAGATAGTTGATTTACAAGGCTAATGTAGTTTTCTGAAGAATTTCCACTTTATTGTGGGTTTAGTAACAGGGGATTAATCTTAAAAATTCTTAATGAGTCAACTGACGTTTGTATTTCGATTCCATTCTACAATAACCGTATTGCATGACATTGTTGATTAATTTTAATTAATTTCCTTAAATTGAACCACTCGTTTTCACATCTAGCCGACGATTCATAAACACGGGCTCGCTTACATTGCTCTTCAGCATTTTGAAGGAATTTACTTGTAATCACGACAGGCAAGGACTCGTTCGGACACACACTCGGTGACACAATTTCTTGTGCTGCTAAGGCAATGACATCGCAGTTTTCTGTTCTGCCAATATCGATGGGCAGTTGCCTGTGACACTAACCTCATTTACTTTTTGGCCTCCCCTGCTCAGTTTTTATCCTCCTGCTGTGCTACCAACGCTATTCTGTGTTTCTTCTTTCGTCAACGAAGGGTGCCTCGCACTTAACCCCTTGTGACTGTACCAGTTTTTCTATCTCGCTTTCCCATCCATGATTACTAAGGCAGCGTGCTTTCCTTCTTACAGATTCTGTCTAGGTATGTTCCCTGAAGCTCTCCTGCTGGGACTGAGCTTTGAGCTTTCTTTTATTCTCCCTGCCCATGATTAATAATCAGCTGACTTTCTTACCAATAACTTCTTATTCTGATATTTCATTTTAGTAACTCCTTTGAAGTATTCATAAATACCTTTCCAAACTTAATTACACATGTGTACACAAGATTTGTAGTTATTTCTACGATTTGCTGTGAGACTATCTATATATGCTAAAGAAATAAGACATTCTACATTGAAAGTTGGGATTTCATTCTTACTATATCTAAGTATATGAGAATAATTCGTCATAAAGTAGAACATGTTGTTTCTTAGTATTTCTATTTTTGACATGACATGAGAGCATGTGTATTGGGAGAAAGTTAGGATTTCACAAAATCAATGAAACGACAATGGCCTAGATCTGTCTACTTAGTGATCGTATGTCTCATTATTGGAGAATACTACAACAAGACAAACATTTATAATTTATTTGAATGAGTGTTACAAGTTTATTTCAAAAGATTACTTTCATTTTGATGATTAGGATTTTAACCGTAAGGTATAAGAGAAATTTAAGTATATAAAAATCCACATCCCTATGAAAACGCTACAGACATCATCTGTAAGACAACAATCACATAGACTCTAGTAAGCTGCGTTTCTGAAGGAGTGTTTGCTGCCCTTTTGTAAATCTGATCTGGTGAAATACCATTTCCCATGGAAGGGGGAGAAGTGTGTACAGGATGGCCATAAAGTCGAGAATATTTTAGAGAACTGGTGAAAAATATTTGTTTCAAATATACCGGCCACACTCTTCAAGCATTTTCCAAGCTTCACTCCTTATGCCATTTCAGCGCCTACATACCAACGAAGTTCGCTTTTCAGCACAGAAGGAGTTCACTTTGGTAGTAGCTGCTGACATGAGATGACTGAAACGATCTTCTGAATAAACCAGCATACCCACACTATTGTGTTAATCAAAAGCGAACATGAGAACTGAGTCACGCAAGTGATCACTAGTGAGTGCCGGGTCCACCCCAACCCTCATCTCAGAGCGAACCATCACTGAAAATATATCCAAAGTTCGTTTAATTTAACTCTCTTTTTTCGCCACATCCCTTCTGCTATTCACCCACACTCCTGCATATCCACGACGCGAACTAACGTCTTACATTTTGTGCAACCGACAACTCACAGCGTGGAGAGTGATTGGGCAGTAATGTATCCAGGTAGTCTTTGATGCCATATTATGGTGTTAGGAGATGATACTGCAGCACATAAGATCGCCACGCCTTATTGAAAACTCAGGATCGTAGGTAACGTGCTATTCTGTAACTATGCTAAATTACGTATTTTCATGTAGCCAGTCTGTATGTGAACTGTAGTTCAACAACTGATAACCGAAATTAACCACCACTCACTTATTTATGTTTAATTTTAAATTATTCACTTACCTATGAATTATTACATAGCACAGTGACTAATAATTTCACTTATTTTATGAATATGTTAACGACTTCCTGTTTTTACTACGCTTTCAAACAGTGATTACAGAAGTGGACAATAAACAAATAACTCATTTCATTGTAATTTTTATATGAGACGGTGAATGCAAGCATTGCTAAGAATATATTTCCTGTGCTACATCAAAATGAAGAAGATGGTAATCAGTTTAATTCCTCTATTACTATTTAGTTATTATTATTATTATTAGTATTACACTTTTCTTCATTAGGCAATGTAAACTTAACTGTTAATTCAGTCGCCTAAACGCAGTTATTTCTATAGTTGTCTTCTGAATAAACAGTGTTCCTTTTTTGTCTTCTTACTGTAGATATACGACTCTTAAAATCTAACCCCAGTGATATTGTCTTATATAGCATATTACGTAGCTGTAATCTTCCCATGTGGATCGTAAAAGATAGGTAAAATACTATTTACTTCAGAGCGGTAGGAAAAGCTCATAGTTCCCAGTGTTCTGGAAAACACCTCAGTAACAAGCATACTGATTCTAGATCTTGCTAACACGGTAGTGTCTGTACGAGAGAGCTAAATGTTTCAGGTAAGGTGTCGGAAGAAACTGTCTTCCGCGTTTATAAGCCGTTACCGATGCCGTATACTTCATTATAGATATTTATGCCCCGAATTAAGAGGATGGCGTAAAAGGAAGCTGCCATAAGAAGTATTGTTTCTTTCTTTAATTTTTTTCAGGTCGCTCTTTTCATTGGAGAAGGGGGAACACTACACGAACTTGTGCGGCTAATGAACGCCACAAGGCGGCAATACGGTAGTGGTGAGACCACTGACTGCATCCGAAACCATTACACAAGAATGATGGACACGCTGTACCGATGCTTCCAAGTGTGTGATTTTCTTTGCCCTTCAATGTCTGTAGTAACTTCTTGTTGCTTTGTAAAACTTCTTTAAGTAATGTTACTGTTTTTTATTTCTATTAAAGTAACACAAAACTACGCTCTTTTTTTTGTAATCTGATACAGAATGGAGTGGAATTTTTTTGTGCCATTATGACAACTTCCTTCACAAGAACACGATATCTATCGGTCCGTTGAATAACCTTTGCTGTAAATACCGCGTAAATAAACTTGCATTGTAATTATGTTATATCCTTCACAATATTAATTTTATAGTATTTGGTGCCCGCCATCATTTACCTGTAACTATTTTCGTTCTTCTTATGATCCACTTTTTTATTTAATTTAAATAGCATTAGCAAACATCATATATGTAGCCAGTAAAATTATACTTCAGGTGATTTAGAAAGACATTACATTTAATTATGCAAATATCATTAACTGGTCCCATTGTTATCCATATGCAGTAGAAAAAATATAAGAAATAACACAGCCACTTTACATATATATCTACTCTGAAAATAGTTTCATACAGAACATCAAATTAGGGAAAGTGGAAGACTTAATTTGCAGATATAGATGACTGTTTACAAAGACATGGCCAAAATCTGAAAGTCTTCAAATTTAGTATGCCAACGAATGCAATGAAACCACCAGTCTGCCTGCCATCTTCATTGGCCTGAGATCTGCTGCATTTGTACTGTGATTTTTAATCTGTACTTTGGCCTATGCCAGTTATTTATAAATCGCACTTTACTTATGTAAATTAAACTTATGCAGTGAGATAGTAACAGCATATAGTAAAAGCACTTAGTCAGCAATTTATTTGTACTCTGTATCTTGTAGCTAGTTACTATTAGTGTCTGAGTTAGAACATCCCTCAGGTCAGCCTCAAAATTCTTGAAGCGATGGCAACTTCCAAAGTATAGAGTTATAACGCAATGTAAATGTCTGCGCAGCATTCGTATGCCCATTACGGATGTCACACAAAATTAGCTTCGTATCACACAATGAAACTATGAACTCAAGGAATCGTCTTACCTTCTATCTGGAGTCAGGCAGCTAAGAAGCACATTTGTGTTATTCGTATTAGGCAGATAATCGCATCTCAGTTCTGAAATTAGTATGTGGTATCGTCATTTGTAGGAGCTGACCTTCAGTAATGGCCTTGTTTGAAAAATCGGGAACTCTCTCATTAGATACCGAGCTCCAGATGCCGCTGTCCAGAACAATCCGACACCAAAAGTTCAGTTGGCACCCCTTAACTTTTTTGTTTTTTGTTTTGAATATCCCAAGCATTGTAAGATACAAAAGTCATGAAAACATGCAAAATGACTATATGGCTTTTCGTAACAAGAGTATCAGTTATTTTCAAGTAAACAGGAGCAGTTTTGTATGTGTGACTGAATAACCCGTTGACTGACATATTCAAGCGATTTTTTGTATCCGCACAGATTTTTCTGTGTTTGTACAAATTATCCATTCCTGCGTGGGAGAGAATTATCATACGAAGACGATAATTGTAAAATCTGAGTTTTCCAAGGTGTTACCTTTTCTTGCTAAGAGTTTTTTAGTTGCATGGGTGTCACCTGACACGATATAGCATGCATGCAATAGGTTTGTAAGTAGGGAATAACAATCGATAGACATGCTAGGAATCTTTCAGAGCAAAAGTTTTGGTATTGCTAGGGTTAAAATCTTGTCAAAAACATAACTTTTAATGTAGTTAGCTGTGGTGAAGCATCATGAATGAGATGTTGGTGCAGAGAACACAACAGGAACCGAAATGCCTGGAAGTCCCATATTGAAAACGTAATTAAATATGATATATTAGCAAATCATTAACAATAATTTCATTTTTCTAATCTAGATCACAATTCACTCTCTCCTCCCACATTAATAGAGCTTGTTGAGGCTTTCTTTTTCTGTCTCTCATTTAAAAGAAGTATAAAATATTAAGTCTCCGCTAAGTACACTACAAATATTTTGTAGAGTTGTAAAACAATCCATATATAAACCTAGTACTGTTAAAATTAATTTGAGAGGCCTCTGTCACACTGTAACTGTCATGCAGTAATTGCATCCTTCCTGCAGCTATCAGTAATGTAGAGTACCTATCTGTATGTGTGTTTGTCTGCTTTGCACAGTATTTTGGCTAACACATGTTCTGAACATTTATAGGTTTGGTCAAGTTTCTTTTGGGAACATTGTTTCATTCAGTCATTATATTAAATGTCAGCTGCCATCTTAAGATGTTACTTTTTATCCACATGCGGTTTGTGACAACTGAAATGTCGAAATAGCATATTGCCACACAATTTTCAAGCCCACAGTCATGCTTAAAGCATCAATTTTGTCAGATGGATGTCTGTGTCCATCTGTGTGTGTGTGTGTGTGTGTGTGTGTGTGTGTGTGTCACTTGAAAAGAATCACATAACGGATTATTATGTGGATCTGTTGTGCCTTACACCAAGTGTGGTACAAAGTATAGCTATAGATGTTTACAAGTTTTGCGTAACATGTAAGTTCATGGGAAAAGTGTGTGTGTGTGTGTGTTGCTCCTATTGTAGATGAATAAGTAAGTTAAAATTTTTATATAATTTTTATTTTGTGTTACTAGTGTGAGTTGACAGGTATACTATTTAAAATAAATATCATTTTCGTATTTTTAATTGATAATAAATGTCGTTCAGACACTTATGAATATGTTAGTTGGTGAAGAACTAGGCTATGACTGGGAGGGGGGATTGTGATGTCATGGATATGCCCTAATGCCCTACATGACCTTTAGCCGACATCTAAACGTCGAACTATATCACGCCCTTCATCCCCCACAGCCAGACTACTTTAGTTCCAATCTTATTACTGGTAGGCAGCATATTGTTTACTTCCAACCATTAATTCCTAAGGACAGAAGGATAATCGCAGCAGACATTGCCCGTGATGCTTACCCTGATTTTCAGGTGATGGCTGTTCCCTCGCTGATGTGGTGGGTGGTCTCTCCGCTGCTTTCCAGTGGCGTCCAGAAAGAAGGCCAGGAAAACCAGCGACAGCTACCTGTACCTCTCTGGCTACCTGGAGACATACACTCGTCGCCGATGTACGAACTGCTTTACGTCACCCAGATCTTCTGTCTGACACTAACAGCAGAGGTTACGATGTGTTTGGACGTTTTCTTTGTTCGCCTCATGATGATGATTGCAGCTGAGATTGAAGTTTTGAATCACAATATTTCAACAATGCGTGATTTCCACTTGAATAGTGCAATATCGGATAACCATCTACGTGGGTTGAAAGGCAGCGAGCTGCCGTCGATGGTGTCCGATAGAGATCAGTCATTTCCAGCTGCAGACAACACCACGCAGAATGGTTCAGATATGGAGATGTTCTCAAGGCTAGTGAAGAATGTTCTTCATCATCAGACAGTTCTCAGGTTAGCACTAGAACACAAATGAAATCCACATTTTTCACTTTCTTGAGCATTTAATATCATACAACTTCCATACAATGTAATGAATAGAGCTTTTAGAGAAGTTGCACTGTAGTAGCGTAAATATGCTGACAAATATTTGTAAGATTTTACGTTGTGCTCGAAATAATTCTGAAATTACTAACGAAATGTAGTCTACACAAATTTCTATACACTATCGCCAACATTTCTCGAAAATGCGGTATCAATACCCGTTGCATGCTGTAACAAAGTCTTGACTTGCTATTTCTCTGTAATATATCAGATTTGAAGGTATTGGACTGTTACATACAGAGAACATGTAATCATTTTATTAAGCAATCATGCCCTAAATCATACTACTTTCATCCTATGGGAATAAATATGTATAACGTTGGGTTGAGCTCTATTGCACCTGCAAGGCAAAGGAGCGAGAGTGATTTACTCTTAATGTAGCGGTTATTAAACTTGAAACCAACTACCCAATGTACCAAAAAAATAAATTTAATAATCGGCGCTGCAAATTTATTTTTTTAACATCTGCAAGCATCTTTACAAAATCAGTGTTTATTTATTAGTAGTTTCGGTTACAATATAGCTCTCAAGTCTGTCTACTTGACAGAAAATAGTAAAAATATAGTAGATCAGATATTATTAGGGGTACATAAACGTGTGAGCAATCAATATATAACTGTTTTATATGCCACATAAGATACTCGGATAATGTCATCGTATTAAAAGAATATGTAGATACCTCTTAGGTGTCATACGTCATATAGAGTATGGGTTGACAGGCGTAGTAGAACGTAAGACATTACAAGAATAGAAAACCACCGGAACATAGGAGCCTATAACTTAATACTGCGTATCTACTGACAATACAAAAGAATGACAATGATGTGCCCGTTATATGTGAAAGGAACGGAGCAACAAATGTGCTCAGGTGTCTCAAAAATTTTGATTTCTTCTTCGGGACAACTGCTTGACATAAATACGTGGAAAACAACGTCCTCATTCCGAATGGAACGTCATTTTGAGGATCTTTCACAAAGCTTCTGTTAAATGTTGGCGGTATACAATCTTGAACGACCAGTCAACAACCAATGACAGAAATGTAGAAGATATATTAGATCGAAGCTACTGTTTCGCTACATTTTGTAATACTGAACTGTAATTCACAGTTTTACGAGCATATACGCTTACTGTGTACGATTATCTCCTTCTGGAAACCTAGCAGTTATTTACGGAACAGACTGTAACAATACCGAGGTAACAGAGACATTAAGACACCTGTAACTGTAAACTAAAATCAACTCAGAAACATGGATATTTACTGGTACTGAGATAAGCGTGACATGGTCCTATGACTATTTGTCACGTGTAGATAATGAGAATTGGAGTCCGCAGCTAGTGGTCCAACAGTCAGTGTCGCTGTCTCTAGATCGCGGTTACCAGGTTCAGTTTTCGGCAGATTCGGAAATTTTATTTGTTCAAGGACTGTGTTGTTCCCATGACTCAGTCTTTTCATGATCACAAAGACGCGCAAGTTGCAGATGCGGCGCCAAACAAAAGACCTAGGCCAGGCGGCTGAACAACTCAGATGACATCTCGCGGCAAATAATGCCTTGCTATGATTTCATCTAGTGAATATTGGGATGTTATACAAGACCCGCTGTAGAAGGGAAAATTTAGTAAAATTTTATGTTAATTTGGTGTCATAACTGCCATCCATGGTAGGACATACAGGCAGTTAGCTAGTCCATCAGTTATCGGAATGTACAATCGATCATTAAACAATATGGCAACATACCGATGCATTACATACTACGTCAAGATATGTTTTTACACGAAGGCTGTAATTTTTACTTAACCGCAATCTAAGACAGAGGAAGAAGAAAATAAAAGGCGCAGCTCGAAGAAATTATCCAAATAGGCCGAAATCGGTAGATGTAATTTACGATTTCAGAAAAGTGGATGACTTATTCACGAAAAGAGCTTCACAAGTCGAGTAAGTAAATAACGTGTTGGTTCATCTCATCATACAAGCAGTTACTCGTCTTAGCATTCATTGATATAGTTGTTTTATGTTTACCTGAGGGATATTGTGCCAAATTCTATCCAATAGGCGCGTAAAATCCTCAAATTCCCGAGCTCGTTGCTTTCCTCTTCCCATAATGCTATAAGTGCTCTAAATTGGAGAGAGAGATCCGGCGACTTGCTGATCAATGTAGGGTTTTGCACCCTCGAAGGCAAGCAGTAGAAACGTTTACCCTGTGCGGGTCGGCACTATCTAACTAAAATGTAAGCCAGAATGGCTTGCCATGAAGGGCAACAAAACGGAGCATAGAATATTGCCTACGTACTGCTGTGCTGTAAGGTTACCGCGGATGTAAACCAAAGGGATCCCGCTATGAAAAGAAGAAGCACCCCAGACCACTACTCCTGGCTGTCGGGCGGCATGGAGGGCAACGATCATGCCAGTGTCCCACCACTGTGTGGGGTGTCTTCAGATACGCCTTCGCTGGTCATAAGGGTTCATTTCGAAGCGGGACTCGTCACTGAAGACAAATGAGATTCCAGGTCGAAGAAATGCCACGGGCAGCAGCGGATACCAACTTTTCTGTGCCTGCCATACAGCCCGACGGCCTGGAGTGATGGTTTGGGGAGGCCATTCTGGGCTTACATTTCAGCTCGCACGCGAATTATTCTATTGCTTGTCTTCGTGCTTATCAATCCCTAACTGGCCCAGTAAGGTCCCAGAATCGCTTATCAGTAGAGAGCGTTTGAACGATTAGGGGAAAGGTTATTCAACCTCTCGGAATTCCTACGATCTAACGAGCCAGTTCGAAAGAGCTTGGCATGACATTCCACAAGAGGACACTCAAGACTATGTTTCTCAATTTCCAGCCAAAGAATTGCTTGCATAAGGGTCAAAGGTAGATCTACACGATACTGACGTATTCAATTTGTGGGACGTTTCTGTTGAATAAGTCATTTTTTTCTGAAATTGTATTCATTTGTTGGTCTATACATGTACATAACCTATACCGACTTTGTCATATTCTGATAATTCCTTAGTGGCGCGTCGTTGTTTTTCTTTTTCTTCTTCTTCTTCTTCTTCCAATTTCTCGTCATATATGTTCAGTTTTTCTTACGCTTATTTAATCACGTATTCACATTACGACTACACAATCAGGAATTCTTCTATTAAATATAAGGAAATGTGAGCACATCTGATTTCAGTTCGAGATTGTAGATAACTGTATTATGGATTACATCCTTTATATTACTAGATATGTGGTGAAAGATTTTTACGGCTGCATATACTCACTACTTTCTGTGCGACATTAAGTTTGAGATATGGTTGGTTGGTTGGTTGTTTGGGGAAGGAGACCAGACAGCGAGGTCATCTGTCTCTTCGATTTAAGGAAGGACGTGGAAGGAAGTCGGCCGTGCCCTTCCAAAGGAACCATTCCCGCATTTGCCTGGAGCGATTTAGGGAAATCACGGAAAACCTAAATCAGGACGGCCGGACGCGGGATTGAAGCGTCGTCCTCCGGAATGCGAGTCCAGTGTCTAACCACAGCGCCACCTCGCTCGGTCAAAGTTTGAGATACCAGTAGAGTAAATTATTTATTCCTCTATTATCATATTTATAACAGTTACTGTTGACAATAAAGTTTAGGACAAGTAAATGTGGGACATTTGTCCATATGCCAAATCGTTTAAAGAGTTGTTTAGAAGATAATGTAAAGAGAACACCACATATTATTCATGTGGCTTGCGTCTGTGCCGCAAACACTTAGTCTCTAGTAACGCATTATCCCAGAGTGTGATGACATAATACACTAGTGACTAAAAATAAGGAAAAATACTCGAAATTCTTGATTGTACAATATGATATTGTCCTTAGCCCAAATGTTGCACAGCTTGGACGTGTAACAAAAATTGCAACATGCGACTTCCCGTTCATTTTCTTATCAATGTAAACACCTAAAATTTGGAATAATCTGTTTCCTTTATCAATTTAAGTTATGCATTATTTATAGCGGTATAGTGAACTCTTGTGCCTCTCAAAATGGTGTGTAACGTATTGTACCTAATTTCAGCAACTGTCCATTAGCTAGAAGTCAATTACTGTTTTTCTAGAAAGTATTGTTTACATTTTCAAGTGTTGAAGTAACTTCATTCAAATGGCTCTGAGCACTATGGGACTTAATATCTATGGTCATCAGTCCCCTAGAACTTAGAACTACTTAAACCTAACTAACCTAAGGACATCACACAACACCCAGTCATCACGAGGCAGAGAAAATCCCTGACCCCGCCGGGAATCGAACCCGGGAACCCGGGCGCGGGAAGCGAGAACGCTACCGCACGACCACGAGCTGCGGACTAAGTAACTTCATTACCCTAGAATGTAATATATACATTGTCAGTAAGGAAAACTATTTCTTCATTTTCGGTATATGTTGGAAGTCATGAAATTAGAACAAGAGCGGACAAATAACGATCTCTGTGCTAAATCATTGGTAACTTTTTCTTATTCAGAAGATGACGTATCGTTGCTTAGGCTTTCAGAATTTCATAATGCAATAGTGTGTCGTATCAGCTAGAAACAATTAAAAATATTTACCAATAAAGAGTCAGTTGATGAACAAAGGCTTGAGAGTCGAAACTAAAAGTCTATGGATACTTATTACATAATGCCGCCCCTATCTCGACTGCACAAGAGGTTGTATTCCTCCTACACGTTGGTCACGTATTTGAAGATGGCGGGGTGAAACGTTGAAACTGGTCGCATAAATAAATTACAGTCAAAATATACAGGGCGAGTCACTAACTATTGCCACCTAGAATAACTCATAAAATAAGGAACTGAAATGTTGGTGGGACAAATGTTGTATGAGACAACGGGGGCCATAATATGACTTTGGTTTTTTGTTGCTGGGTGGGCTATCTTCAGAGATACCACTGTCAACTGTATTTTCAAATGGGATGCAATAGTTTTGTAGTCATTTTCTGATAGCGGCTATCGAGACGAATCCAATGATGTGTAACAGTAAGGTCTTCGAAGGTCAACGAAGGTCACACAGGTGGCATGAACGTCCATTTACAGAAGGTGTTCGAAGTGATGACCATTGGTATCAGTGCAATTCTGCAATCTTCTTAACATGGTTTGAATGGCATATCTTATCACATAGACATCTATCGAAGCACATGCTCTGACAATTCTCTCTCGCATACCTTCAGGTGTAGTTAGAACGTCTTTATAAAAAATGTCTTTTAGTAATCCCCACACGAACGAGCCAGCCACGACTCATCCCCTCCGCATCCAATCCAACGATTTGGGAATTGTCTCCTTAACTCATTTCTAGCCAGCAGTGAAGAATGTGCCGGACACCAATCGTGTTCATACCACATTCTTCTCCTTGTTCCAAAAGGTATTTTTTTCCTATACCAGACCTAATGTGTCTTGCAGGAATGTGGTGTACTTCCTACCATTAAGATTTCCTTCGATGAAATAGGGCCTGTAATTCCGTCTTGCAGAATCCCACACCATACATTCACCGATCACGGTTTTTGGTGTGCAACTTGCCGCAGCCAATATGAATTCTCAACTGACAATACTGTATGTTATGCACATTAACATTTCCATGGTTCGTGAATGTAGCCTCGTCAGTAAATAAAACAAATTAATAAATGTGTCATCCCTCTGAATCTGAAATTGAGCCCATAGACAGAATACAGTGCGACGCATACAATTCGTACCAGTTAATTCTTGGTGGAGACTGATATGGTAAGGATAATATTTATGGCGATGCAGAACAATACTCTGGTTCATGCGAGATTCCCTTGCGATTTGACGCGAACTAACACAGTGGCAAGAGTACCGATTTAGGTTTCCTCGTCAGTAGCTTTCCTTTGCCGTGTATGTTTCTGATGCTTTAAAGTTCCAGTTGTTTTCAATTTGTTATACACATATTTAAAGGTACGACGTGTAAGGTGAGTACGTTGAGGATATCTTTCAGCGTATAAGTCTCTAGCTCTCATAAAATTTCGTAGCCATTCTCCGTATATCGACTCGTTCTTGGAAGGAATACATCATTCAAATTCTCTTGATGAGACGATACTAGTTTTACCGTTCCTACTAGTGTTGTATTGTGAAAACGTCAAATGATGTTGACATGTCAATGGCACGTAAAATGGATACGCCGCATTCGGCGAATATTTAATATTTACACGATATACGAGAGAGAATTGCAAGAGCATGTGCTTCAATATGCGCCGAAGTCGTAAGGAATACCACTCAATCCATGATAAGAGGATTGCAGCACTGTACTGATACCAATCGTCATCACCTTCTACAAATGGACGTTCATGCCATCTGTGTGACCTTCGTTGACCTACAAAGACCTTACTGTTACACATCACTGGATTCGCCTCGCTAGCCGCTATCAGAAAATAAGTACCAAACTATAGCATCCAATTTAAAAAAACCAAAGTTGATATTTATATCTTTGACGCGACCCCACCTAGCAACAAAAAACGAAGGTTACATTATGGCCTCCATTTTACCAGCCAACATTTATCCCACAAACATTTCAAATGGTTCAAATGGCTCTGAGCACTATGGGACTCAACTGCTGTGGTCATTCGTCCCCTAGAACTTAGAACTACTTAAACCTAACTAACCTAAGGACATCACACACATCCATGCCCGAGGCAGGATTCGAACCTGCGACCGTAGCAGTCGCACGGTTCCGGACTGAGCGCCTAGAACCGCGAGACCATCGCGGCCGGCCCACGCAAACTTTTCAGCTGCTGTCATACTTTCGGAGCTATTCTAGGTGGCAATAGTTAGTGACTCACCTTGTAGATGGTTGAAGGTACTTTTGATTTAATACTGTAATTTCATAAAGTACCAACTGGCAACATTTGTAATTATTTAAATTCTGTATAATCTGATTCGTGGAACGACAAGCAGCATGTGTCCTTAGGTGACATGTTTGGCAAGATGCACCATGGAGGCGCAGAGCCACGTTCAGATAGACCGATGGCTGTAAAGTGACAGTGGATTCATGGCCCGACTACAGATACAACTTTGGACGCTAATTTAATGCCGCTCGACACCAGCCTCCGATAACTTCTGATAAGAGTCTTTTCTCTCTCGCAATTCTCCAGAGCTGTTCGTACTTTACAATGCTTCTAGTGACTGCAACTTCTGTTATCTCTCACCCTTCGGACTCTGAAATCTGTGGGAGCAACAGTCGAATACTTTGTTTGAACTAACTCTGAGAGATAGATTCCTGTGTAATAGTTTAGTCTGAATGAAATAAAAGAGTTTTATGCAGAACCTTAAGTGCATGAGGCTCCTACAAGTACCCTTCTTGAGTCACAAAATCCAGACTTCTCAAAGGGTTCCTGTGACAGTGTTTGACGCTGGTCCGAACAGACACCAACCGTCAGTGGAATTTTGTCTTTCAGCACTTGATTCTAACCTCCGTAAAATTTCAGACTTAGTTGAATTCTTTAAAGCCTTCTTGTATTCTATACCAGTGCACGACAACGGGTCGAGTCGTTTCTCCACGGAAGGGAGTATGAACATCTCAGGAAAACGACTGGCCCAACAAATGAGCAGCTATTCCATGTAATTAATGATCACTTCTTACCAGCTATGCAGGCCGCTGTGATTGAGCGGTTCTAGGCACTTCAGTCCGGAACCGTGGAGCTGCTACGGGCGCAGGTTTGAATCCTGCCTCGGGCATGGATGTTTGTGATGTTCTTAGGTTAGTTAGGTTTAAGTAGTTCTAAGTCTAGGGGACTTACGACCTCAGATGTTAAGTTCCATACTGCTCAGAGCGACTTGAAGCATTTTACCAGCTATATTCACAGCCCGAAAGCCTACTATGACAAGAGGGCTGCACAAGGCATCGCTAGCGTGGGTGAGCAAGCAGCCACCATGAGCTTCGTCAGTCGCCGCCACTACATTAGCTTCTGGCACCTACCACATTTTCTGGGACTAGGTGCTTGTCCCCTGGTGGAAAAATTCCAGGCTGACTCCAGCCGATGGTTGACTTCTGACCAAGGTGCAACGGATCGTGACACAGTCATGCAGCTACATTCCCTTCTACGCTGGTGTGGGCACCATGGCAGCACACTTCAACATTCGCAGAGGTGGGATTTACCACTGGGTGGCTGGCAACTACTGTAATTTTTCGGCCATCGTCTACACTGCTGATGCCACTCACAAGCAGTCATGCTACACGTAACTGGACCACGTGCTGGTAGCTGACCAGCAGGTATCATTATTCCTAAGTGCATTCGTCACGGCCTACCGGTTAGGTGCTAGCCCATATTATCTGGAGCTCGCCTACCACGCTGATATGCCGAGATGTGTGATTGCCACGTTGCGGCGTATGAGTGTAGTCATACGAGATATAGTAACATGACTCTAATTCGATGTTGTTTTATGAAGTTACCATCAGCCTACTTCTCGTCATGACCTTGTACTACAACCCAAACCTTCACAGAAGTGGCCCATCAATGTCAGGTCCACCACAGTGGGTATATGAATTTTACGTTCTGACCAATTTCGTGTGTGGTACTAGGATCAAAGTATGTCCACCTACTAACATAATTTATCTCACTATTGGCTACAAGTTCAAAATGGTTCAAATGGCTCTGAGCACTATGGGACTTAACAGCTATGGTCATCAGTCCCCTAGAACTTAGAACTACTTAAACCTAACTAATATTGGCTACAAGTGAGCCATGTGTATTTTAGTACGTAATGTAGACAATTCAGATGTGGAAATAGTTCATTTTAAAGCATATTGTGCTTTCAAAGTGTGGTAGAGCAATCGAAATTTCTGTGTTAACAAGTGCTGCTTAACCTGAAAACCGTAACCTGTGTTTCGTGTTCAAAATCTTATATCTTTCGAAAAATAGTACAATTTTAGTTTATCTGCAAAGTTCGAATTTACGTTTGAATTCAGAGATCTCTAATTATACTTCCGTGACAAAATTTTGCTTTCTAGCTATCGACCTTCAATCTGTGTCTTGTTACACCACCATCTTTGGCGATGTTCCATCTCTGTCTTCTGCCAGCTACGTCTTTTTTGTGTTTTAATTTATGTAAATTTTTCTTTTGAGGATGAGGAGTTTCCTTTTGCATATTACGAAAGTATGTAGTTAAACGATGTAAGACATAATACATGTTATCAAAACGCATCATTTTAGTAAGATTTGTTGTGCTATATTGTCGGAACAAGTAACGTAAATGGATAACCATAAATTTAACATTTTTTTTACTACTAGTAACATTCATTTGGTCTTAGCAGAAGCAGTTAACTCCCCACTTAGCAGCTACATGTGTTTACATAATACACACAAGTTACACACAGAAATAGCATGGGTCACTTTTTACGCATCAGTTTTGACGGACATGGCAATCTTTAGTTTTTACCTTAATAAATATGTATTACTGTTGTACTGCAACTTTTGGCGCTATCGACAGATGATGGCAAACGTTTGATTCTGCAAGACAAAGTCGGTATCCCACCATGGAGTCGCTATACTGTTTAGATGAGTGCGAAAGCTTACAAAACCCTTGTTATATATCTATATGAATGTGTATTACAACTGCTCAATATGCTATTGCATCAGAGAGTCGTGTATTTTCCATTGTGTTACAAGAGAGAACAACAAACGTTTTGAACTGCAAGATGTAAAATGCAGTGTGACTAGGACCTCCTGTCGGGTAGGCCGTTCGCCTGGTGCCAGTCTTTCGATTTGACGCCACTTCGGCGACTTGAACGTCGATGGGCATGAAATGATGGTGATTAGGACAACACAACACCCAGTCCCTGAGCGGAGAAAATCTCCGACCAAGCCGGGAATACAACCCGGGCTCTTGGGACTGACATTCTGTCGCGCTGATCACTCACCTACCTGGGGCGAACAGCTGCAAGATGAAACTAATTCCCTAACATCGTGTCACCATAATGTTTAGCTGACCCTGATAGCACTATTAGACACGAGTTTTTGACGGACTTAGACGTTACCACGTTCATTTAGGTGATTCTAATTGACAAGAGAACATTTAGGCATAAGTTAAATGGACAGTGACGCCCACGTATGTTTAGTAACGCAGAATGTGTGTTATACTACGCTGTGCTGAGAGTCAGATGAATTGGATTTTAGCAAGATAACTTTTTTCGGAACAAAAGAACTCACACAGCAAATTCACTGCTGATGGCAGCCTGCTAGCCTTGTGCCAATTGACGGGCTTTGTAAAACAATTTAGAAGAGGAAAATAATTTATTTGAGCCTCTATTATACCCTGCACAGCCTAGTGTACGAATATTAAAGTTTGCTTTTACGCAAAGGTTCCTTTACATACTTTTTTCGGTAAATGCTTTTCAATGTAGTCTCTGCTTTTGGATACTTTCACCACAGTTAAGATGACTAAATCGTGATTGCATGTCCTTATCTGCTGTCAGCTCTCGAGAAAGATAACTCACCAACCTCTCACGGCTATTCTACCTTCTGCAGTGACACCTCTCGATAATGTCAACAAAAAATGCCATAACAGATAGTAGCTGGAGCTATTAGCAAAGGTTCAGTTATGGACATGCCTGGAAACGTAGCGAATAAAATTGTGACATCTGCCATGTTTCAAAATATGGATTCCGCAATCATTTTTTCAGGCAGTTTCAACATTACTCAACTTCAGTGAAATGTAAGAATTACATTTTGTTTCGTTTTCCTTTCTGTTCCTTACTGACGATACAAGACAATAGTAAAGTGGTTAGTGGTGGAAACAGTATAGAGAATGCATTAAATACATTGTACTAAATAAACAAGTAAATAAAATACGCGAAAAAACGTATACTTCTTTTTAGAAAAAAAAATATGTGTTGGAAATTGGGACGGTATTTAGGTACGAAAATCTCATTGAAAGGAATGTGTCAGTACTATAGTTTAAAATTTTTACCAAAAATCTCGAAAATCTCTTGACAGGTTTTCTTCAAAATATTACACAATGGCCTTAAGAACGGACGTTACCTTCATATCAGTAAGGGAAAAAGGATTTTAGCAAATATCTCAGAAAGTTCTTGAGCGATTTGCATCAAATTTTCACAAAATTTACTACAGACTTTTACAAGATACACTAATAAATGTAAGGATATAGTCCATATATTTTAGAAGTATGTATGGTACATAAATATAAATGTAATACATTAAGAGGAAACATTACCAGTAAACATCTCGGAAAATGTTGACCGGTTTTTTGCATTTTTCTCTACACTAGAACAATCTTTCGGACGGATATAGGCTACATACATTTTAAACATATGTGGCATATAAATATATATGTGATAGATAAGGAGGAAATGTGTTTAACAAAAATCTCGGAAACTTCTTGACAAATGTACTTGAAGTTTTTACACAATACTTATATAAAATTTCTGACAAGAGTAGGCAGTATTTTTTAAATACATATTATATGTAAATATATATATAGAACATAAAAAGGAAACTTTGGTTAGCAAAAATCTTAAAAAGTTTTTGAGCAACTTATTTCAGATTCTTACAGCTGCTCTACTAAATTAAGGGACACACTGGCTGCATGTTTTCTTTTTTTTTAAATATGTAAGTATAAAAAAGTATTTAAGATATAATGGGAAAAGGAAGTTAGCAAAAATCTGTAAGAGTTCTCAACTGCTTTCCTACAATACCGTTTTACGGTATTCTATTAACCTTCAGATGCTCATGAGTTACATATATTTTTTTAAGAATAGAGAGAAAGAAAATGCTGTGCTGGAAAAATGTGCGGACTGCTTTTTTTTTTCTTTTTTGCATATCAAGGTTTTTAAACAATTAGACAAACCATTTGATATAATCCATTATGGAGTCGAGGTAGCGGTTGTCGTTATACTGGTTATCACTGTTAGCATTCAACCGCGACTCTTATACATATTTTAACAACGCGTTTCGAGAGACAATGCAATCCATACAACCTGATGATGAGAGCATTGTCTCTCGAAACGCGTTGTTAAAATATGTATAAGAATCGTGGTTCAATGTTAACAGTGATAACCATTAGACAAACCGTTTATTTCACATACATTATTACCCCTTATATACCTAATTTTAAACAAAAAAATTATATATGACCGTATGTTGTTTTTTCCTCTTTGTCGCAGTCAGTTTTAAGAGGAAAGAGAAATGTTGTATTTATAACTTATCGATTTATACTTAGAATACTCCTATGGAATATTGATCATCCGAAACTTAGCAATCTTACACATTCGTAGATTACAACTATAAGAAATACTGTCATTGTAGCTACTTCCCTCATAGACTCAGCTGTTGGAGAAGTCTGCCTTGTATCCCTGATATTAATTACCCTAAGCAAATTACCTATTCATTTTGATTGACTCCATTTCCTTATCCAGCGTTCGCCCACAATAACAATAAACAAGGCTGGGATCTGAAAGAAAGGGTAAGAGGAGGATGCAAGGAGGAGATGGACTGTAGGAGGGGGAGAAGCTGGAGATAGCCAAAGAGGAGGGGGGGCGTAAATGGAGGAGATGCATAGAGAATGGAGGAAGGGGAGATGTACAGTTAGAGTAGGGGAGAAGGAGATTAGAACATACATACAATTTGTACACACATATAACAACTGCGAAGCGTTGATGACCTGTCTAATTTGTGATAAGTCCTCAGATGAGATGCTGCCAGGCTTTAAAATGTTAAATTATGTATTTTGGTGTGAAAAAGACTATCAAAGCTTAACTAAACCACTATGGCCTTATATATAAAATAACATAGAAAACCAATCAAACTTGTACCATACTTATGCATAAACAAAGAGTAAATTTTCATCAAATGACACCTATGTAAGAAAAAATGACTTATTAACGAAACTGAAAAAAAGAAAAGAAAGTATTAAGGCATTTTCTGAAACCGAAATGATGAAAGTCATACGATCATAGCACTTTGTCGTATTTCAGAGAACAAAGGACGATGAGCGAAATGCATACTGTAGCATAATAAAACCATTCTTTGTGACTGAAGGCAAATTTTTATTTCACATTTTACTAGGACAATGTAGTCACGATTCTACTATCGACTTAAGTTCCTACAATAATGTCCTTGTATACTTTTTAGTTTTTGTTTATTTATTTTATTTTTATAGCAACACCATTATCTATGTTGATTAATGAAACTGAAAAAAGAAGGAAAAAAGATAACAGGTTTTTTGCACAGAACGATGAGACAAAAATCATACGAGCAGAGCACTCTGTCATGCGAAACAACAGAAAATTTACTGTCTAATATAACATCTTGCATTGTATGGTTAAACGCATGCTTTCATATCGTATATTATTTTTTTGCAGGTCGGTCTCTTTGTTGCAGACGTCAATGAACATATCTATCTTCATTCTTCTGTTTATCAACATGGCAAACTTATGTTCCAATATGTTTGTCACATGTGGTGTAAGTAATTTTACTTAATCTATGATAAAGTGTAAACAACATTTGCATGATCGGTAGTGCATATAGCAAACGCTTCTATTGGTTTCTGTGGAGACACCAATCAACACTAAGCTCGAAGGCATCGCTAACTCAGAAAATGTTTAGCAAGGAAGACGTTCAACTAGTGCAAAGCTGTTTTGCTTTGATAATTGTGTTGTGTCCGTCTCAACAAATTCCTGCATGTGTGATATTGAAGTATCACATGTATACTTACGTAATGGTTCCAAACATTTGGCTTGCGCTTATATCACTAGCATCTTCTCAGGAGGAAATTTTGTGGTAAGTTCCTATACGACCAAACTGCTGAGGTCATCGGTCCCTTGGTTTACACACTACTTAATCTAACTTAAATTAACTTACGCTAAGGACAACACACACACACCCATACCCGAGGAAGACTCGAGCGTATGACGGGGGCAGCCGCGCTAACCGTGGCGGGATGCTTCAGACATATCGGCTACCCAGCGTGGCTTGTGAGGAAGAAGAGAAACTCGTAATCTACGAATAATTTTCCTATTAATATGAAGTAAATGAGTATTAAGAGCTATTAGTGATGTAATACAGCGACCACACTTGCTTTTTCGTCACTGTCTTACTGACCAATCGCTGCTTGTTTTCCGCATTAATGTTGATGTGGCATATGTTCATGACACCGTTATCTTGCTAGTCAAAGCCATCTGACAAAACTGAGGATACTGCTACAACAAAGCAGAAATCATTGTTGGATCAATGTAATATATCCTCATTTTCCTTTAATTCAACTTACACTGCATTCAGTAACATGAAATGAAATTAAAATATGGCATTAGCATATTTCTAGGTAATTTTTCTTGTAATGTATATTTTCCTGTTTTCTATACTAATCGCAACTTTTGGGGACTGTTTTCGTCGATTCAAGTTTATGGTAGCAAACCTAAACTAAAGAATAGTGATTCTTTAACTAGCAGATTTTTTGTATTTCACACTGACTCGTTATGTAATTTTTAGTAAGATTGTAATGACTACGCACCATTGTAATGGTGTTGACATGAAAGTTTGAGTAGCATCAACTGCATGAGCTCATAGTGGGGTTTACTTTCTCGCTAATATTTTTCGTACAGTAGTTTGAAAGTGTGTTACGCGTAGCACCCTCTTCTGGGAACTCTCGCCATTAACTACATTAAGTTTACGAGAACGGAAGTATTCGTAATTTTAAAGCAAGAAAAATTCCTGTATAAAATGCCATTATATCTTCCAAACGCAACAAAAATTCTGACTTGATTAGCGTGTACTATTTTTGATTTGTTGTCAAGAGCAATGTGCATTGTCAACGTCACCTAGCAGAAGACGTGCTGTGTTGGTGCAACATAATTTTCATAATATTAACTGTGATAAGCTGACGCAGCAGTGAGTGTAGAAGGTGTTACAAATGAAACTAATTAAAAAATCCATGCAATTCGCAGGTTTGTTTACACGCTTAGGCCGACATCCGAATTTTCTTTCGTGTGAGTCCACGTGCACTGCACTTATGCTCCTCGACTCTAATACACAACTAGGACGCTACATTTAAGGTCTTGATAAGGTTTCAGGGTGGTGTCGTGTTTGTCAAATTTCTTTAACCGTTCAAAAAACTCAATTGCACCTCTTGACTACGTTATCAACGAGTCACAGTCGGAATCAGTAAACTCTACACAAATACCTAGGATTAACGCTTTGTAGGGATATGAAATTGAACCATCACATCGGCTTAATCATAAGTAAGGCAGGTGGCAGACTTTGATAGAATACTAGGGAAACGCGATCGGATAACAAAAGACGTTGCTTACCCGTGTGACACATCCTAGAATATTACTCAAGTATGTGGGACAAGTAACAAATGGGACTAACAGGAGACACTGAATTTATACAGAGAAGGACACAACAAATGATCACAGGAGAGTCTTATGCGTGGGAGAGTGTGCACTCGTATGGGGAAGAAACTGACCTGCCTCACGCTTGGAGACAGACGCCAACTATCCAAGAAGCCCTATATACAAAATTTCAAGAACCAGCCTTACATGACGATTTTAGGAATGTACTACAACCCACCTCACATCACACTATATGTATCATGAGGACAATGTTATATTAATTACAGCTGACACACAGTCGATTAAACAATCATTCTATCCGCGTTCCATACATGAGTGCATCAGGAAGACTTCCTAATTACTGGTCAGTGGGAAGCACCCACTGTCATGTACTACACAGTGATTTGCTAGGTGTAGATGTAAATGTAGATGTGAAGTAACATTTCATAATCCGTTGCGGAGAGTTCTTTCGTGCGATACTCGCAGAATCGCTGTTATTGCTTCCTAAGTCATGAGTAATGCGTGACACTTTACCAAAGTATTAATTACCTTTGATTCTCGTGTAGTGATTGCAGTCATGCTTATACCAGTTAATGTAGAAGTCATATGTTTTGCATACTTACCCAGAATTCTTGCTCTGCTATTTTGTAGGCAGTTGTGTGTGTGTGTGTTGTTTAGTGCACACGCAGGTAGCTTCATAAATACATATGTACAGTGTTATGTCATAGGAATATAGTTTTACAAATATGGTCAGCTGATTTCAAGGGCAATCAACCATTGTTCTGTTATGAATAGCTGCTGCAGAGAGACGGAAGTCTGACAAAGGCTACGAAGGCCCTCTTCACGATACCTCCTGTCCTCTTCCAGACAGGGATGTACTGCATTTTCGGACAAATCACAACTGACCAGGTATGTAGTGATCTATAGAATGCCACTCAATTGTATCACATGAATTTAGAACTCTATTTTTTATTTGTTCGTTAATTTCAGAATGTTACATACTGTATCCCTGTATAAAAAGCTGTAGAGTTGCATGGAAATTGGAAGACTGTAGCCAAAAAATTACCACCATGGAGAGAAGGAAAACTATAATCTGGCACTGTAGAAATGCAAATCGACTTTACTCACACCTGAGGTTGTAAACTATACCAGCAGGGTTGGCCAAACTGAGTGGAAATCTTCAAGAGAGAATTCCTCTACTATCCTGCACCAAGAATGGAAAAAAAATTCTAATCCTTTTTTAATAAACCTGTGCTGTATCTCGTGTATGACGAGTGGATCTCCCAGTCGCACACTGAGATTTATTTCATTGATGCAGTACCAGATATCTACCAAGAGACTGTTTGCGAAATTTAGTAGCTCCATTGAATAAAATCTGAAGAGAGAAGAAGAACAACATGGACGTGAACACAAAGTGCAATAAGTCCTGCAGCCATATAATCAACTAACATGCTAATAAAATTCTATGTATTAGGAAAGGTTCCACTAGACAACTCGAGAGGTTGTTGAAAATATGAACCAGTGCCATTATAACATAAAATTCAATATTGAGTTGGGGATTTCCACCACTGATTTCCTAGAATCAACTTACAGATACAAAACTGTAAATGGAAATTTTAAATTTATCTGGAGAGGCACCTTTACTGACATGTTCTTCCCAGTTTCTTCTCTACATCCCACAGCTTATAAACATGCAGCATTTCACCACATGATCCACGGCTTCCTTTCCGTAACCATGTCCCAAGAAGGTTAACAACAGTAGTTTAATACAGTAAAACCAATAGCTACATCAGTAATTTAAGGTCCAACATTACTCACAACTTTCTCAGTTGTAAAAGCGGATAAAGAAGCCAGATCTTTAATCTACCCAGCGAACAACATAGACCAAATAGGAAGTGGTGCAGATCACCATTTATAGGTATAATTTCTACCTGGACAAGGAAATTTTGAAAGACAAAGAGTTTCTTTGTGCTTATCTGTTTTCCATTTAAATTTGTTAGACGTTTCTTCAACGCAGAGAATAAGCAACCTTCCATCGTTAGAAGAGAGGTTCATAAGACTCTTTGCCAAGAATGTTAGTCCTGCTATATAAGGTACACTGGGTATCCGATCTGTACTAGGCTCAGACAACATCGCTGAAGCTGGAGATTAAAGAAGGCAAAGTCATCCTTTGTTGAATATTGTTTAAATTAGGACCATAGAACGGCAATAGATGTAGAAGTTCGACACGTAGAAGGAACTGGGGTAAAACTCACACAATGTAAATATTAGATATTAAAAAACTGATGTGTGTATCCCGACTTTTACTATGGAATGAGTAGCCTCAATTTAATTATTCACCCCTCTTAGGCAATGTGTAAACTTCCACATAGGATGGGAACTTTGGTGTCTTTATTCCTAATTAGGTTATAACACAAATACACATTCCTGTCCACATAATCCAAAGTCTCTCCATTCATAGTTAGACTACATACTGTCCTAATGAATATTATAGGGGTGTACAATACAAATATACCTATGTTAAACTAGCCAACACTGATAAATTTTACTTTGTGGGTCGTGCACTGATAGATTAAGATTTTGACAGTTTTTCTTTGCTTGGTTGCTGTCTTTGAAATCAACAGTCTTATTGTAGAAATGACTTAAAACAAGGAAACTATGTCATACATGAATTAAAAAAATGAGAAACAAGTCAAAATAGTATTTCCTTTAGTTAAAGCAACATAAATGTTTCACTAAGAACTCACAGTTGAATCAATAAAAATTTAAGATAACGCTCTATGCACT
The DNA here is from genome assembly GCF_023898315.1 of Schistocerca nitens. NCBI lineage: Eukaryota > Metazoa > Arthropoda > Insecta > Orthoptera > Acrididae > Schistocerca > Schistocerca nitens. The sequence continues at coordinate 766,697,684 of NC_064614.1, read as the reverse complement.
TTTGATTTCAATTAACTTCCTGTTCCCAATGCTACGAGAAGATTATTTCAGTATGTATGTATTTTCACTGTTGAGGCTTTACCCTGGACGATCATGACTTTATATAATTATTTATACAAGGATTGTCTCTTCAGTGGATTAACTTTCTGGACCAATTCATTGAAAGTGGTCTCTTTACAAATTTCATACTGGCATTGCTTGAGAAACTTAAATTGTAACTATGTCCCTCATTGCAAATAGCAATGAACTGTCTGCTATCTGTACTGAGCTGACCACAGCTACGTCTTCCAGAGTACTTTTCCATTACTATGTTTAAAACCATTTTTCTTCACAGACACTGTGGACTCTCACATTCCGTTGGGGCTCTTATCACAAGTAAACAATTCTTTACAAGTAAATAGCCCTATACTACATCCACCTTCAAAAATGTATACACCGGTTTACTCTGATGCCATGGTGCTATCACATTTTTGGTCACTATAAAACCGTAATACATGTTCATTACAAATGTAGCGTCAGTAGTCCTAGTGATTGTCAGCTAATCCTTTAACTTCCGTACCCAGAGGATATACACATACAAAACGCTGTCAATAAATGTAAGAACTATGGCGTTACGAATTCTGCAGATGTGCTATCTCACCACCAGTAGTGACTGTGAAACATTTTACCAAGTTCGTCCTTAATGAGACATTCAATGTTACAGAGTGAGAAGCTGTCCGACTCGGCCTTCGGCTGTGGTTGGATCAACTGCGATGCTCACTTCAAACGCAACCTGATCATCCTCATGATGATGGTGGGAAGGCCAGTCGAGATCACAGTTGGAAAGACGTGTCAGCTGTCGAAGCAGATGTTACTCCAGGTTAGCAAGCAGCACATAAATCTTGAACATACATTGCCTGATCTCTGCCTGTTTCCGTAAATTTTCTCTCTATTGGCCCCTCCCGTGCTAAGTTAACTACTCAACACGTACTATAGAGCTGTCGCCTCGTTCGAAAAGGGACAGTTGTGACGTATGTGTCATCCGTTAATAATACGTAAGGTTGTCTTCCTTTTGAATTGGGAGCAGGAGTATGTAGTATAAGGCGGATGATGAATTCACGGAAATGGGAAGACTGGCGGAGTACCGAAAAAGCCTGTGGGGAAAGTAGTGTGGCGCGAAATTCCGGTAATTTACCAGCTGTTAGTTCATCAATTACAACCACAACTGAAATTCTTTAAACCGGTGCTGCCTTACACCCCAACAGGCCTTTCATCACTAATATTCTGATAACAGTGAGGATTGTCCGCAGATTCCTTTACGATGATATTCATACCACTAGCTCTTCATTTCAATCTTTCTCTGTCCACTTAAGTCTTATCGTTCTTCTGTAGCAGCATCACGTTTCAGCTGCTAATTACTCCACCCCAGCTGTCCCCTAGTCCTGGGTTACTGGCATGTAATGCTGCTTTTAGAACAAAACTGCTGTTTTAGAAACATCTGCCTCAACTTTGTTTCAGTACTGAAACCTGTACAGTACTTCTGTTAAAGGCTACTGATTTACCCATGGGTATCTATTTCTTCTGTATGTCTCTACTTCTTCTACCCTTTGTAGCTTTGCATACTATGTGGCTAAATAATTCAGCTCTGTGCTTCCTCCATCTCATTCTGCTATGCAATTCTGACGCCTTATCGCTTTGTGCTAGTAATTTTGCAATAACGTTTGTAGCTATATTCTTAAGGAAACTGCCGAACAATGCTGATTTCGTTGCTTCTGACATTTTCTTGTGGCTTTCCCGGTGGGTGTGAGAGTGACTTTTAATTTTTTTTTCAGCTGCCAATTATTCAAATGTTTCAGATGCACACTCCCCTGACTATATTGGAGCATAGCTTTAATACAATTACAGACTTTTTAAGCAATTTTAAGTGTTTTTTTTAAATGCAGAAACATTTTCTTTGTTGCACTGTATAGATAAATACTGCGCCCTGTGCGGAAATATATTCATTTTACACACGTAAACAGAATAAGAGACGAAAAAAGGATTCGCGTGTGTTTTAGAATGATGGAAATTTCTATGTCAGCATGGTTAGGTTCAAACTGACAAAGTTCTTGTGATCTTTCTGTATCTGAACGTTTCCTCACTGGCATCAAGACAAGACAGGAATGCAGCAAAGTCTGTCTCATGTTCGAAATCTGTTTGCCAAAAAATATTGTGACGAAAACCTAATATATTTATCCTTTCTTACATATGTATTCAACTAATACAGAAAGTCCCATTATTTGAGAAATATCTTCTCGAAAATTCTAGGAGAACTAGTTTGTATTTGAATCGCACTCCACTTACACACGTGAATCTATTACTGAACGTATTTAAGAATAGGGTACTGCATAGTGAAATATATTTCGTGCAGGTGTTTCTGCTGCAGCCACATTGGTGGTACGAACCAAACCATATAACAATATATATTTCGTACAGGTGTTTCTGCTGCAGCCACATTGGTGGTACGAACCAAACCATATAACAAGATGCAACAGCCTAAGATCATATTAGATGTAGTTTGATAATTCGTACAAACCATGGAAGCCTATAATCATAGAAAAGAACATTCTGATATCAATGAACTTAATAAAAATAACGTTGAAGTAACGAGGAAAGTATGAAAACGCACGTTCGTACATAACAAGCACAACACACTAACATGTAAGATTTACGTGTTTGAAATTGTTAATGAATTGTATGTGAGGTGTTAGTATGAATCCGACAGCCACATTTCACGGTTTTTCATTGTTTAGCCTTTTTTAATCTGTTCTAATTAGGTATTGTTCTACCTACAGGTGCTCAACGGAACTTACGTCCTGCTGAACATGCTATTCCAGGTGCACAGCACTGAATGAAATCTCAGCAGTGAATGTGGTTGATAAGTGGTACAGTGTTCAAAACACATCTCCACTGTAGTCTGGAGTAAAAAAAAATATAGGAGTACTAGTACAAAATTGGAAGACATATAGCAAAAGTTAATTGAATATCTTATATAAGCTAAGACAAAAATTTCAAATGAATAATACAGTTGTTCACAATACTGCTAGTTTAAATTATTATGCACACTCTTTCAAATGACATTTTCAATATTTGTTATCTATAGTGTGTGACATATCCTCATACACAGTTACAAATCATTTATATGTTCACCTGAATAATAAACAATGACAATTTATACCAATCAAGTAATTTACCTATTTGTTGTGATTATTATTTCTCTAATAAGTAAATTAATTCAAATCTTCACTTGAGTGAGGAAATAGCAACTAAACACAGCAATGAAATTAACAGCACTAGTTGCAGAAGGGGACACTTGTCTAAACAAATTAGCTTTGTCATGTTAGTTATGTCCCTTTAGCGTTGTGTCCGAAGAAATAATTACATTTTGTTACAATTATCGGATCTACCAATACACAATATTCATGATTCCAGTACATCTAAAACATAAAATACACTCCTGGAAATGGAAAAAAGAACACATTGACACCGGTGTGTCAGACCCACCATACTTGCTCCGGACACTGCGAGAGGGCTGTACAAGCAATGATCACACGCACGGCACAGCGGACACACCAGGAACCGCGGTGTTGGCCGTCGAATGGCGCTAGCTGCGCAGCATTTGTGCACCGCCGCCGTCAGTGTCAGCCAGTTTGCCGTGGCATACGGAGCTCCATCGCAGTCTTTAACACTGGTAGCATGCCGTGACAGCGTGGACGTGAACCGTATGTGCAGTTGACGGACTTTGAGCGAGGGCGTATAGTGGGCATGCGGGAGGCCGGGTGGACGTACCGCCGAATTGCTCAACACGTGGGGCGTGAGGTCTCCACAGTACATCGATGTTGTCGCCAGTGGTCGGCGGAAGGTGCACGTGCCCGTCGACCTGGGACCGGACCGCAGCGACGCACGGATGCACGCCAAGACCGTAGGATCCTACGTAGTGCCGTAGGGGACCGCACCGCCACTTCCCAGCAAATTAGGGACACTGTTGCTCCTGGGGTATCGGCGAGGACCATTCGCAACCGTCTCCATGAAGCTGGGCTACGGTCCCGCACACCGTTAGGCCGTCTTCCGCTCACGCCCCAACATCGTGCAGCCCGCTTCCAGTGGTGTCGCGACAGGCGTGAATGGAGGGGCGAATGGAGACGTGTCGTCTTCAGCGATGAGAGTCGCTTCTGCCTTGGTGCCAATGATGGTCGTATGCGTGTTTGGCGCCGTGCAGGTGAGCGCCACAATCAGGACTGCATACGACCGAGGCACACAGGGCCAACACCCGGCATCATGGTGTGGGGAGCGATCTCCTACACTGGCCGTACACCACTGGTGATCGTCGAGGGGACACTGAATAGTGCACGGTACATCCAAACCGTCATCGAACCCATCGTTCTACCATTCCTAGACCGGCAAGGGAACTTGCTGTTCCAACAGGACAATGCACGTCCGCATGTATCCCGTGCCACCCAACGTGCTCTAGAAGGTGTAAGTCAACTACCCTGGCCAGCAAGATCTCCAGATCTGTCCCCCATTGAGCATGTTTGGGACTGGATGAAGCGTCGTCTCACGCGGTCTGCACGTCCAGCACGAACGCTGGTCCAACTGAGGCGCCAGGTGGAAATGGCATGGCAAGCCGTTCCACAGGACTACATCCAGCATCTCTACGATCGTCTCCATGGGAGATTAGCAGCCTGCATTGCTGCGAAAGGTGGATATACACTGTACCAGTGCCGACATTGTGCATGCTCTGTTGCCTGTGTCTATGTGCCTGTGGTTCTGTCAGTGTGATCATGTGATGTATCTGACCCCAGGAATGTGTCAATAAAGTTTCCCCTTCCTGGGACAATGAATTCACGGTGTTCTTATTTCAATTTCCAGGAGTGTATAAGAAAATGTAAACATAACGTCAGCTATTACATGATTCATAATAACCAAATGTATATGAGAAGTAGTTCTTCCACAAAATTAGAGTTTATTAGACTTGATTACTCATTTGAGGCCATCCTCCTTTTAATTCTGCAGTGTCCAAATTTTCTTCTGTACTGCAATTAACGGCATCGTAAGTATTCTTCCCATTTTATCAAGTTCAGTGGCATCCTGTAACATTTTCCCTCATCTGAGTTAGATCCTTCCCAATCTTATAATGTTTTATTAACGGTATCCTTAAAGTCATTTCAGTGTTTTCACGTTCAGTGGCATCCTCTAACATTTTCCCTCAACTGCGTAAAAACCTTTTCTACTATTTTATTTTTCTACTTTATGTTACTACTGGCCATTATTTGCAAGTGTAAAATATGAAACTAATGCTAATAGCTCAGTTTTTTCCTTACTGTCCGAAAAATCTGGTATATAGCAGTGCCCATCAAGTTAAAAAAATCACCAGTTTCCTAACTGAGCTGCTAATTTTAGTAACTGCGAAATTATACCAAAGACATATTCTAGCCTGTGAAATCTTTCAAATTCACGGGAGAGCAATCTCTCATCTGCCCTATCTCTAGTCTGTTGAAATATTAATCTCATCTCATCAGCTTTTTCATGTTTTAACGTGTGAAGCCTCATGTTATTATTGTGAGTCTCCCACTTTCACTATTTCTCTCTGATTGTGTTCTCTTTATCTTCTGTGGAACTGCCCTTTATTCAACTGTTTAGTCTGGTGGCCAGTCCCCAGAAAAAAATAATTTTTGTCATATATTAAGTTATGACGGTTTGGATTCAGTATGTAATATATGTCTGTGTCTATCGTATCCAATCTTACTCATATATTTTCCGAAGTACTGGTTTGTGGTGTATAACTTCATCTAATTATGATGCTGCCAATAAAACACCTTATTCATTCCATGTTAATGTTTTTCACAAGGAATATCTGAAGTGTGTAACAATTCCATCTATTAAACATGTCTTTCATCTTTCTAATTAGCTCCTGGTAGCTCAAATGCACTGATAGTTTGCGCTTTCTTATTTAGTATGCTATTTTCATCCCTTCTTTTATTTAATCAGCTAGACAATTATTGCTGCTTATAGTTTCTTCGTATCCTCACCACCTACTTCAAAAATGTAAACAAATATATAGGGTGTTAAAAAAAGTATTAAGTAGTTTCGTAGGTGGTAGTGTGGACCAAAAGAAGGAATGAGTAGTAAGCATGGGCTCTAACATGCATGGCCTTAGGCCTATGGGCACTTGTTTATATTCGTTATCATAGGACACATGTCTTCTACAGCAAGCTTCTTTCTATTCAACTGGTTAGGGAATGTAGTGAAAAAATGAGGAAAAATTCTGCTGTTATTGTCAATGGATACAACATTTAGTTAATATCTGTGTGTTGTTACTATAAAGCATATTCACAGCTCTGGATGAGTGCAATCCGCACATGAGCTTCAGTGGATCCCATTTGGTGTTGAAATAAATTTGTGAATTCTTCTGAATTGTAGTCTGGTCTTCACCCTTACAGTTCATCAGAACACGAAATGGTTTCACTGAAACTAATGTATGAGAATGACAGTACTTACAGAGGATTGTGAATATAGTTTACGGTAACACTAGCATGTGTTTACTGCATTCTGTATCCATGGACGAAAACAGTGGAATATTTCCTCGTTTCTTTATTGCATTTTGTAGGCCATTCATAACAGGAAAGCGCTTGCAGGAGAAAAGATGTATTTCCCATAAAATATGAACAATGTTCATAGCTGCAAAGATATTCATTTTAGTGTCCATGATCAGTTGATAATTTGGTCTTGTTTTGATCCATGCTACAATCCTAAAAATCAGGGAGTCTTTTTTCAATGCCCAATTTGTTTATTGGTCCTTAGTATCAGTATAATTTAAACTCGGAAGCGAGTTTTCATATGCTGCTCATAAATTTTTAATTGCTAATATCTCACATAATAAGCGAACGAGAAACAACAGAATTCTACATAAAGATGCTTAAACTGAAGAGCAGCAATTTTTCTGGTTTCCGTATTGAAAGTAAAGTAATTGTCGCTCAAATTACCTAAGCCATCAGAATTGCTTTGTACTTTTTACTAAAAGTTGGGCATGCTATGGTTAGAAAAGCGAAATTCATGTTCTTTATCTATGAGGGAATAACTTTAATGCAAACATTTTTATAAATAATTTCCTGATAACTGAAATTTCTTGGAGGATGAAAATTGTTTGACAGACATACAATCGAGCCTGGGATCTTGCCTTTTGCAAGAAGTGCTCTTCTTAACTCTGTTATCTACATAATACTCATGATCACCAGTAAAAGCTCAGTTCTTTCAGAACGTCTATCTCCCATTTTCCAAATTTCTCTCTCCTACGTGCCTTGCTATTTTAACACACTTACAAGAAAATATATCACGGAGATGTGCCACAGCCAAAGCCAGGGGTTTATATCTAAAACGATTCCACTCTGCAGCGTAGCTTACAACGCTATGGAACTGTCTGACAATTTCAAGCAGCGTACCATACCAGATCTGGACCCTGTAACTCTTCTTCGGCGCGATATATATATATATATATATATATATATATATATATATATATATATATATATATATAAACACCAAATTACTTATTGTAAAGTGTAAAAGACGACAATATATAGGAGTTAATATATTAAAAAGAGCATAAAAAGTTACCCACTAATTTATGTGTATCCTATGAAGGAACGTAGAGGAAGGATTGTTATCCTCCCCTTCATGGCGCGTCAATACTTGACACTGCGAATGTTTCGGATATATTGACGTTCTCATTAAATTTTAAATGTATTGTTACGCAGCAAGATATGTATGTGAAGAATGGTATCATGTATCAACTTAAAGCAGTTGTTACAATAGCATTTTATAACTTCGCGACGCCGTTCGCTAAATGTAATGAAGCTGCTTATCACTGGTTTCAGATAACGTTGTGAATACATCTGTACAATTTTGCTCCGCATGAACGAGAAAGTTACCAGCAAGAGATTCTTTGGGATACTAGTGTTCAAGTTAGGTATTTTCATTCACTGTATCCTAAAACAAATAACGTAAATGTTTTTAAGGTGCTGAAGGGGCTGTGGGTACAGTCAGCTTACAATAATAGCAAGAAATAAATATCAAATGGGAGAGTGATCTTTCCGTCGTTTCTCTAAATCGAAATAACGTAATTGTTTTTAAGGTGCTGAAGGGGCTGTGGTTCCAGTCAGCTTACAATAATAGCAAGAAATAAATATCAAATGGGAGAGTGATCTTTCCTTCGTTTCTCTAAATCGTACATGAGACTTCATTGCTTCTTCCGTTCGATTCTTCACTTTCATCGGAATCCAATATAGTATTAGTGATGTCTGCTATATCTTGGAAATATTAGCTCAAATATATTGTTATCTGTGGAATCTTTTCACTAGAAAATTCACCTTGATTCGTGATTTGGAAAATGTTTACTTTTGAAGCTGTTTTGCCAACGAAGAGGAGTCATTAAAATCCCAGAGAATTGGACTCCTTTATCAATACTCCAGTCATCATACAATTTGATGGAGAAACATTGATTACGACACAGTCTGCCATTACCTATGACACATCCTCATCAGCAGGGCTAATGGATGACCTATATCTCTATTTCCCCATCCACTCTTTTAGTATGAAATCATTACGGAGTGAGATCGACTCCTAGTCTCGTAAGCCATCATTTGCTCTAGTAGTAAAATATTCCAACGGCTTAGAGGTGTATAGGGTATAAATTACAGTCCCTGGATTTGTAATATAGCTCTAACGTTGAAAGGTGGCGAACTTAGCAAGAAACGTGAATAATGTATTAAAATCGCTTTCCACACATTTATCAATGAAGTAAGAAAATTCTTGTTGCAGCAAAATTATATCAAATCAAGAGAAATGAAAGAACAGTTACTATTATGGAACTCAAATGAAATACAAAAAATAGGCATTCCAACTTCTGAGTAAATAACTTATGGCGTTTTGCCACAAATCTATCTACATTTTATTGTATTTTCTTATTAAGTTTTAACCAATAGCATATAAAGATTTGTGTCGCTGGAAGCTATAGTGGGAAGTTAGCACTGTTGACTTACCCATACCACTACTTGGTAGTTGGCTTAGAAAGTGAGAACGTTGGCATGTGTGGAAGCCATATCGTTCTGAAACATGGAGAGACAGCGGGAATTCATTCATGTGACTTGGTATCAGGGAGTGCACCTTTCACTATTTACATGTACTGTTTAAATGTTAATACACGTCTCCAACCAAGCTACTAACTTCTCTTCCATTGATAACATGTTAACAATATATCTTTCACTTTCATTTCTTATTCAGACTCTTTTATAACACGGCGGCGAGTGAGTGACGTGCGTTAGCTTGGCTCGCAAGTTTACGTGAAATCTGGAGCTGTTTTAAGCAGTTAGGCTAATCTACATATACTAAAGCTGTATATCTACTGCCGAGTGTCGCATTTTACATCACATACTGAGCACCAATTGCAAGGATTCGCACTTAAAATGGAAAATCGCCGAACAACGCGCAGTGCAGCCAACGGCCAGGCCGGCGACAGCGCAGGCGTGGAGTCCGCACCGGGAGCTTCGGCCGCTCCGCCCGCCATCGCTGACATCGCCGCACTCGTGAAGGCTGAGGTGAGTGCCGCGCTGCAGCCTAAGGAGACGCTCGGGCTCGTTGTTCAAACCATCACTGATGCCGTCACTGCAGCAGTGATGGACAAAATACAGAAAACGCTGGAGGCGAATGCGAGCGAGATCCGTGCACTGGACACATCGTTAAAAGCAAGTGAGGAGAAAGCACGACTGCTCGAACAGAAATTGATCGAGAAGACGGACGAGCTCGAACAATATCAGAGACGCAATAATCTCAGACTGTTCGGCATTCCAGAGAGCAGCAGAGAGAACACAGATGAACTTGTGATAAACCTTGTCCAAGAAAAGCTAGGCGTGCAGGTGACTCTGAGTGACATTGACAGAAGTCATAGAGTGGGTCGTAGGTCGCCAGGTTCTGCAAAACCGAGACCTATAATAGTGAAATTTATGTCATATAGGAAAAGATCTGAAGTCTTCAGAGCAAAGAAGAATCTCGAGAAGTCGGGTCTGACAGTACGCGAGGATCTGACCTCTGAAAGACTAAACATTCTGAAGAGCGCGATTTCGAAGTTTGGGCTGCAGAACGTATGGACAAATGACGGCAGGATAATGGTTAAGACCGAAAACGGAAAGAAAACAATTTGCAGTGTAAATGAACTCGAAAGCCTGTGCTTTAGAAGCTAAATCATGTCTAATCTTGCTGCCATTAACCTGTGTGTTTATATTGTTTACACTGTCAACTATAGCTTAACTATTGTATTATCAAATTGTTCGTTTCTCTACATAACTATTTTTTTGTCTCTAATTATTTTTTCTCGTGTAGTTTTTTTATTATTTGTATTATCAACTTTTCGTTTCTCCACATAACTGTTTTCATCTTCAATTAGTTTTTCTCATGTACTTTTGTTAATTACTACATAAGGTGGTCTCATTTCCATCCTTAATTGGCAACCCACCATCATACTTTGGTTGTTATCCTCATAAGTGCAATTAATATCACGCTCTGCCGTTCCGTGCAGATTACTCCCGTTATGTTTAGCGAAATTCCTTCCCCTGCCAGCCCACGGCTACTTCCAGAACCGTTGCAGACCTCGCTGACCTTGGCCGCAGATCCCGTTGCCTCCCTGAGGACCCACCCCCTCCCCCTCCCGGCCGCTTTCACTGCACAAAACTGGGAGGACACTCCCTCACCCCCCCTCCCCCCCCCCTTCACACGCCTTCCGCATTCCTCATGCCAGACCCTCTTGTCACCGCTAACCACGATCCGCAAACATCAGTCGGCAGCCTCCACGGGCAATCAACACGTGAATGCACCAAGCTGCATATTGCACATGCAAATGTCCAGTCTCTGCCAGCTCACTTCGACGAGTTCAAATATATATTTCAAACTGCTAATATGCACGTAATACTTTTGTCAGAGACTTGGCTCTAACCAAGTATTCCTACAACTTCCGTAAAGCTAGATGGCTATATCTTTCTCAGGCACGACAGATGCAACAGACGAGGGGACGGAGTAGGGGCGTACATACGCTCCGATTTGTCACCTACAGTACTACACACATCCGACAACAATGTAGATAAACAAGAGGAATATATGTTCATAGAGATCAAATCCCTTAACAGAAAGTGCTTAATATGTGTCCTATACAAACCTCCTAAAGTAGGCGCGTTCGCCTGCTTCGAAACTGCCCTCTCTAGTCTCGAATCGTCATATGAACATGTAATTATAGCAGGTGACACTAACATTAATTTTCTGCGCAATAGTCCTTACACTGGGAAATTCAAGACAATGCTTTCTTCCTCAAATATGACGCTACTTCAGCTAGCACCTACTCATCACACGACTACCAGTCACACTTTCATAGATATATTCGCAACGAAATCTCCAAACAGAATAATCCGCACCTCTCAAATATCTGCGGCTGGCATGTCTGCCCATGACATCATTTTCATGACGTATTCACTAGAATGTCCTAGAAAGAAACAAAAACTGTCTACATACCGAGACCTCAAACGCATAAATTTGCCTGAACTCGAAAGTGAGGCACAAGAAATAGTTTGGGGGATGACCTCTACTCCCCTCATGGACATAAACGACAAACTCCAGGATTTCACTAACAAAATTACTCAACTATATGACAAATATGCTCCAATAAAGACCAGAAAAGTAAAAAGGCAACCTGCACCTTGGCTGACTGATGAACTAAAAGAGCTCCTGAATCTCACAGACGCTGCACATCGAGCATACAAGATACACCCTACACCACTGTTTACAAGCAGAAACGAAACAAAGTCAATCAAGCGGTGAGAAACGCTAAGCTCAGGCATGCCCGTACATTAGCTGACAATAGATGTAGACCAGCTATCCTGTGGAAAAATCTCCGCAGTCTCGGCTTAGGCAAAATAAAAGTTGCAGAAAATCCCATGGTCCCAGCTGAAGAACTAAACAGTTTCTTCACATTACCTACAACTACAACTGAATCGCAAAAAAAAACAGAGAATCATTGATTACTCATGGGGATGAATGACTGTAGCGAAGAAAAATTCTATCTACAGCACGTCACTTGCAGCACTGTCAAGAAAGCCATAATGCGGATTAGATCAGCATCTACTCGACATGATGGCATCACTATCCAGATGGTAAAACTTATTATTGACCAACTACTGCCCTCTATAACAGACTTTTTCAACGATTCATTAATCACGTTTTCCCTGAGGCCTGGAAACTGGGACAAATTAAGCCACTGCCTAAAAAGGACATCGCCACAGCACCCTCTGACTACCGCCCCATCTGCCTTCTTGCTGCACTATCAAAGGCCTTAGAATGTATAGTTCGTGACCAGATCACCAACTACCTAACTACTAACAACCTACTAGACGAATACCAATCTGGTTTCCGTAAACATCGAAGCACAACATCCGCACTGATAAAGGTGACAGGTGACCTGAAACTTGCCATGGACAGACAAGAAGCGACTATCATTTGCTTCTTATGTATTTCAGTAAAGGGTTTGATACTGTCGACTTCGACATCTTACTAGCCAAACTTAGCGGTCTAAATTTCTCAACAAGTGCAGTGCAATGGTTTCACTCATACATGACGTCTCGTCAGCAACGCGTCCTGTCTGGGAATATAAAATCACAATGGCGGCAGGTAGTGTCAGGCGTTCCCCAAGGCTCAGTATTAGGTCCTATACTCTTCTCTCTGTATGTCAATGATGTGCCATCGGTTCTGACCTATTGCAAATATCATATGTATGCTAATGACCTTCAGTTGCATCTAAGTGCGAAACCAAGCAATCTCAAGAAAGCTATTGAAAATTTCAATACTGACCTCGATGCACTGTCAAAATGGGCACAGGACATAGGTCTAAAACTAAACCCATCTAAAACCCAAGCGATACTTGTTGGTCACTCTAAGCTCATTAGCCCAAAAAATCGGGAATCCATACCATCTCTTACCCTAAATGGAACAAATATTAACTTCTCTCCCTCAGCAAAGAGTTTGGGAGTTATAATACATGAAAATCTAAATTGGACAGAGCAATAAAGCATCAGCATCCCTTCATGTCCTACAAAAATATAAAAAAAACTCTTCCCTTTCGATCTGAAAAAGAAATTAGTACAAACGCTTATACTCCCAATCATTGACTACAGTGATATTATCCTACAAGGCCTCTCTCAGGAACATTCGCGATGTCTAGAACTGGTCATGAATGCCTGCGTCCGATATATCTGTGACGTTCGACTTTTTGATCACATTTCACCAGCATATGCAAAATTGTCCTGGCTGCGTGAAGACAAACGCAGAGATTTCCATACACTCTGTGTCATCTACTGCCTTATAAATGTACACTGTCCCTCATATCTCTCCTCGTCCCTAACGCTCATGTTGGAACAACATGACAGGAACACACGTTCCTGTTATAATAAAATCCTCTCTGTTCCACTGCATCGCTCAGTCACCTTCTCCAAGTCCTTTACAGTAGCAGGAACCCGACTATGGAATAACCTCCCTCGTTATGTTAGAGAACGTAAAAACATGTCCGGATTCAAAAAAACAGTTAATGGCGTATCTACTTAAGCAACAATAATGCCTACCTCTGTACATGAATGCACTTCACCTCATTACTTCCCTCTTTCCCCATCCTTAAATCTCCCTTCCCCAAAACTCGCTACACTAGTAAACATCTACTTTACACACCAAGATATTAATGTACATCTGCACAAATCTTCATTACTATTGCCAATTTTTCTCATGTTTATCATTATTATTAGATTTTTTTACTGTTTCTATCTAAGTAGGCTGTTTATGTTTTCTTATTGGCAACGTTACGTAGCTCTTTATGAAAATCACTGGCTGTGCTGTGTGCAGTCTGTGGCTAGTCTGCATTGTTGTCTGCCATTGTAGTGTTGGGCAGCTGGATGTGAACAGCGCGTAGCGTTGCGCAGGTGGAGGTGAGCCGCCAGCAGTGGTGGATGTGAGGAGAGAGATGGCGGAGTTTTGAAATTTGTAATACTAGATATCATGAACTGCAATATACATTATGACTTTTGAACACTATTTAGGTAAATACATTGTTTGTTCTCTATTAAAATCTTTCATTTGCTAACTATGCCAATCAGTAGTTAGTGCCTTCCGTAGTTTGAATCTTTTATTTAGCTGGCAGTAGTGGCGCTCGCTGTATTGCAGTAGTTCGAGTAACGAAGATTTTTGGTGAGGTAAGTGATTTGTGAAACGTATAGGTTAATGTTAGTCAGGGCCATTCTTTTGTAGAGATTTTTGAAAGTCAGATTGCGTTGCGCTAAAAATATTGTGTGTCAGTTTAAGCACAGTCAAGTATAATTGTTCTACGGGGACGTTTCATATGTCGACCGTTAGCCTAGGATACCTCACTGGAATCTTCTGATTTTTTTTCTTGTAGTTGGTGAAATTAGTGTAGGTTTTGTTTATTGCTAGCGCGTAATTGTAGAGAGAATTTCCTTTGCAGTGTAGTTTTTCATTTTTGTACAGTAAAACAGTTGTGGCATGCATGTAGATTTGCAGCAAGTATTTCGCAGCTGCGCTTGCAATTAACTAGATATTATTTTCAGTGCTATGTTAATGTGTTCTCTTATTTTTGCTCTTCAAAATGTGCTTTTCTGTGTTATCGTGTGAAATATTGTGACAATAATGGCGTGTGAAAAACGTAACACTAGGCTCCAAAGTAAACTGAGAAATAATAGTGACGACGAGCGTAGCTTATCAGCACCGCTGTGTAATGAATTAACAGACATTCGAAGTAGTAATTTGGTAACTGTGCATAGGGAAATGGAGCGGGCGGCAAATAATGGTGTAGACAGTGAAACAGGTAGTGAACAGGGAAGCATTATCGATCGATCGGTCGGCAACAGCTCGCCTCAGGAATCCGAAATGAAAGAACACAATATTGCAAATACTGTAGACTTAGGTTTTGGGTCCTCACCGTTTTCTCAAATGAGTCAAGAGACATTTTGCTGCTTGTCAAAATGTGAATGTTGCCGGTGAAAATGCACTGCCAAAAAGCGTAGAGAAACAGATTCCAGACACTAATACATTATTATTGCAATTAATGCAACAAATGGAACAAAATCAGAGACAAACACAGCAAAAACTTCAAAAGTTAGACGCAATGGAACAAAATCTTCAACAGTTAGACACAATGGAAGAAAATCTTCAAAAGTTAGACACAATGGAACAACACCAGAGACAAACACAGCAACAGTTAGACGCAATGGAACAAAAGCTTCAAAAGTTAGACTAAGTGGAACATAAGCTTGAACAAACACGTGAAGATTTAACTACTGAGTTACATAACATTGAATCGAAATGTCAGAAAGTCTGTAATGATGTAAAAACACAAATTTGTGAGCATTTCCAACCTATTTTTTCGCGGCATGAAAATGCATTACAGAATCAAGAAGCAGCCATAAAAGAACTGCAAACTATTGTTCATGAAAATCATGAGAACTTGCAAGCTAAAATTGACTCAGTTGCATCTACCGGTTCGGTTACGCAACTTGTAAAAACTCAGGAAAACTTAAAGGACACAGTAGATACTCTGAAAGTTGGTTCAGAAAGACACATGGAGGAAATTAATTCATTATCAGAGAAAGTAGCCGAACTTGCGGATCAGTTCACTAACTTATCTACGAAGGTAGATGATAATCTGAATGACACAAAACCGGTAGTCTTTAATGACACAGAAGAGTGTGAACAAATTAGGAAATTCAAACAAAATCAGAATCAAATTAATACGCAACACCAAAGAGAAATCCGGGAAGTACAAGATCAGCTGCCACAGGTAATACAAGAATTACGTATTTCAGAGGACACTCGCGCCCCAATACGGGAAGAGGGACATAGAAATACGAAAAAGCCACAAAATAATAACACAGGGCATTTCGGAAATTATGAAAGAAATTGGCAAGGTGTACTGAATTTTGAATTGGAACCGCCGAAACGACGTAACAATGACCGATATGCGACTCGCCGACATGATGATTTTGACTATAAGCTGTTCATTACTACACGTAAATTTAAAACATTTAAGAATTCTGACAACGACATTCATCCACAAGCATGGCTCCATCAATTCCCTCATTGTTTTCCTCCCAACTGGTCATTAGAGCACAGATTAGAATTTATGTGTGGCTATTTAGAGAATGAACCAGCCGTAAGAATGCGATCGGTCATTCACGATTGCCACAGTGAAGGAGAATTTTATCATGCCTTCCTCTCAGAATATTGGTCTCAAGCTACAGAAGACCGAGTAAAACATAGCATCATAATGATGAAACATTTCGAACAATCTGAATTTTCCAGTCTTGTGAAATATTTTGAAGACATGTTGCACAAGAATCAGTACCTGTCAAACCCATACAGCCCCTCAGAACTCATCCGCATTTGCTTAATCAAATTGCCTAAATATTTACGACACATTATTTTAGCAGGACGTTGCAAAGACGACATTGAAGCTTTTCAGGGACTGTTACAAGAACTGGAAATTGACACTGACAATCACGGAACGCGAAAACACGAACACAACAATTACAGGTCACATCCGTCGCAATTCCGCGATGAAAGAAATAATAACTGGACATGACAAGGCTATTCTCACAACACAAATCGTGACCAAAACAGACACCATCTGTATGACAACCGTTGGCAGAATAATAGTTATAGACAAAGATCGCATTTCCGTAGTAATGATTATAACAGAGACAGTCGTAGAAACAGACAGTATGGCAACCAGAACTATTATTATCACGGGAGACAGAATAACTTCAGATGCAACGGTCCACCACGCAGTTACGATTCTGGGAGAAATTCTCCACCACATGACCGACAAACAAGAAACTATGTAAACTAGCGACAAAACGACAGACCTGAATTCCATCAGAACTGGCGAGCTTCAAACAGAGCAGGGCACTCTCGACAAGGTGAATTTGTAGAAGTTAGGTCTCCTAATCCCAATAACGACGCGCGCCAACAAAGAGACAGTCAATGACTCGCACCGCAGGCAGCCGCTTGCGCCGGCTGGCTCAGAGAAAAATGACATAGACGCTAACCTTGAGAAAAATTCCAGTATTGTTTACCGACGTATACTGTATGATAATTGCGTTTAAGTTGAAACTCTGAGTACTATGAAGAGTAAAGGTTTGCACCACATTTCACATGTACAACCGTTTAATGAGAGATAATCTGCTTTTTAACTTAGTCTTTGCTATAAAATTTTTCACTTCACGTTACTAGTATGCTTTGTCACACATAGAAACTGTTTACATGTAACAATTTTTGAAGTTAAATATCCAGTCTAGAACCTAGGGAACATTTTTAAACAGAAATTACGAATGCATTGTTATGGTGAACAGTCGACACAGTGTTGTATTTGTACATTCTTGCTTCTTAGTTGCACGATTACGTAACGACTATCAGGCTTACATACTTAGGACATATACTGGTACTGCTAATGAGATTTTAATGCAACATTTTGGTTTACTTGAAAATACATTCTGGATTTAAAGTACTTTCTGTGAGATACCAGATGACACAGTGGTTAGTTTATGTGACAGCTACACGATTTTATCACGACGCTACTAATGAGTGACAATATACAATGTTGCTTTTGCAGTGTTTCTGTTTTATTTCTGCGCAGTTTTTCTGTATTATTCTGGAAAGTAAAACATGTTTTAGTAGTAACTTTTGTGGTATAGCTACAATGAGACAGCCTTTTTCGTAGCACAACAATACGTTACATTATAGTACTTTCTTGATCACGGTAAGGCACGTGATAACTACGGTATCCATACGCAAAGCATTTCACTTTCGTTTATGATGAGGTAAGTATATTGACTTCAGCAGAACTTTGCTTACAGAGGACGATAACTACGACAGTTCCACAGAATTATCTTACAGCAAGACGCACATTTAGGGCTACAGGACACGCATTTGAGAGATTAATTTTGTACTTAAGCCATTTATTTTTCAAGATTTTTGAATCACAAAGAAAGTTTTCCATGATACATTTCATTCCATTGCTGTAATCTGTAACACCTGAGGGTATAATTACATTAATCCTCAGGGGGGTACACGCTTACTTTGTGTACCATGTGTTTGGCAAGCACAAGGAGCCCTAGCTAATTTGGTATTTGCTTATACAACTTTACATATCGGTACCATATTTCTCTAACACAGAATTACACAGCTATTTGATTATTTAACAGCGAAACAAACATTTTTTTACTACATCAGTGATAGATGTATATGTAACTACTTACGAAATTGTATTTTGTCTGTACTTTGTGAATTGTTCATATTTTTTCAGAACCATTGTGATACTATGAGAGATTTGAATGATGTATTTGGTATGAGATCATGATTTTTAAAGTACATCTGAGGTAGATAACACTATTGAAATGAGCAGAGAATATTTCTTAGGGTTTGAAATTATTGCAGAAAGCTACAACGTTTTTGAGATTTGACTCAGGTGTTATGATGTTATTTTTACGACGACGATGTGTATTATGCTGCTGAGGTATGTTTATGGTCAATAAGCTGATGCTATGTGAGGAATTTGATTATGCTATGTATCTGTTATGATGAAATATTGAAGAAGTGTCGACGAATATTTATATGTGTAATAAGGTAAGGAGTAATGAATAGTGGTTAGGGACTCTGACTTGTGAAAAAGGATGTTGGAAACCAAGAATCGTACTTTAAGAGTTATGAAATGTGTGTAAATGCATGAACGTATCACAATGCCGGCGAAAATTTTTTGGACACTGTAATATTCATAAGATTTTGTATCTACACATTTGCAACGCAAATTCTCGACCTGTGAAATTTTTTATATGAGACTGCCACTGTAGCGGAAACTGCTGTCGTAAATATTTCCGTAAGAAAGTTAAGTGACCACCTGCACGTAATGCGTCGTGGGCACCCAGCTGTGTCAGACGCCTGGAGGAAAAGCCATTAGTGTGTGCCTTTCAGAGGCACAGGTAGAAAAAAAAGGGGAGGCCATTATCCTCGCTATTGACATTCCTTTGTAGAAAGCATCGCAAATACGACACGCTCAAACTTGAAAACATATGATTATACTGTGGAGCTCTTAATTTATGATATTTACTAAAATGCCTAATGAAACGATGAGAACCATTCACGGCTATTGTCTTGCTAGAGAAATGCCATATGGCTTGCTTTATGTATTTATTAACTCATTTTGTTTAATATCTAGTTTCTAGCTGCACTTCAGCGTTGGTTAAAATAAAATTTTATAGATGTACTAATATAAATATTTTCTGTCTACAGATCGAGTAAATACTAATTTTTTTCAAAAAAAATGAGGGAGCACAAAAAGACATTTACCTTCACAGGAACTGCATTCATAATTTTCTTTTCAAGTACTTGGTAATTTATTTTGTAGAATAAGTTGTGGTGTAACACTTTAATTACATAGACATTAAGATGTGAATATACATTTCCCTTGTCTGCACTGTTGTCTTTAGTGTAATATTTCTTTCTGCTTGAGCTATGTCATGTTTAGATATAAGTTATTTCATTTGCTGCTGCAGTTTGCCAGGGATAGTGTTACTGAATTTGACTTTGTGTTACTCTGCTAAGCCAGTTTACTGCTGATTTACTTTTCTTGTTTTCTGCTCATTGCCTTGTATTAGTTGTAATATTGTTGCTTACTTTGCCAATTTGTATTTTTTTTGTCATTGCTGTTTGTGTTAATTGTGTTGTGCTGCTGCATTGCCTCGTCCCTTAGTTTAGCATCTGAGCTCAGTAGATTTAAGTTAGCTTCAGATGGGGTAGGCCATATAAGAGAACAAGTTGTCATGAATTGGAAGAAATGCATTGAGAAGCTATAAGAAAATGGTTTGGCCAAAAAAGTATTTTGAAAGAGGATATGAACAAAAAAAATAGGGTTTAGGGACAACAGGTTTAGGTAGGATTTTCTTGGAAATAAATGATGAGGTAAGATAATGGAAAATAAATAATGAGGTAAGAAATGTGTGGACATATAAATACTGAAAGCATGCTTGGATAGAATTTTTTTGGTGGAAACAAATGTTGAAATAAGAGGAAAGATATATGGGATGAAGTTTTGGGGTGGACTGCAGTACCAAATGTCACACTGAAAACAAACCCTGTCCTGTATTTTTGTGTTATTACACTATGTGAATTTGTGTTTTTCCTGTCTTAATGTGTTTAGCTAATAAGAGTTATGTTGTAGAATTTTTCTGATAATATGTTATTTTCTTTGTTAAGATGTTTAGACATTATTTATTCTGTTCTGTTTTAATGCTCATGTGTGAAGTTGATGTTTCGAAAGTTATTCTGATCTTTTATGTATGTACTCATTTCATAATTCCTGTAACACTGATGTATATGCTATTTCGATTATTTTGTAAAGCCTGTACTACAAATGTTGTTTTGCACCTTTGTAATTCTATTCTTATGTTATAAAATTGTATTTGACACCATTTCATCATATTATTAACTTGTAAGTTCCATTTCACTGCACACGTTTCTGTTGGTCATAGTATATGGACAATATGTGAGAAGTAGGGACTGTTAGTGTTTGCACGTGTGTTAATAATTCAGCAAGGGACTGGATAACAGCATTGCTGGTTCTAAGGACAATTCCAAAAACTTTTTGAGTGCACAAGTGGTGGTTATGGACTTGCTATATTATCCGCAAGACTCTTCAATGGTGATTGTGCACCTGCACAGTCACAACAGATGGCTGCTGGCCATCTCTACAATACCGTAATCTCTACCAGGACTACAGTGGGTCTGCTCTGTGATGACCTACCTACCAATATTCTTCAAAACGTCGAATGACTCTGCTGTGGCTTTGCTCTGTTGTGGACCAATACCTGTCAGCATGTCAAGAGTCAGCACTGTCTTTCCATTGGAAGGACAACATTACTTCTTCAAGACTGCATGGAAATCCACTCCTTCTGTATGCATTGTCTTTTACTGCTCAGACATTGAGAAAAACACTGCAGTTTTACTGTGATGAATGATAAGGACTGTCTTTATGGACTGTGAGAAAATTTTAGCTTTTGACCAACATTGTATCAATAAGTGTGTGCATTTGATATCTTTGTTATTGTAATTATGAAAAATTTTATCAAATCTATATTGGCCACTGCCCAAAACAATTTGTAAAATTTTTTGTGGGGAGAATGGGGGCTATCTAAGTAGGCTGTTTATGTTTTCTTATTGGCAACGTTACGTAGCGGTTTGTATGAAAATCACTGGCTGTGCTGTGTGCAGTCTGTGGCTAGTTTGCATTGTTGTCTGCCATTGTAGTGTTGGGCAGCTGGATGTGAACAGCGCGTAGCGTTGCACAGTTGGAGGTGAGCCGCCAGCAGTGGTGGATGTGAGGAGAGAGATGGCGGAGTTTTGAAATTTGTAATACTGGATATCATGAACTGCTATATACATTATGACTTTTGAACACTATTGAGGTAAATACATTGTTTGTTCTCTATTAAAATTTTTCATTTGCTAATTATGCCTATCAGTAGTTAGTGCTTTCCGTAGTCTGAATCTTTTATTTAGCTGGCAGTAGTGGCGCTCGCTGTATTGCAGTAGTTCGAGTAACGAAGATTTTTGGTGAGGTAAGTGATTTGTGAGACGTATAGGTTAATGTTAGTCAGGGCCATTCTTTTGTAGAGATTTTTGAAAGTCAGATTGCGTTGCGCTGAAAATATTGTGTGTCAGTTTAAGCACAGTCAAGTATAATTGTTCTAAGGGGACGTTTCAACTATTATTGCTTTTATCATGATCTGTACGTATAGAACCTGTTGTAAAACACTGCCAGCATTTACTTTATTAGGTCTTAGTCACTACTCTTTATTCATATTGTCACTAGAGTAATCTAATTTTCTCATTTAAACTATTGTCATGATCTAACTCTGATGTGTGAAATACTGGACGTGTGGAACACTGGTCCGATGTAATAGAGGGCCTGATGGCCCTAATCTGATCAGGTTAAATAAATAAATAAATAAAATAATTACAAATTTTAGCTGCAATTAATAGTCAGTTGTAGATAAGATGAGCCAGTCATAGTCGAGACATGGGTGGGAAAACGCCAAACTATGAAGGTAGCTCACTAGTGCCTGTAGTCTACCATCGGGTTCCGAGGAGGTAATATACGAATCCATGTATGAAATGTGATCTCAGATAAAGCCAAACAATTTGTTGTAAATTGCTTCGGATGATGTACACATACGCTCCAATGTTGATCCCAAAATCATGTTTTGTCTACTATTTCCAGAGACGCAACACATGATTCTGTGTAGTGCTATTTCGTGTATTAACGGAAGAGTTTGGTAAGAGTTGCCTCAGGAAATACACATATGAAGTGAAGCTGTGAGGAATGAACCTGCCTCGTGCGTGGGTAGCCCAGTTGGTAGAGCACTTGCCCGCGCAAACAAAGGTCTGGAGTTGGAGTCTGCCGGCCGTGGTGTCCGAGAGGTTCTAGGCAGTTCAGTCCGGAACCGCGCGACTGCTACGGTCGCAGGTTCGAATCCTGCCTCGGGCACTGATGTGTGTGATGTCATTAGGTTAGTTAGGTTTAAGTAGTTCTAAGTTCTAGGGGACTGATGAGCACAGATGTTAAGTCCTAAATTGCTCACAGTCGTTTTCGAGTTCGAGTCTCGGTCTGGCACACAGTTTTAACCTGCCAGGAAGTTTCATTCAGCGCACACTCCGCTGCAGAGTGTAAATTTTATCCTGCAAACATATATATGTACGATATCATGGGTATTCAAAGATCGGGTATTCTAAGATCGTGTGAATCATTTTCTTTTTCCCTTTTTCTTATGGTGCTCGCGAAATAATGATTAGTATCAAGGAATTTTGGTATAAATATCGGTAGCAGACTAGCTCCAGGAGTCGGTTTACTAATTTTGTGATAGGATGAATAAAGCAAAACTAGTTGGCACCCCAACATGTTGCTTTCCTCATTATAGTGAAATTGGAACGTTCTCGTTTGGCATTGTATTATGCACTATTTATGGCAAGAGCGTTAGCGCCTGCTTCCGGCGATGATGAAATCAATCGGGATGACGACTTCGAATCCTCTTTGGAAGACAGAAGGTAAGCAAGTTGACCACAATTCAGCTAGGAGAAGTTGGCACGGATGCTTCATTTAGAAAGGTACCGTGTATTACACAAGGGTTATAACTTGTATTTGTCCTGAAACCACAAATAGACATTAGACATTCAGTGACATATTTGTGATACTTGTCATTAGTTATACCCTCACAGTTGTTAGAAACTACTAACGTGTCGCTATGTATGAGAACATACTTTGGTTACTGTTTGAGAAGTAACTCAGACAATACCCAGTCCTTGATGGTCTACCACCTAATTAAATTGAACAAAAACTGACAAAAAAAATCTGCCTGTGACATACACGGGATAAACACTCTCTTATTAACAAGTGACAGCCCAAGTACATTCATTGTTAGATACTTCTCATCAGCTAAATCCAGCGGTAATTTTCTGACAACCAACATCTAAAGATTTTTTTTAAAATGTGTGAAGATAATTCTTATTTCAAGGGTACTGTTCAGGCAACAGTTTTTCTGTTGGAAGAGGGAGAAAAAGTTAATTTTCCCTTTTTTAAAAAAAAGATAACTTAATTAAAATAGATTGAAATCAATCACCTTTATACATTTCAGTCGCTTAAAATTTCTAAGAAGTGCGAGTCATGTACTCAATACAGTAGTCAACAATAATGACTTTAATGGAATAAATTGTGTTCTATCGTTTGTATGAACTGTGTTTTATATGATGTATAAATATTTCGTCCAAAATGGCTCAACTATGATAAATGTAAGTCCTCCGCAGCTATGAAAACAGTGCCATTGATGTCTACCAGTGCATGGCAGAACTCCTTGGAATCATCCATACATGTTATATAGCCCCCTGAATTATTTTTTCTATCTGTATGTGAAGGCTAATCTCAGGAACAACTGTAGATATTTTGACACGATTTTCACAAATAGAATGACCCAAGGGATGGTTTGTGGGTTCAGCAGGGCCACTTGGCTTCAACACCACGTCGCCCATTCGTAAGCAATGTTCAGTACCTGGACGTGTGAGACATTAAACAGATAAGACACATTTTTCTGGTATATAATAAATGTTTAATGGATGTGAATGGAAATGTAGGGAAAGTTCTCACAGATAACGGCGCTCAGTCTCGACAGTCGCTAAAGTCAGGTGCCTGGAAGTGGCTATAACAGGCGCCGAACTCGCTCTGCCGTCTGCGGTTTGTTTCCCGCTACAAAGATAATTATTTTTAAAGCTGAGTTTTTCGTGGACATTCAAGCGATCGGTCCCAAATTATTCTGGTACCATATCTGTTTTATCGATATGCATTAACAGGGACATAAAAACACGAAAAATGAACAGCTCTCCAGCAGCGGCTGGCGCGTCACCCTTGCCCCCACTGACTGCTGTCGCCGTTGAGCAGTGCTGCTCAGTCGCTGCTGCAGTACTGGCTGATCTTCGTGTTTTTCTGTCCTGTTGACGCACATTGATAAACCTAATATCACACTACATTAATGAGGGACCGCTCTAACAAATGGGCACGTAGAGTTCGACTTCGAAAATCATTTCCTTTTTAACGCGAATGATATGATGAATTGTATTTCTTTGGGCTGATTCTAGCCACACATTGCAAAAGCCAAATTGCAACTACTTGGTGAAACACCAGAACAAATAAGTCTGACTATTCTTTGATGGCCGGCCGCTGTCGCCTAGCGGTTCTAGGCGCTTCAGTCTGGAAGCGCGTGACCGCTACGGTCGCAGGTTCGAATCCTGCCTCGGGCATGGATCTGTGTGATGTGTAATGCCCTTAGTTTAGTTAGGTTTAAGTAGTTCTAAATTCTAGGGGACTGATGACCTCAGATGATAAATCCCATAGTGCTCAGAGCCATTGGAACCATTTTGAACCACTCTTTGGAGGGACGCCCTAGATACCAGCTACACTCTCTAGATTCTCGAGGGTAGCACTAAGTATCTTAGTTGGGCACCTTGTCTAGCGTAGTGGTGATAACATTATATACGCAAAGGTACCTCAACTATCACTGTATTAGTGAGCTTAGTGAGCACCGCATCAAAATCGCTACCGTGGTTCCTGTGTTTAGCCTTCACATAACGACAAAAATCGCGACCGGGGATTTTAAATCGTCGTTGTTTGGACTGTTTTCACGAAATATTTATAAAGTATGCACACAAGCTATCCTCGTGAATCAGTCCCTCCACTGGCGAAAATTGTTTCAAAGTCCTCACAGTACTTCCTGAGACTGTCCTTCACATAGAGACCAATAAGTGCGACTTGCGACTTTAATTCACTGTAGCATAGTAAATTACCACAAACTGTTTATGAATTATACACACAAACCTCTCTCGAAAGTCACTATATGTCTTAGTGAATATATCAGAATCCCTAGAGCAATTACAGAGGTGTTGTCCAAATTATTAAATTTTGGGATACCTTAAATGTGGTCCTCATGTTATGTGAATGACCTTTTCTCCATAAATGGGTATATCTGTATACATCATTATCATTTCACGTTTATTCCTTCTCCTGCAGTTGACAGAACCTTTATTTTAATTGTCAGTTTCACTAATATTCAAAAGCAAAAAAAAGCTAGTGTTGTTCAGAGCTGGATCACACAACGTTTAATTACCAGTTTTATTCACTGTGTGACTACTCCTCTTGGTCCCAAATTCAATTCATGCATCTACGTATTGACGTTATCCAAGTGATATTTCAGAGATCAATTGCGGCATATTCTTAAGAGAACTGCGTGTGATTACCTTTCATTGTAATATTCCCTTCCAGTTAATTTATTATTATTTTGGCGGATTATGTAGCAGAGGCATCAGTCGCATTAACAGAAGATGTTGAGAGGAAGCTCACACTCAGTTCATGTTCTGTATTTCACATATAACAGAAAGACGTATTCCATGAATTAGCCTGCAATAAACTACAACTTAGTTTTATTGGTGAGAACATGCCGATTACGTACAGTGCATTTACTGCTCTTCAAGGCCACTGACATTTTGATATGAACATCTGGTGTAATTCATGCTGTTCCTCTCAGGTTCTCATTCTCACTCCAAAGTAAGTCACTGCTTTGATTAGTATTTCCTTACCTAATTAATGAAAATATTTACTGTCTCATGAGTTTATCACCACGTTCAACAACGATCAGAATAGATATGATCTTGAGCGTCATTCAAACATAGATAAACCACTCAAACCAATTTTGTCGCCAAAAACCCAACACATCTTAAATTCCTATACTGTTCGTCATTAAATCCACCCATTTTAAATAGGTAAATATCTATATGCTGTCTCGAAACTAAGTGGTGCGTACATAAAGTGACCGGTCCGCACAGCTTAAGAACTTCAGTACGACTCCTCTCCAACACACTCAAAAAACTATTAACTCATAAGTGGCACGAGTGGCTATCTTGACAATGCCAAATAAGCTCATGTCAGCGCTAGCGACGTATCCAGAATACACCGAACTACAGGTTGGGCAAATGAAAGTGGTCGGGTGAACAGAGTTCCAGCGTGAAAAGAAGCACAGCAGAGAAAAGGAAATACAGTACTAATCTCACATCAGCAGATGTTGAAAGCGACCAACATTCATCTATTGGCACTTCTGGGCGCTGCTCGAGAAGGTGCTGAAGATGGATCGAAGTTGGACTGCTGAAATTGCTGCAGTCTCTTTCGAAATGTTCTGCTGCACTTCTTGAGGAGTGTAAGAGTTGTTGCGTAACACCTTAAACTTTAAGGCTCCAGTTATGGGACCAATAATCTTTCATGCAGACGCTGCACACTAAACCCCAGCCTTCAGATCGTACTGTGCTCTTTCGTGGAAGTTATGCGGATATCACGCTGCCCAGAACCTGTGATTCTGTGAGTTGATATAACCACTCAATTGAAACCAGGCTTCATCAGACATAAAGATCAGATCCATATACAAGCAATTCATTGTTATCTCAGTGAATAGCCACTCACAAAACTGACGGCGCTGAGGAGCAATTAATGGTTTTAATGCGTGAACAACAGACAGTCGGTAGCGACGCATGTGCAGGTACAGGTGTAGCAATCGTCCGCATGACCAACTTGATATGCTGGTCTCTTGCGACAGGTGTCGGGTTGATTTGCTAGGATTCTGAAGAATTTTCTGGTGTATTCAGCCACGTTTCTGAATGTGTTTTGACTTTTTCAAAACAGGTCCTATCTGAAACCATTTTCGGACTATGCTTTGCATGGCACTCTTTGCTGGCACTTTAACACAACTGAACTTGTCAGCAAACAACTATCCACACCACTCGCACGGGTTTCTTGTCACGTAACTTTCTGCAATGGACACCCGCTACTCTACTGTGAATACCATCGTCCTCTTTATCACAGCTGCACTCATACTCACAAGCCCGTCTCACGCTCTTAGCCGGTATGGATCTCATGGCGGGTGTACGCGATACGGGGTGTGATTATACGCATATATTCACGTCCAACCCTACCCACTCATCTGGGCAACTTTTGGTTGCTCCACCAGGTATAAGGCACTGTACTCTTACGTCAGGAAATGTACTTTAAACACTCTTGTTGTGAGAAATAAGGAATAAGTACTGCAACAGCCTTCGTTATACAGAGACTGTCTTGTACGTTGGAGCCCTCAACATCGCAACATGCACTGTAAGAATCAAGGTAAAAATCTTAAAAGTATGCTTTGCAGATTAAGTATTTATAGCGTACAGATCATTTCTGTTTGAGCGGTGTTACATGTCTACGTTGCAATGAAATAATGTATTGCCAGCAGAAAGACAGTGCTCTTGAACTGCGAATGTGTTTAACTAATCTCAGAACTCGTATGTCTCACAGTCCGTTGTTAAACAAGCATATCACACGATTGACAAGATTCGTCACTATATTAGTACAGGTTTGTAGGAATCATGAAACCCTCTCAGCTGCTACTGCAAATAACCGACAAAGGGTAACAGTACAGATGGTCAGTGAATGGCTCTCATTTGATGATGTTCGAATCTGCAGTATAATCATGTTAATATCTTACTTAAAAGCATTAGGTGTATTTGGAAAAAATAATTATTTACTATAAAAAGTAGTTGCTTTTGTTAAACATCTTAGCGGTGACGTAAACACCTTACAGCTTTTCTGTATGATTCCATCCATGAATTTCTTTAATTCTTGCAACGCCGCTCCCTAGCTTTCTCAGACTGAAGGAACCTGCATGCATACCTGGACTAGCCTACCTAGAAGGAGTCATATCGTGAAAGAATGAATTGGCCGTCTTGATTCGAATTTTCCACGTCAAAGGTTAGAAACTTAAAAGAAAAGCGTTTCAAACTGAATGCCTTGTCTCAGTGTATTAGTCGGTAAGAGCAGTCCCAGTCTGTCGTGCAGTTTTAATCTGCCAGGAAACTCCAAAACGGTTCACATTACCTTACAGCGTGAAAGATCCATTATGGCCACTATCGAGTCTTTGAGGATGAAGATTACGTCAGAAATACTCTGTTAGGAACAGACAGACTTTTCACATACACTAACATTTCTCAGAGGTCATAACTATGAACTCCTCTGCCGAAATATGTGAAACAATATTATTATATGGAAGTAAATCAATTCCCGATTAGGATTCCTAAACTTGAAATGCTCAAGGGAAAAAGGATTTTGATGTGATAGATACAGTATCCGTGGATAGATAACTGAATAAAATTATCCCTCAGAAGTGAAAAAAACTGTATTTAAGGACTTATTCTGGAAGATATAGTCGCAAGAAGAAAATTCATTTCGCATTATAGACACAGATCGAATGTTAAGCTAAGAGATAATGTCAATAGAAATGGTTCTCCGCACTGTAATTTCCGTTCTAGAGAATACTGAAGGTACCTTACGGAAATAAGTTAGGAGATTAGTAACTCGAAAACCACTATAAGGTATATCCAAACACTTGTAAACTGGGCTGGCCGGGGTGGCCGAGCGGTTCTAGGCGCTACAGTCTGTAACCGCGTGACCGCTACGACCGCAGGTTCGAATCCTGCCTCGGGCATGAATGTGTGTGATGTCCTTAGGTTAGTTAGGTTTAAGTAGTTCTAAGTTATAGGAGACTGATGACCTTAGAAGTTAAGGGGATACGGAATCGGATTTTGGGTTAAAAAATCGAATTTTTTTTTATTGGCGTATTATATTCTGCCATGTTTCCTCTTTAAAATGACGTATCATACATAGCTCTACTACAATTATAACTATTTTATTTTTATATATTTGTGAGATCGGGTATTGCGCTCTTCACAGTGGTATAATGTTCGCTATGTCAAATATCTGGGAGATGGTGACTCTAAAGCATTCAAAGAAGTTTTGGAAAGCAAACCATATGGGAACAGTGTAAATATAAGCAAACTTGAATGTATAGGACATGTGCAGAAGAGAATGGGTGCCAGGCTGAGAAGGTTAAAATCAGTTATGAAAGGGAAAAAACTAGATGATGGGAAAACCTTGGATGGCAGAGGAAGATTGACTGATTCCATAATAGACCACATTCAGAACTGCTATGGCCTTGCAATCAGGCAAAATACAGGCAATCTTGAAGAAATGAGGAGAGCTATATGGGCTTTATATTTCCACACCGCATCCACGGATGAGCATCCACAACATGGTTTGTGCCCCAAAGGTGAAAACAGCTGGTGTAAATACAATAGGGGACTAACAACAGGAGAGAAATACATTCACCACCACAGTCTACCATCAGCCATCATGGCAGAAATAAAGCCCATTTTCAGAGATCTGGCTGACAGAAGTCTTCTGATGAAATGTCTTCACGGAAAAACGCAGAACCCCAACGAGTGCTTGAATAGTGTGATATGGCATCGTCTCCCAAAAACAGTGTTTGTCGGAATTAATACACTACATTTTGGTGTGTATGATGCTGTGGCAACCTTCAATCTTGGAAATATAACTAAATGCCAGGTCCTTCAAAAGTTGGGTATGTGTGTTGGTTCCCGTACGGTACGTGCTATGTTCATTTTAGATCAGCACAGACTAAGGCATGCTGATAATATAATCAAGACATTAGTGAAAAAAGCAAGACAGGTGCAGAGGGGTGCCAAAAGAAGACTTGAAGATGATTATGAAGACTGTGAAGGGGGTATTAGCTACGGATCAGGAATGTTTTAATCTTCTTTCTCCGTTTCCCGTAAGTTTACTTTTTACTTCATCTAGGAACATTATCTCAGGTACTGGCCAACCTAGAAGTCTGAAATTTTTATGACGTAGTGACATAGGTCCCTATTACATACTGAAACAACGATTTTTTAATTACTTGATTTACAAAAGACTTAGGGGTGATAGTCTAGTAAAAAGCGATGGAAAAAATTTACTTAAAAATAAATGTACAATATCTCTGTAAGAAAATACTTTGACAATAAACTGTTGTTTCAGTATTGTTGTAACATATGAATGCACATACAGTAAAATTTTTACCTCTCTGTCTCCAGTAGTTTGTGAGAAAATGTTCCCTATAGTAGGCATATATTAACATTGCGGGGATAGGTGATTCCGTATCCCCTTAAGTCCCATAGTGCTCAGAGCCATTTGAAACATTTGAACTTGTCAACTGGAAGACGTACGTATTGGTTTAATGAAATATAGTTGCTACGTTTATTTGTACAGGTAGTTGCAAAATTAACACACAATCTACCCAGGACAAATCTTCTTACTTTCCTTCAGCGTTTGTCCCAAGTGACTGTGGGGTCCACTACATGGGTCCGTTGTTCCCAAATGTTCAGAAATGTTCAAATGTGTGTGAAATCTTATGGGACTTAACTGCTAAGGTCATCAGTCCTTAAGCTTACACACTACTTAACCTAAATGATCCTAAGGAGAAACACACACACCACTGCCCGAGGGAGGACTCGAACCTCCGCCGGGACCAGCCGCACAGTCCAGGACTGCATCCGTTGTTTCCATTTCGCTCTATCACGGGCCGCATCTGGGTGGATGTTCATGCATTTAAGGTCTTTATGAATCGTAAGGTCCTGGCAGCAGAGTCATCACCGGACCGAAAAAGATGCCCAGACCAGCAAAGAGGACTCTCACACCTCTTGTCTTGGACCAGTGCAACACCAAACTGTTTCGTAATGCTGTCATTGGAAACGTGATCTAAGTAAGTGAAGCCCGCTGTCCACCTTAGCATCTTCGTTTCCATTACACTTAGGCGACGTTCTGTCCAACTGTAGTCGGCCAGCACTTAACAATCATACAAGGCGACTGGTCGGATGACACTGCGATAGATTTTTGATTTTAAATTATCTTTCATCTTGCGGTCGCAAATGACTCCAGTTGTTGTTCGCCACTTCATCCAGGCTGCCTGAGTTGGAGTTTTGATCTCTTCGGTAAGTTAGCCGTCAACAGTGATCGTTGAACCAAGGTGCTTAAACTTGCTGACACGGGTCAGATCTTCACTATTACCCGTGATGGTTCCCATTTCATGTCTGTATGTGTCATGTACTCGGTTTTCTTTAAATTAAGGCGCAAACCGTGTAGCGCCACCCGTCACTCCATTTTTGAGTTTGACTCTGCAAATCAAGCTTGTTTTCTGCTGCCAGCATCACGTCGTCAGCATAAAGTAGGGTCGATGGTAATGGTCGATGCAGGTCAGCTGCCACGGCGTCCATTACGAGAATGAACAGAAGTGGTGATAATGCAAAACCTTGATGGACGCAGACTGTGATGGGGAAGTCGTCGCCCATCAAGGTTCTGCATTATCACCACTTCTGTTCATTCTCGTAATGGACGAATCTACCAAGTGCAAATAAATTATTAATTTATATAAGAACTTCTGTGCTTCGCCGATAGCTTTCGACGATACAAGATTGTACAACTACAATGCGGCCAGTTAATGAATGTACCTACTCTCAGTTCTTGCTTAGGGACATTCACTACAAATAATTAGAAATAAAGTATTACGTTCTCCTGCTTACAATTTTTTTTTCAGTGTCCGCTTTCTCTTGTTTCATGTGGACTAAAAATCTTTGTAGTCTAGTCGTCTAAAGTAAGCACATAAACGACAATATGTTCGAGAATAACGCCGACAGCTGTCGTATAGCTTTGAAGTCAAGAACAGTTTGATCTTAAGAATGTTGTATCATGGTCCACATAGTAGTTAAGGCAATTTTCTGGTTACTTCTTTTTAATAACTGACGTATGGCAAACAGGACGCTTCATTATAATACGAGGACTGCAGAGCTCACGGTTTATAGGCTCAATGCTGTACCGTCTAGTATCGCCCCCTAAAATCGCTAACCTGACTTGCCTGCTAACAGGGTCAGATTGAGACAAGTGAGACAAGACGTGTAGCTATACTTGGAATTAGTCGAAACAAATATTGCTCATCACGTTTCATGTGAACCACAGTCTCATTAGTAAATATCAGTTTCTTTCGCATTATAAACGAAATCGCCGGCCGGAGTGGCTGTGCGGTTCTGGGCGCTACAGTCTGGAACCGAGCGACCGCTACGGTCGCAGGTTCGAATCCTGCCTCGGGCATGGATGTGTGTGATGTCTTTAGGTTAGTTAGGTTTAATTAGTTCTAAGTTCTAGGCGACTGATGACCTCAGAAGTTAGGTCGCATAGTGCTCAGCGCCATTTGAACCATTTTTATAAACGAAATCATATTTCAAACAGAATATTACGTTCCAAGTATAGTATAGTGCGGCCCCAGAAAAGTGTAGTGCCATATTTGTTTTATTGGCATGTGTTAACAGGGACAGTAAAACCCGAAGAATAAGCGTAGTCGAACAGAGTCTGAGTAGCGCTGCTGCATGGTGGTAACAGACAGAGTGGGGCAGCCTTACTCTGTCACTGCAGGGGTACTGGTTATTCTTCTTATTTTATTCTGAGTGTTAATAGATATCGATACAACGAATATCGCCCTACGCTGATATAGGACTACTCTCTCGAATGGGCATGTAAAACTCTAATTTAAAACATTTTTTTGTAAGGGGAAACAAATCGAACCTTTCCACTGACGCTGCGCGCATTGCTGATGGGCAGTATTTGTTTAGGATGACTCTAGCTGCACATTACAAGAACGAAACTGTAGATATTTATCGAAACATTAGAGAAGGGAGGTGTTTCTGCTAAAACGAGCATGTAAGTAGTTGTTCGTATCTCACTCAGTCAATGAATTGACATCATTTGGTTCCAGTATGATGGACGTATAGGAACTAAGGGAAAAGTTCAAGTAGATTGTAAATCGTGCTATGGAGAAATATGTGTGTAGTATATGTATTAAAGGTAGATAAGAGCCATGTGGTTTAACAACAAAACTTGTAAAATGCTGAGGCAACACAGGCCGTTGCACTCTCGATTCAAAAGAGAACGCATAAATGACGACAGAAAAAGCTTACTAGAGGTTTGTGAGTCTCTAAAACGACGTACGTGCAAAGAATACAACTACTACCATTATACCTTAGCAAAAGATCTGGCAGAGAACCCGAAAAAATTCTGGTCCTATGTCAAATCGTCCGTGGGCATAAGTCATTAACTGAGCAGCATCGTGTGGAAGCGGAGGACAGGAACAGGGAAGCCGAAGTTTAAAATGTCCCGTTTAAGAAATCGTTCACAAAGGAGAATCGTACAAACATATTGTCGCCTGAGCATCGCACAGACTCTCATTTGGATGACACAGTAATAGGCATCGCTGTCGTAGAGAGACAACTGAAAGAGTTGAAAACAAACAAATCGACAGGTCCATATGGAACATGTTCGGTTTACAAAGAGTAGTCAGTGGCATTGCCCCCTTACATAGATTGCATTTATCGTGAATCTCTCCTCAAGCGTAATGTCCCAAGCGACTGGAATAAAAGCGTAACTGACTCCCATATAACTTTACTAAAAAAAACGGATCCGCGAAAGTAAAGACCGGTATCTTTAAAATCTGTTTGCTGCAGAATTGTTAAACACAATCTAGTTCGAGTACAATAAATTTCCTTGAGTCCAAAAAGCTGCTGTCCATGAATCAGCACGGTTTTAGAAAACATCACTCTTGCAAACTCAGCTTGCCCGTTCTCACGTGATATAATGCGAATTATGGATGAAGGGAAATTGAAAATTCCATATTTCTGTATTTCTGGTATCGTTTGACACATTACACCGCTCCAGACGGTTCACGAACGTATGAGCATACGAAATCGGTTCCCAGTTATGTGAGTGGCTCGAAGATCTCTTAAGAAATCGAACCCACTAGGCTGACCTCGATGGCAAGTGTTCATCAAGGCCAATGATACCGTCAGATGTGCTTCAGGTAGGTGTGATACTGACTTCTGTTGTCAAATAATTTATGCATCAGGTCCTAAGAGGAAGCATATGATTGCGCTCTGATTGCGAAGAATTTTCACATGGGACATCGATGCCTGTTACGTTTGCCAGCGGAATTAGGTAGCTAAACGAATAACAAACCTGTGCGGAAAATTAGTAATATTTAAAGTCTGTACTCAATAAATTGTAAATTATCTTTACTCATTAGAAAACAAGATCAAGGAACATTTTAGGGTTAGATGCAGGTTATTACTCAGTGAAATCATTTTAATTAACCACTGCAGATCATTGTAAATTCATTATCAAGCTTATTAATTGTATTTACACCAGAAATATAAACATGGCTTTCTTACGTGCATCTAGACAGAAAAAGGAGTGGGGAGTATATACGTCTCTAAGGAACTTCCTTTGTTACATAGAAAAGAAGAACTAAACTAATCTGTCGCCTCTAATACATCGAGATCAAACATATAGAGTTATCCCTGCATTGTATTTAATTAAACGAATTAATAAAAGCATTAATTTATTGCACCTCCTTTCCAAGGAAGAGTAAATTTATTACGTAACCCACCAGCCTTACCCTGTATAGCTACTTCCTCACCTAACCTTCGTCGAATAGGAATGCAACTACACGAACTTTCCCAGTTCATTCATACCATTTATATTTATTTTTTAACAGCAGGAAAAACACATAATTAAACTGATTCTTTTGCAGATACTTCGTGCACATTATAAGTCACCAGGAAATACCCGCCAGCAGTCATTTGAGATGCAAAACCACAAACATACAAAGTATTACAGCATTTGAAATGGCTGCACTTATACGAGCCACCTGTCCCGAAAAGCCAATTGCAGGTACGTCACTGCCTTTAAATAATATTGTTGGGACTATCTGAAGATGACCAATCTTGTAACGGTGAGCTGGAGATCCGGAATAGTGAAAGAACACTTAGGAGAACAACTCCATATAGTGGACATATGCAGCTTACTATATTCGATTTACCTAGCAGGATACAATGGCGCGAATTGGACCAACACTGGATTGTACAAATTACTGAGAGCTTGCTGGAATAAACCTCAAATAACTGAAATATTTTCTACAGACTAAGGTTCAAAATTAAGTGGACAGTTCGTATCAGGTTAGACAGGAAGAGTAACTCTTCTTCTTGAGGACAAAGGGAACGTTGGTGGAACACTACCGCATACAGGATTAGGTAATCGGGCAATATATAAACCAGTGGAGAGTAGTTATAATAAAGGGTACTAACAATAGGCTATGTACTACAGATTAGTGACAGCACTGAAAGTAGTAGAGATAACGGTGAAGGATGTCGTCTTGCTTATATCTATAGATGTACATGATGTGCAATGCCAATTTCCTTCTGTCGAGAAAAGTAATCGGCAGTATAAATATTTGGAAGCCCGGAGAATTTCAGGTCAGGCTTCCCTGTACTTAAAACTTGGGACAAGGTTTACTTCGACTCCTTTTAGTCGTCTGCCCAGATTCCTAAACAAAACTGCAAGCAATGTCGTATCATTTTCGTGATTAGAAGACATTAAGAATCAATAACTTAGATGTTTGGGGCAGTTCGCCTATGACTCTACAGCACATAATTTTCATCCTCGTGTACTTTATGAATACGGATGATTTTATCGATTAATATTGGTGAGCGGACGAGTGAAACTACAAGTGGGGATTTCCTTCTGTGCTAATGTTTGCAAAAACATATTGCAGAAAGCTGTTAAATGTAACTAGTTACGTAGTATCCAGAAAGGGTGGGGTAGGTGGAATTTCCTGGCACCCGGATGCGTGGGAAACGACAAATGGGAGACAACACTCATAGCCAAAGAACGTCGGAGCGCCCCTGCTGCAGATCATGAAACACAACTTAAAATAATATACAGCCAGTCTTGTTCACTTAATTCTAATCGACTGCCGTAACAGCGTATATTGCGCCAGGCCAGTCTCTTGTTGGATTAATGCTGGGTCTAGAATAACTTTAAAATATTTATAAAATAAAAATTTTTCAATGTGAAGGAAACATTTAATGCTTGTACCGCAATTTTCAGCATACAATTAAAGCACGATGACTGGTTTCCAGACGTTTCAAATCGTAAAAAATCTGTGAACATGCATTGAAAAAATCGTCAACTGTAGTCATGCACTGACACGCATACGTATGATGCGCCAACTACAATATGATAGTACGTAGTTAAAAAATTCATCGTAAGTGAGTAAGGTCAAATGGTGGTTCAAATGGCTCTGAGCACTATGGGACTCAACTGCTGAGGTCATTAGTCCCCTATAACTTAGAACTACTTAAACCTAACTAACCTAAGGACATCACAAACACCCATGCCCGAGGCAGGATTCGAACCTGCGACCGTAGCGGTCTTGCGGTTCCAGACTGCAGCGCCTTTAACCGCACGGCCACTTCGGCCGGCAGTGGGTAAGGTCGTTAGTTATAATGTCGCGGAATGATAGTAATAAAGAAGAAAAATGGCCTGTTCCTTTGGTAATAACTGCATCATATATCCATGATTTGTAGTTGCACAGCACGTATTGTAGTGAGAACAGTATATGCAACGGTAACAGGCGTTTCATAGCGTGGCGTACAAAGCAGTCATGCAACATACCGTACAAAATAGTCACCTTTATGAAATGTAGTTTGAAGATTAAAAGTAAACTACCACAAGTCCTACCTGCCTGGCGAGACACATCAAATAAATGAAACAATTCGTTAGAGCGTTTGTAGTCATAAAATTGAATTAAAGTAGTCTTGACCGCAATACAACATTTGTAGGCAATGGTAACCGGCTTCTGTCATAATGTGAGCACATTATGCCATAATAGTAGGAGGAGGTGGTGGACAGAGCAGATATCACATATCTACGAACGTCAGCTGCTCATGTAGTTGACTTTGTGGATCCGCCATACTTACTCCGTTGACCGCCGCCGGCTGCTATTGTGTAATAGGGTCTGAAGATGGTTTCGTTTTGACTGCCCATAAATGTTTAACTGTGGTCAGGACTGCTGTTATACAGTTTTAAAATAGTTAACAAGGCCACTGATATTCAGCACTGGAAATGTTCTCAAATTATATCAGTTTGTAATCTTTATGATCTGTAGTTTGGAGTACTGAAGAGATAGTGTATTCCAATGTGATTGCTGAATTTCGATTGTTTTCGCGTGTAGTGAACAAGATCACGTAACACTTTCGGTTGAGATGCAGTTTATTTGTCAGGGCCATCATTTTAATTGACCATCGCACATCATTGGGGAGTTATTTTAGAGTCCTATTCCGGGTAATTTCGCATGGACCGGACTTAATATTCATTCCTAGCCCAGGAGTGGGAGTGTGTGAAGATGGACAGACAGTGTAGGAAGACTCGATATTTACTCACAGACAGATAGATTGACACATGTTACTGTTGTTTAGCAATTTTTCTTGCAATATTTATATGTACTAGAAAGTAGTGGTACTGTCAACAATGTCAGAAAGTCATCGTTTCAGCTTGGATAGCGAGACAGACTGATAGCAGGTCCTTTCCTACCCTATTATAGCTGTAGTGCTGTTAGCTGTTATGGAAGTAAATGATCACTGGGACAAATGAGGTTTGTTTCAGGAATATAAACTGAGTGTTTAGCCTCTGATATTTATAATAATTCGCTGTGAATACTCCAACGAGTACGAATGAACAGTATCACAGTCTTCATCACTTGTATTAATCACTGCAAGGGAAGTGCGAATCATATTACAATCAAAAATAGTTATCCGCAAATTATGAAATACATACCACTTCGCCGGCCGAAGTGGCCGTGCGGTTAAAGGCGCTGCAGTCTGGAACCGCAAGACCGCTACGGTCGCAGGTTCGAATCCTGCCTCGGGCATGGATGTTTGTGATGTCCTTAGGTTAGTTAGGTTTAACTAGTTCTAAGTTCTAGGGGACTAATGATCTCAGCAGTTGAGTCCCATAGTGCTCAGAGCCCTTTTTGAGCCATACCACTTCGTCTTGGATTCATAGATTTTAGAAAACTTTTGTCTAAGTTTTAAAAAAACTGTGCAAATAGGTCTTGAGAAACAAGGCACTCATTAATCTATGTTGGTGTACAGAAGAATATGTACTTCAGTGCTTCAGTTCCATTAGGCTCCATTATTATTGTAAAACCTAATTCAGCCAGAAAGATTAGATATCAATAAAACTATTTTTAGTGGTCGTAGGTACTATTGGTAAGCTAAAAAAAGAATTTCCAAACGAGGAATGCCTACAATCAGTCGACGTTATTTGTTTTGCGTTATCGCAGAGAGACAAGGATTTTTAATATGAAATCCAAAACCAGAGGCTCACGCTGCGTACAGTGGAGAGGTGAAGTAAGTTTCGAATTAATGTGAGTGAGAATAAACAAACTACGATACAAGTTTCATTGACTCACTGAAACATGCCATGGAGCATTCGGGAAATAGTAACTATGAATTAATCAAAATGAAATGCAAATTAAGAAAAGGAAGGAATGAAGATTAGGTTTTAACGTCCCGTCGACATCGAGGTCATTACAGACGAAAACACAAGGTCGGAATGGTCCGCGCCGCAGTTAAAAGTGCTCCAGCACCGAACTATCTTTAACTTTCTCCTTGGGAACTTTGTCTGGCGTATGGCGGAAATGTAAGTACTCTTTGCCTTGTGGGGCCCTCTCTGGACGCTAGCCTTAACTAAGTACTCTCTCAGTTTCCGGCAGCTCGGGTGTTATGCGATCTGGACAAGCATATTGCGATTGTCATCGAATGAGTGTGTCATACTTCTTCTTTTAGTTATCAGCTTCTCATTGTCCACACAAGCAGCACAACAGCACGACTTCATATTACGACATCCACATCCACCTATCACAAGAGACCAAATGTGTTTTCTGAAATTCTTACCTCTAGGCGAAAGCTCTCATAACTTTAGAATCAGATGCCCCATTACTCTGTTACATATGCAAAATCTCAGGTCAGAAACAGAGTCCAAAATTTAAATATTATTGTCACTCTTTATGGAAAAAAATATACAGGTGTATTGTTTCGTTTAAAAGTTGACAAAAGGTAAATTCCTATGAATGGACGCCTGGAAACCAACAATTCGGGAACTGCAAAGCAGATAGGTTTTGCATCTACATCTACATCTACATTTACACTCCGCAAGCCACCCAACGGTGTGTGGCGGAGGGCACTTTACGTGCCACTGTCATTACCTCCCTTTCCTGTTCCAGTCGCGTATGGTTCGCGGGAAGAACGACTACCTGAAAGCCTCCGTGCGCGCTCTAATCTCTCTAATTTTACATTCGTGATCTCCTTGGGAGGTATAAGTAGGGGGAAGCAATATATTCGATACCTCATCCAGAAACGCACCCTCTCGAAACCTGGAGAGCAAGCTACACCGCGATGCAGAGCGCCTCTCTTGCAGAGTCTGCCACTTGAGTGTATTAAACATCTCCGTAACGCTATCACGGTTACCAAATAACCCTGTGACGAAACGCGCTGCTCTTCTTTGGATCTTCTCTATCTCCTCCGTCAACCCGATCTGGTACGGATCCCACACTGATGAGCAATACTCAAGTATAGGTCGAACGAGTGTTTTGTAAGCCACCTCCTTTGTTGATGGACTACATTTTCTAAGCACTCTCCCAATGAATCTCAACCTGGTACCCGCCTTACCAACAATTAATTTTATATGATCATTCCACTTCAAATCGTTCCGCACGCATACTCCCAGATATTTTACAGAAGTAACTGCTACCAGTGTTTGTTCCGCTATCATATAATCATACAATAAAGGATCCTTCTTTATATGTATTCGCAATACATTACATTTGTCTGTGTTAAGGGACAGTTGCCACTCCCTGCACCAAGTGCCTATCCGCTGCAGATCTTCCTGCATTTCGCTACAATTTTCTAACGCTGCAACTTCTCTGTATACTACTGCATCATCCGCGAAAAGCCGCATGGAACTTCCGACACTATCTACTAGGTCATTTATATATATTGTGAAAAGCAATGGTCCCATAACACTCCCCTGTGGCACGCCAGAGGTTACTTTAACGTCTGTAGACATCTCTCCATTGATAACAACATGCTGTGTTCTGTTTGCTAAAAACTCTTCAATCCAGCCACACAGCTGGTCTGATATTCCGTAGGCTCTTACTTTGTTTATTAGGCGACAGTGCGGAACTGTATCGAACGCCTTCCGGAAGTCAAGAAAAATAGCATCTACCTGGGAGCCGGTATCTAATATTTTCTGGGTCTCGTGAACAAATAAAGCGAGTTGGGTCTCACACGATCGCTGTTTACGGAATCCATGTTGATTCCTACAGAGTAGATTCTGGGTTTCCAAAAACGACATGATACTCGAGCAAAAAACATGTTCTAAAATTCTACAACAGATCGACGTCAGAGATATAGGTCTATAGTTTTGCGCATCTGCTCGACGACCCTCCTTGGAGACTGGGACTACCTGTGCTCTTTTCCAATCATTTGGAACCCTCCGTTCCTCTAGAGACTTACGGTACACGACTGTTAGAAGGGGGGCAAGTTATTTCGCGTACTCTGTGTAGAGTCGAATTGGTATCCCGTCAGGTCCAGTGGACTTTCCTCTGTTGAGTGATTCCAGTTGCTTTTCTATTCCTTGGACACTTATTTCGATGTCAGCCATTTTTTCGTTTGTGCGAGGATTTAGAGAAGGAACTGCAGTGCGGTCTTCCTCTGTGAAACAGCTTTGGAAAAAGTTGTTTAGTATTTCAGCTTTACGCGTGTCATCCTCTGTTTCAATGCCATTATCATTCCGGAGTGTCTGGATATGCTGTTTCGAGCCACTTACTGATTTAACGTAAGACCAGAACTTCCTAGGATTTTCTGTCAAGTCGGTACATAGAACTTTACTTTCGAATTCACTGAACGCTTCACGCATAGCCCTCCTTACGCTAACTTTCACATCGTTTAGCTTCTGTTTGTCTGAGAGGTTTTGGCTACGTTTAAACTTGGAGTGAAGCTCTCTTTGCTTTCGCAATAGTTTCCTAACTTTGTTGTTGTACCACGGTGGGTTTTTCCCGCCCCTCACAGTTTTACTTGGCACGTACCTGTCTAAAACGCATTTTACGATTGTCTTGAACTTTTTCCATAAACACTCAACATTGTCAGTGTCGGAACAGAAATTTTCGTTTTGATCTGTTAGGTAGTCTGAAATCTGCCTTCTATTACTCTTGCTAAACAGATAAACCTTCCTCCCTTTTTTTGTATTCCTATTAACTTCCATATTCAGGGATGCTGAAACGGCCTTATGATCACTGATTCCCTGTTCTGCACATACAGAGTCGAAAAGTTCTGGTCTGTTTGTTATCAGTAGGTCCAAGATGTTATCTCCACGAGTCGGTTCTCTGTTTAATTGCTCGAGGTAATTTTCGGATAGTGCACTCAGTATAATGTCACTCGATGCTCTGTCCCTACCACCCGTCCTAAACATCTGAGTGTCCCAGTCTATATCTGGTAAATTGAAATCTCCACCTAAGACTATAACATGCTGAGAAAATTTATGTGAAATGTATTCCAAATTTTCTCTCAGTTGTTCTGCCACTAATGCTGCTGAGTCGGGAGGTCGGTAAAAGGAGCCAATTATGAACCTAGCTCGGTTGTTGAGTGTAACCTCCACCCATAATAATTCACAGGAACTATCCACTTCTACTTCACTACAGGATAAACTACTACTAACAGCGACGAACACCCCACCACCGGTTGCATGCAATCTATCCTTTCTAAACACCGTCTGTACCTTTGTAAAAATTTCGGCAGAATTTATCTCTGGCTTCAGCCAGCTTTCTGTACCTATAACGATTTCAGCTTCGGTGCTTTCTATCAGCGCTTGAAGTTCCGGTACTTTACCAACGCAGCTTCGACAGTTGACAATTACAATACCGATTGCTGCTTGGTCCCCGCATGTCTTGACTTTGCCCCGCACCCGTTGAGGCTGTTGCCCTTTCTGTACTTGCCCGAGGCCATCTAACCTAAAAAAACCGCCCAGCCCACGCCACACAACCCCTGCTACCCGTGTAGCCGCTTGTTGCGTGTAGTGGACTCCTGACCTATCCAGCGGAACCCGAAACCCCACCACCCTATGGCGCAAGTCGAGGAATCTGCAGCCCACATGGTCGCAGAACCGTCTCAGCCTCTGATTCAGACCCTCCACTCGGCTCTGTACCAAAGGTCCGCAGTCAGTCCTGTCGACGATGCTGCAGATGGTGAGCTCTGCTTTCATCCCACTAGCGAGACTGGCAGTCTTCACCAAAGCAGATAGCCGTCGGAAGCCAGAGAGGATTTCCTCCGATCCATAGCGACACACATCATTGGTGCCGACATGAGCGACCACCTGCAGATGGGTGCACCCTGTACCCTTCATGGCATCCGGAAGGACCCTTTCCACATCTGGAATGACTCCCCCCGGTATGCACACGGAGTGCACATTGGTTTTCTTCCCCTCTCTTGCTGCCATTTCCCTAAGGGGCCCCATTACGCGCCTGACGTTGGAGCTCCCAACTACCAGTAAGCCCACCCTCTGCGACCGCCCGGATCTTGCAGACTGAGGAGCAACCTCTGGAACAGGACAAGCAGCGTGCTACTGTTGTGAGAACGTCTTTGGAAAATGTTTGAAGGACGCTGAAACCACAAGTAGGCGCTAAGGAGGTGACGTCCACACATCTCAGAACGTTTAAATCAGAGTCTTCCACGCACTGTAAAGGATAGGGAGCGATCTGCATCACACCCGATGACAGAGCAAAACGGTGGTGGGGGCACAAAGGTTTCGAAGTGCATAATTCGACTCTCATTGTTTGAACATGTATACCCACGTGGTGCCAATGATATTTTCAAATTCCATTGCTGTGGGTACGGAATCATCTACATTGGACTGTGAGTCAATGGAAACTTGTCGCCTTGTCGGAAGACTCTCTGTTGTTTTTATATCAAGTCGACA
Organism: Schistocerca nitens; assembly: GCF_023898315.1. Lineage (NCBI taxonomy): Eukaryota > Metazoa > Arthropoda > Insecta > Orthoptera > Acrididae > Schistocerca > Schistocerca nitens. The sequence continues at coordinate 766,654,207 of NC_064614.1, read as the reverse complement.
GTCGTGTCCAGATTCGCCGTCAGCCAGGAGAGCGGCTGTTCGAAAAATGCACTGTGGCACGGACGCAGACCTAGGAGGACAGTGTTACAAGATTAGGCTAGGGTATATTCACCTGCGCTTCCATCAGTATCAAAGGCAACACGGCTGTGGGATACGTGAGCATTAATGTTGACCACTTGTAACCCTTTATGCTTGATGTCTTAACCAACTGTGACGGCAGATTCCAACAGTATAACTGTCCTTGTCACAAAGCCAGAAGTGCGGAGGAAGAGCAAACCACATTTGGTGGTGGAGATGGAATCAGAAAACACATGGATGCTTGCGTCAGTGCTTTCCAGAATGACGAGATCTCTCAGGGAATGTCTTAAAAACATCTTTCCGACCATCATTTTCAAGACCATGATAATGAATTCACATTAACATACTGCCCACCAATTTCTCTTGGCCTGAACTCGATGGAACACGTCAAGGAAGCTATCAGGTGCCAGCGCCATGCCCACAAACCACTGGTCCACAAATACTGAAATTTGATGAACTGTGCGTAGACACATGGCACTGTGTAATCGGGAAATGCACGAACGTATTGCCGAATCCATCCCACGAACAGTCGCTACTGTACTGCATCGTAAAGTATACCTTCATGCTCTTAGCCTGGTAATTATAATACTTTGGCTAACAATCTTCATACATTTATGCCGGTATTTAGCACTTTTTGAAACACGTGTCACCAAACAGCCGCCAAACAACTGCAACGTTAAAGAGAGTAGCGTTGAAAGGTAAAATATAGCCGCTACGATCATTATAGTAGTCTATCTTATTATGAAAACGTTGCTTTTATTTTACTACCCGTTATATTACGTCAATGATATGTTTATTATTTTCTATTGTAACACAACTGATTTGAACATCTACAGGCTACATTTACATGTAAATTACGGGTTATACAAAAAAGTAAGCTGTGCATCTGAAGTACACCTAAATTCTGCACTGTCCAGTCACGTTAATGGGACCACCTGTTAAGAGCCACTACAACCACCTTTTGCAGCGAGTACCGCTGCGAGACTTGCAAGAAGAGAGTCATGGAGGTTCTGGAAAATACCAACAGGGATGTGGAGTCATGGCGACTCCAGTGCCGTGGCCAACTGTTTCTAGGTTACGTATCTTGGCGCGAACAAGATGGTACCACAGATTCTCGGTTGGGTTTAAATCCAGGGGCTCTCTGTGGCCGGGGGAATACAGTAAACTTACCGCGGTACTCTTCCAATCACTCACGTACACTACGAGCTGTGTCTAACACGTTGCAATGTCCCCCGGATAGATGCCATCGTGCGGAGGAAAGGAAAACGCGCGTTTAGTGGTGGACATGGTCCCACACAATACATGCATACTCACGTTGATCCATTGTGTCTTCCGGAACGACGAGATCACTCAGAGAATGTCGCGAAATCATTCCACAGACCCTATATTTCCAGCCTTCGTCTTGGACACTTTCGACGATTGTTGCAAGGCGTTTGGTTTCAGACGTTTTACGTCTAAATCGTTTGGAAAGGCCAGTAGTCGCCAGCCAGTGCACGTAAAGTAGCGCTACTGAAGTGTAAATTCCACCTTCGTTGCCGATGAACAGCAGTCAGCGTGGCTGTATGAACCAGGCGATTGCGGCGGAGGACCACACGCAGGAGCGTTCGCTGAACGGTCCTCGAAAAGGCACTGTAAGCAGCTTCGTGTTTCATCTGTGCAGTCAGTTACTCAACAGTTGCACGTCTATTCGCCCCTACACATCTCCGCAGTCGTCGTTTACCCCTACCGTCTATGGACCATGGTGCATCACAGATGTGTCGGCAACGGTTTCGGATACCGTCACTTTGCAATGCAGGGTATACTTTAACCATGGGGGCTTGCGAAAGTTTACGAAATTACCCGTTCAGGAAGTGGTTCCAGGCCTAGGTCCGAAAGCCATTGATCATGCCTCTCTGGACGTCAGAAATATCACTCCCTTTCCGCATTGCGAAAACGACTGCGCTGTATCTGCTGTCTTCCGCCTCCGACACTCTTTATACAGGCTTCAATGCTAGTGTTGCCATCTACCGTTTGTTAGCGGTTACTACACGTTGACTTGGAACATAGATGGTTGTCACAATATATGTCAAGAAATACAGGAGCCGGCCGGTGTGGCCGATCTGTTCTACGTGCTTCAGTCTGGAACCGCGCGACCGCTACGGTCGCAGGTTCGAATCCTGCCTCGGGCATGGATGTGTGTGATATCCTTAGGTTAGTTAGGTTTAAGTAGTTCTAAGTACTAGGGGACTGGTGACTTCAGATGTAGAGTCCCATAGTACTCAGAGCCATTTTGAATACAGGATATTCATAGCTAAACTCTCGCTACTTGATCCATTGTAAATGGAAAACTATTCACCGTATGAGAACACATCTTTACAGGACTGACGCTCAGACCGTGCGCTGCAGGAACTGCATTGTCAGTAGCGTTAGTGTCATGACTTTCAGTTAGGCGTCGCTACTGGCAACGACACGTAGAGCTGGAACACAGGCATCAGTCAGCATTGCAGTTGCAGACAATCAACAGGGGTCTGGACAAGATGAGCAAGCCTTTAACATGAAGCTGTTTTATCAAAATAGCAGCAATAGCGCTGCTGCTCTTGGCGAGTATCAACGCGTTAAAGGAATACAGTCCTATTTGCGCAACTATATTGGAGAATATGATTCTGAACTTTGAATTAAATGGCGATTTGGGAACTGCTACTGCGACAGGCCACCGATTAGCTGCGCCACAAATAGGGGAAGAAACTACTCTTCCCATTGCTGACAAAGCTGGCGGCAGCGTGCGATCTTCAAACAGTGTAAGAGCAGTGTCACGGCAGCTGAACATTCCATGGTGCACCGTTCGAAAAGTGACGCGAACAACTGTGGAAAGGTATCTCTAGTACATTTCCAGGGTTCGTGGATGCATATGTTCGTCAAATTCAGCAAGGTTAGTAACCTGGAACATATATGTATGCTACGCAGTTAACGAATATTATCCTCTATTGTGGGGATTAAAATTTAATTATAACCACACGCACATCAAATATTGTCTGAATTGCCTGTGCATTAACGATGAGATCTGTTCGTTTAGCTTAATTGTAGTGCGCTGGCTTGCGACACAGTGAGGTGAGACAGACTCGCATAGAACCTGCATAGCGTATTAACAACGTTTGGTCTGATTCACCGTCCAGTTGGAGTGTGGTGATCATGAGGGTTCCCATGTACTTATTACGAGGTTTCCATGTTCTTTTAGGCGAATCATGGTTGGGTCTCCAATTTCGGTCTTAGAAAATATGTTAGAGATATAGTTAAAGTACGATGACGCACTGAACGATGTTTACGCTATAGACAGACAGGTGTTTGACGCTTCTTTCGTCTGAAGAAGACTGTACTTACAGGAAGCGCACCCTGCAGCAAAGCTGAAATGTAAAAAAGTCTCCTAATTAACGAGAGCAGGTTTCGTTATAAATAGGAAGGTAGGGCAGAGAGTGAGTTACTGAGAACAGTTCTGGGACAGGTTTGTTCCCATTAGTATTGGGAGAAAATCAACACCACCAACAACAGTTCAGCTACACATGCCGAGGGCGCAAGCACAAGGTGAAGGGACAGAGAAGGTATATGAGGTTACGTAAAGGGTAATTCACTACTTAAAAGGATACGAAAGTCTAGTAGCCATAGAGCACTGCAATGCGGTTGTAGGAGAACGAGTAGAAAAAATAGTTACAGGAGGATATGGGTTTGACAGTAGGGTGAGTTCTGCAATAAAGTTCAGTTGTTAATAGCGAATACTCTGTTAAAGAATCAGAAAAGGAGGAGGTATACTCGGAAAACGTCCAGGCATAAAGAAAGACTTCAGTTACATTACAGCAAGGTCAGGCAGAAATACCGAAATCAGATATTGGAGTATAAGGCGTAACCAGGGACAGAGACAATACACAGTCTCGTAATGACAAAGAGTAGACTGAATTTTAAGATACTAATCAGGAAGAAACAATACACAAAGAAGTGGGATACAGAAGTAATAATGAATGACGACAAACGCTTGAAGTTCTCTGACGCTATGTCTACATCTACATCTATTTCTACATGGATACTCTACAATACATATTTAAGTGGCTAGCAGACCGTTAATCGAACCACCTTCACGATAATTTTTTACTATTCCAATCTCGAACTGCGTGCGGGAAAAACGAACACAAATATTTTTGCGTGCGATATCTGATTTTCCTCATTTTATTGTGACGATCGTTCTCCCCTATGTAGATCGGCGTCATCAAAATATTTCCGCATTTGTAGGAGCAAGTGGGTGATTGAAATTTCATGAGAAGATTCCGCTGCAACGAAAAACGCCTTTGTTTTAATGAAGTCCACCCTGAGTCCTGTATCTTTTCAGTGACGCACTCTGCCCTATTTCGCGATAATACTGGCCTTCCTTGAACTTTATCGAAGTGCCCCGTCAATCCTATCTGGTAAGGATCCCACACCGCGCAGCAGTATTCTAAAAGAAGACGGGCAACCTTAGTGTAGACAGTCTGTTTAGTAGATGTGTTACATTTTCTGAATGTCCTGCCAATAAAACGTAGTCTTTGCTTTTCCTTCCCCACGGCGTTTTCTATGTGTTCTTTCCGAATTACGTTATTCGTAATTGTAGTTCCTAGATATATAGTTCAATTTACGGCCTTTGTATTTGATTGATTTATCCTGACCCTAAGTTCAACTGATCCCCTTTGGCAGTCATGTGGATGACCTCACATTTTAGTTATTTGGGGTCAATTGCCAATTTCTGCAATGTAGATACTGCGCGAATAAATATCTCAGGAGCCAGTTCGGTTGAAGAAGAATGGAAATTCCTAAAAAAAGGCAATCACGGTAGTTATAGGGAAAAACATAGGTACAAGGAAGCTAACTTCGGAGAAGCCGTGGGTAACACTGAAGTACCACAATGTTCAGGGAAATTCAAGAACACAAAAATATGTCACTTAGAAATGAAATAAATAAGGAGGGCAGGGAAGCTAAAGCGAAATGGCCACATGAAAAATGTGAAGAGATGTAAAAAGAAACGATAGTCGGACCAACTGAGTCAGAAAAGTCAAAACAAACTTCAGTGAAATTAAAAGCAATGACGGTAAAATCATCCACAAAATTCAGAAGATTGCAAGAGCCGACAAGTGCGTGAGTTACCGCACAGTTATCTTAACAGCCCATGGATCCAAGCTGCTGACAAAAATATTATACACAAAATTGGGAACCTGTCAGATGACAATCAGTTTGGCTTTAGGAAATGTAAAGGGACCAGAGAGGCAGTTCTGATGTTGCGGTTGATAATGGAAGCGTGACTGAAGAAATATCAAGACACGTTCTTATTATTTATCGACATGGAAAAACCGTTCGAGAATGTACAAGGTGTCATATGTTCAAAATACTGAGGAAACTGGGGTTGAGTTATTGGTAAAGAAGAGTAATATACAGCAAGTAGAAGGACCAAAAGGTTACAATAAGAGTGGAAGACCAACAGCGAAGTGCACAGATTAAAAAGGATGTTTGACAGCGATGTAGTCTCTCAGCCCTAATGTTCAATCTATACGACGAAGTAGCAATGACGAAAATAAAATAAAGTTTCAAGAGCGGGATTAAAATTCAAGATGGTAGGATATCAGTGTTAAAATTCGTTGATGAGATTCCTATCCTCAGCGAAAAGAAGAATTACAGCACCCGTTGAATGTAATAAACATTTTATTGTGCACAAAATATGAATTGAGACTAAATCGAAGAAAGAAGGAAGTAATGAGAAATAACAAAAATTAAACAGCGGGAATCTTAAATCATAAGTGGTGATCACGAAGTAGATGAGGTTAAGGAATTCTCCTACCTAGGCGGCAAAATAACTAATGATGGACGGAGCAAGGAGGACATAAAAAACAGACTACGGCTAGCAGAAATGACATTCCTGGGAAAGAGATTCGATTACATCCAGCAAACAGATGAGGACGTAGGTTGCAATTGCTACCCTGAAATGAATGTTTGAAACCTTAAGCTAATCGTAGTTAGTTGTTACACCTGTGCGCACTTCACTTTTAAAAGAACAATGGAAGCAAATACATTCAAGAGTATCACACTTACCTTAGCACATTTTGCAGACGATTTACCCATTATTTATAATCAGAGGCCACAAAACTATCTGTAGCAGATCCTCTTCTCCACCGACGGCTTGCAGATGGAGCTATCATACTATTCCAGAATTTCCAGGATATATTTTGTAGCAGGAAGAAAATGCTCGGAAGCTAGTAGAAATATACACTCCTGGAAATTGAAATAAGAACACCGTGAATTCATTGTCCCAGGAAGGGGAAACTTTATTGACACATTCCTGGGGTCAGATACATCACATGATCACACTGACAGAACCACAGGCACATAGACACAGGCAACAGAGCATGCACAATGTCGGCACTAGTACAGTGTATATCCACCTTTCGCAGCAATGCAGGATGCTATTCTCCCATGGAGACGATCGTAGAGATGCTGGATGTAGTCCTGTGGAACGGCTTGCCATGCCATTTCCACCTGACGCCTCAGTTGGACCAGCGTTCGTGCTGGACGTGCAGACCGCGTGAGACGACGCTTCATCCAGTCCCAAACATGCTCAATGGGGGACAGATCCGGAGATCTTGCTGGCCAGGGTAGTTGACTTACACCTTCTAGAGCACGTTGGGTGGCACGGGATACATGCGGACGTGCATTGTCCTGTTGGAACAGCAAGTTCCCTTGCCGGTCTAGGAATGGTAGAACGATGGGTTCGATGACGGTTTCGATGTACCATGCACTATTCAGTGTCCCCTCGACGATCACCAGTGGTGTACGGCCAGTGTAGGAGATCGCTCCCCACACCATGATGCCGGGTGTTGGCCCTGTGTGCCTCGGTCGTATGCAGTCCTGATTGTGGCGCTCACCTGCACGGCGCCAAACACGCATACGACCATCATTGGCACCAAGGCAGAAGCGACTCTCATCGCTGAAGACGACACGTTTCCATTCGTCCCTCCATTCACGCCTGTCGCGACACCACTGGAGGCGGGCTGCACGATGTTGGGGCGTGAGCGGAAGACGGCCTAACGGTTGCGGGACCGTAGCTCAGCTTCATGGAGACGGTTGCGAATGGTCCTCGCCGATACCCCAGGAGCAACAGTGTCCCTAATTTGCTGGGAAGTGGCGGTGCGGTCCCCTACGGCACTGCGTAGGATCCTACGGTCTTGGCGTGCATCCGTGCGTCGCTGCGGTCCGGTCCCAGGTCGACGGGCACGTGCACCTTCCGCCGACCACTGGCGACAACATCGATGTACTGTGGAGACCTCACGCCCCACGTGTTGAGCAATTCGGCGGTACGTCCACCCGGCCTCCCGCATGCCCACTATACGCCCTCGCTCAAAGTCCGTCAACTGCACATACGGTTCACGTCCACGCTGTCACGGCATGCTACCAGTGTTAAAGACTGCGATGGAGCTCCGTATGCCACGGCAAACTGGCTGACACTGACGGCGGCAGTGCACAAATGCTGCGCAGCTAGCGCCATTCGACGGCCAACACCGCGGTTCCTGGTGTGTCCGCTGTGCCGTGCGTGTGATCATTGCTTGTACAGCCCTCTCGCAGTGTCCGGAGCAAGTATGGTGGGTCTGACACACCGGTGTCAATGTGTTCTTTTTTCCATTTCCAGGAGTGTATAAGAACTGAGTATATTAGTAGTAACATCCTTAGGCTTACTCTTTGAAGCTAAAGAGAACTGTGTATGTGTATACACAAAATATCTCAGTGACACATATACCCTGGACTGGTAACTATACTGGCAACACCAGGAATGGCTTACACCTGCTAATGGCTACCTTGATTTTATTACGTATCTTCCTGTTTAGTCAGCAATTTGAAGCAAGCTTTGTTGGAAAGTCGAAACTTGTTAAAGTCTGTATTCAAGAAATTGTTGATGCTCACATCAAGCAAGTCATAATTTGCCCAACTTACTTGAATCAACACGTGGAGAACGTTTTCTGGAAAGGCAAAGCGCTAGTAATTCGCGAGTCGAGGGTTTGTTGAAGAGCTATGTTCAGTACAACACGTTAGACTAAAGCTAGCTACTAGACATATTATTAACATATTTGTAAGTTTAAATAAAAACATCGCCAGCAATGTCGTTATGCACTTCAAATGAAGCCACCAGCATTTGTCGAAATGCAGTGTGTTTTAAATTAAATAATTTCATACCAAGGCAAGTAGCTCACTTACGATTAGCGAGTGGCTCATATTCTGTAGGTGAGCATGAATGTCTGAGATGATTGCTTTGTAATATCACTAGCAACGTTCCCTTAAAGCTAAGTGGCAGGAGCAACTTAATGAACTCCAGGTGACGCTCTCCATTTGTGTTGCGGTGTCTCGTACCTAACACTGATCTAGAATGCATTCACAGACGTGGGCGGTATCTTGTTATCTATAAACTGTGTAAATTCGTGCTACAGATGTATTTTCTACTTTCGTAACGAAATTCACCGTGATAAATATGGACAAAAGTTGTAAGCGATGAATGTAGATAGAGCCTCTAAAACATACACTCCTGTAAATTGAAATAAGAACACCGTGAATTCATTGTCCCAGGAAGGGGAAACTTTATTGACACATTCCTGGGGTCAGATACATCACATGATCACACTGACAGAACCACAGGCACATAGACACAGGCAACAGAGCATGCACAATGTCGGCACTAGTACAGTGTATATCCACCATTCGCAGCAATGCAGGATGCTATTCTCCCATGGAGACGATCGTAGAGATGCTGGATGTAGTCCTGTGGAACGGTTTGCCATGCCATTTCCACCTGGCGCCTCAGTTGGACCAGCGTTCGTGCTGGACGTACAGACCGCGTGAGACGACGCTTCATCCAGTCCCAAACATGCTCAATGGGGGACAGATCCGGAGATCTTGCTGGCCAGGGTAGTTGACTTACACCTTCTAGAGCACGTTGGGTGGCACGGGATACATGCGGACGTGCATTGTCCTGTTGGAACAGCAAGTTCCCTTGCCGGTCTAGGAATGGTAGAACGATGGGTTCGATGACGGTTTGGATGTACCGTGCACTATTCAGTGTCCCCTCGACGATCACCAGTGGTATACGGCCAGTGTAGGAGATCGCTCCCCACACCATGATGCCGGGTGTTGCCCCTGTGTGTCTCGGTCGTATGCAGTCCTGATTGTGGCGCTCACCTGCACGGCGCCAAACACGCATACGACCATCATTGGCACCAAGGCAGAAGCGACTCTCATCGCTGAAGACGACACGTCTCCATTCGTCCCTCCATTCACGCCTGTCGCGACACCACTGGAGGCGGGCTGCACGATGTTGGGGCGTGAGCGGAAGACGGCCTAACGGTGTGCGGGACCGTAGCCCAGCTTCATGGAGACGGTTGAGAATGGTCCTCGCCGATACCCCAGGAGCAACAGTGTCCCTAATTTGCTGGGAAGTGGCGGTGCGGTCCCCTACGGCACTGCGTAGGATCCTACGGTCTTGGCGTGCATCCGTGCGTCGCTGCGGTCCGGTCCCAGGTCGACGGGCACGTGCACCTTCCGCCGACCACTGGCGACAACATCGATGTACTGTGGAGACCTCACGCCCCACGTGTTGAGCAATTCGGCGGTACGTCCACCCGGCCTCCCGCATGCCCACTATACGCCCTCGCTCAAAGTCCGTCAACTGCACATACGGTTCACGTCCACGCTGTCACGGCATGCTACCAGTGTTAAAGACTGCGATGGAGCTCCGTATGCCACGGCAAACTGGCTGACACTGACGGCGGCAGTGCACAAATGCTGCGCAGCTAGCGCCATTCGACGGCCAACACCGCGGTTCCTGGTGTGTCCGCTGTGCCGTGCGTGTGATCATTGCTTGTACAGCCCTCTCGCAGTGTCCGGAGCAAGTATGGTGGGTCTGACACACCGGTGTCAATGTGTTCTTTTTTCCATTTCCAGGAGTGTAGAACATGGTAGTAGACACTTCGATATTACTAATATTTTTCAGTGATTATGGCGGTTTTTCTGTACTTCTCGGTACTTTCAATATCTTATATACTTTTAGATACCTTCAGATAGTGTTATCAATTTCCTAGTGGTTTATAGCGATAACAAGTGGCCTTACAAAAACATTAACATAAAGCCAGTGGCGGTCTCATGTTTCATTCCAACTTTCACCCAATTCATTGAAATTTGTCTATTATCTTACACAATTCTGTCGTATATTTCAAATATGTTAAGAGCTCATAATCCAAAGACCCATATACACAGTGAATACGATGATCTCTGATATCCTTCCAATTCTCATCCATGTCTTATCTAAGTCTTGTTCACCTGGAAATACACTAACGTAGTTTACGGGTGCCTAGACGTCGACAGACATCATTTTCGTCTCATACTTGAGTACAACATTCTTCCCCTATAACAGTGAATGAAAATAGGTAAAGCAGAATTAGAAATTGCAGTCACTAATCTATTGTGGCCGAGCGGTTCTAGGCGCTACAGTCTGGAACCGCGCGACCGCTGCGGTCGCAGGTTCGAATCCTGCCTCGGGCATGGATGTGTGTGATGTCCCTAGGTTAGTTAGGTTTAAGTAGTTCTAAGTCCTAGGAGACTGATGACCTCAGAAGTTAAGTCCCATAGAGCTCAGAGCCATTTGAACTAATCTATTAAAGATTAAATATGACAGCTAAATTGTCTATGAGGTGGCTTCTGAGTGCATGTTTAGTTTTCGGTACCATTATCTGTTTCATGATTCAGCTCATATCACTCGAACTGTGCCATGATTTTCTCAACATACAGAGATTTATATTGTCTCATATTTCATAATTTGAAGACGGGTGATGAAATACATACAGGAAATGTGTCGGCGTGGAGAGAACGAAAATGATCTAGATTTTACAGATTTAAATGTGGGCTTCCACGAAACATCACCTCACACCAATAAGGTCACTGAAATAATCTGGAAAGACTGGTACAGTAATTATTTTTCTTGCTAGAATCTAAACGTCAGGAAAAAATTCATGCGATAATAAAGTAATATCTGGTGAAGATAAACTTAGAGAACTAGCTGTGACTGTCTGAAGTTTCAGTTTGCTACAGAAAATGAACTGAAAGGTTTAATTGCAAAATGGATGAAACATACCGTCTGCCCAAAGACGACCACATAAGATGCAATTTGCTAATTCGAAAGAGACGGGGGTTCGCATATCAAACAGCCTATTTTGGACTACAGACTGAGAGTGGGAGCTGCCACTAGAAAATTATGACAGCAGGTAAATTCCTCTGAGACGTTAGCAGATGCACTTGTGTTATCTTAATGAGAGTCAGTCGTCATGTCTCGCGAAAGGGCATCAGCAGACCTGCACGTCGCTTCACGCTGGCCTGCCTGACCAACCAGAAAGACGTTGGACAGCAACGTATGTCAATAACGCTGGCCAGTCTCTGGAACACTAGACGGTGCGCTAGTGTATTATCTGAACATGGAACAGTCATCATGATTCAGACATCGGTTATACAGTAGAACCACGCCATGAGTATCCAAAAACTACCACTGACCTTGATTCAGATCTACCACTACGCCGGCCGCGGTGGTCTAGCGGTTCTGGCGCTGCCGTCCGGAACCGCGGGACTGCTACGGTCGCAGGTTCGAATCCTGCCTCGGGCATGGGTGTGTGTGATGTCCTTAGGTTAGTTAGGTTTAAGTAGTTCTAAGTTCTAGGGGACTTATGACCTAAGATGTTGAGTCCCATAGTGCTCAGAGCCATTTCTACCACTACGCTCAGAGAAAATAATATCATCACTAAGCAGCATCAAGCCAGAAGTTCCAAAGAAGTTGATTTTCACACTATATGGTAAAAACTATGTGATTCATACAGTAACTTAAGGCAGTGCCTGAGCATTAGATATAGGAATGCCTAAATGAGATGATTTTAAACGCTACTTGTAGGTTTCTGTTATGAGTATATGCTGAAGAAATTTCAGGGAAAAAGCTTTAAAATCTGTTACACAGAGACAGATAGTTTAATTTCTAATGTAACTACCTCACATATTCATGATTTTATTAAAAGAGCTGTGGCTAGGTGTTTGACACATAGACTCACCCCAACAACAACATTCATAACGTCCAGTATTTCAGTAAACGAGAGAAGGGTTTAAAGAAAGATAAATTATCAGGTGCTACAACTACGGAATTTAGAGAACTGAGAGAGAAAATATACACAACTGAAAAGACAAGTAGAAACCGAAACACAATTTTTAATGCTTAGAACTAAGGACGTAAGACATTTGTCAGCAAAGGAATTAAGCATAACGATTATTGATAACGTTTGTTAAGTGATGTTGATATATCGACTGTTCAGTACACAACTCAATAAATGCTTCATACATTATGATAAAGTGAGCTTGTAGCATGGGGTTATTTAGTGGTCCAGTTGGCAGCTCTGTGTGCAATAGAACGCGACTTAAAATTAGCAGTAAAGTACTGGTTGTACCGTTCTGAAATTGTAATCTACACTTAGTAGTGCTGCATAACATCCTAGTGTTGTTCTTATGATCTGTAGATCTGTATCTATTATTCTTGTTCGTACCTTATTAACTCACAGGTAAGTGACAGAGATGCCTATTCCAACCTGCGTGGCGAATATTAACAAAGTTTCCATCACCACCGGATGAGAAAGATGCCGTGTCCTCTCACCCATTCTTGTGGCACGAGCTGTCTGATTGGATGTTTCATTTCTATACCGAGCTGTTATTTAGATAACTAAATAGGTGTATTGGCTTAGGAGCTGTGTAACTGGCCCATTTCCAAGAAAGGGACGTGGCTGGTGGCTGATGAAGAGCTAAATATGTGTACTTGCCTAGAAACTCTCTGATTAGTGTATTTGCAAGATGCTGGCGTAGTTTAAGAAAGAGGAGGTGGGGGAAGGGACTTGGCTTAGGAATGGCGGAGCAGATGTTATGGCAGGGAAGGAGAGGCGAGGGGGAGGACAAAGAGAGTGGACAAGAGAGGGAGAAGGAAGGAGGGGAATGGAAGGATTGGGACAGTGAGTGGGAGGGCATGTATCAATGGCCGTATCAAAGTTAAAACTTTTGGTCTGAAGTGTCTATTGCAACCGTACTTGTTTTTCACTGATGTGTGTGAGGTGAAATGTTGGACAATCCTACATTTCTAGATCGACATCCAGTGCAGTTTACTGCGATTTTTTTTTTTTTTGCGTACATACGCCGATCCAATCACATATTGCTGAAAAAACACAACACTGATGTGTTATGATTATCAATCAACGAGGTATAGTGTCAAACGACATTTGCAAACATAGGTAAATGGAATATACCTGTTCACCTGAATATATAGTGAATCTACTAGCATTGTTATGACTCGCAATATCTTAAGCATGCTATACCAGATGGATGTAATTAAACTGCCGGCCGTTGTGGTCGAGCGGTTCTAGGCGCTTCAGTCTGGAACCCCACGACGGCTACGGTCCCAGGTTCGAATCCTGCCTTGGGCATAGATGTGTGTGATGTCCTTAGGTTAGTTAGGTTTAAGTAGTTCTAAGTTCTAGGGGACTCAGATATTAAGTCCCATAGTGCTCAGAACCATTTGAACCATTTGTAATTAAACCGACACTGTTCCGGGCTCTATATATCACATGACTCTGAATCGTCACTGTTATGTTCATTAATTGATGCACTCGTGGAGTATGTGGAACAAATAATATCTCCAATTTCTGCCACCAGGTGAATATATGACGCTGTAAGCAGACAGAATGCCTAATGTTTCACATTTTGTTGTCAGTATGCTGTTTGTGCCTTGGCTACGCATGTTGATTCCTTCTGTGAAGTGACGGTTGGTTTAAAGCGTTAATAATGTTAAAGCTTTTCATAAGAAACGAAAAGGCCATTGAGAAGAAAGATCGTGTACTACTGATAAAGTTAACACAATGGCGTTAATAGTAGCTCTGCGTTGCAGGAATATTGCCGACAGAAATAGCTACAAAGACGACCCATGTCAATAAATGGGCTAAAGAACGTGATCAGGAAAGGGAGGCAGTGAGAAGAGGCGGCCCGTTCCCATGTCAGTTGCTGATGGAGTTGCTGTAGCTATACTGTAGCTGGCCGTGCAATACGTGCCTCAAATTCTGCAGCTATGTGTTCGAGTTGTGTCATGGAAGTTGTCTCTCACATGGTCGACAGCGCATTTACATTAGTAGTCCTACAAGAATCATAACATACACCAAATGAAGACCCAAGATAGGCTACAACGCCGTGAGTTTTCTCTTAATTTTTTGGCCCGCATGGAAATGGATGACATGTTGCCGGTGTATATTCTTTTGATGGACGATGCACATTTTAATCTGAACAGTACCGTGAATGCACTAAACTGTCACATATGGGGCTCTGCTCCACTACTTGCTGTGTAGGAACATCCACTGAGGCCAGCGTAAGTAACTGTGTGGTGTGGTTTTTCACCAGCTCCTTCATTCACGTTCCGTTTTTCTTCGAGAAGATGACATCTTGCTGGTCTGTTAGGTGTACGGTGATATCTGCATTTTCGAGAATGCATATAGTTGTATGATCACACCACCATTTTTATGCAGGAAACAGCGACGCTACATGTCACTTGCAAGATGAAAGATATGCTTCCAGAAACATTCGCTACTGACAGCATCATCTGTAGACAATTTCGAGTTGTTTGGCCTTCCGGATTCGCCGACCTGAATACATGACAGTTCCGGTTGTGGGGATATCTGAAAGATTATGTGTACCAGTGCTGTATCCACACTCTTCCTGATCTAAAGGGTAATGAATTCTTGTGTTTTGGAAATGTGCTCTAGTTTATCCATAAGAGCAACTGAATTCCCCTAGTCCACCAAGATTAGGACAAAAATTAGTACCTATCAACATACAATTTCTCACTTACCCTTACACTATAGACACGGACACCTGTCGCCTATGTACACCCGGTGTAACGGGACGCGTAAGAAATAACAATGCTGCCTTACAGGGCGAACGAGACATCAACGTCGACTCAGCCACTACAACTACACAACGCTGAGCAACACTGAGTCCGTAACGAAGAACGCGCACGCCCTCGCGAGTAAACACTGTCCGGGTTCCAACCTAACTGACAACCGAGGCTATCAGGAGCGACGTTTATATTTACTTCTTCCAGGTGTCGCTCTTAGACGCGGCGCGGTCCGATTCCGTGCGCCATTGGCCGACTTTTCCTCACCGCCTTCTCTGCTCTTGCGTTCCATATTTCCGTTCCGGCCCTTGTGGTTACGCCAGAACAGTTCCCTTCCATTCATAGTACAGCATGACTCGAGAATTTCTTTTAAGTGTTTAAAATTTTCAGTACACCATGACGTGTGAGCCATGTCGCCCCTATGTTTACCCCTGCATATCGATATGGCAACACTGACTGAGACCTGTAACTAAATGCGCCATATTCTGCTAGTCTTCGTTGATTTGTACCTAATATCAAAAATAGTTGTTCAACACGAAAGAAGGTTCTTTGTGATTTTAAGTCTTGAGACACTGATTACATCAACAAAATCCCTTAAAATTCTTCAAACGGCGTCGACTGGAGCATGCGTTCTCTGACGTTTGAGAATCTAAGCAACTACTACTTTGGTTTTATAAGGCACACCCTTAATAAATTATAGTTGTCCAAATGCTGTTTTTAAAGAGGCATGTGCGGCAAATCAAACTATCTGAATTGAGAATAAGCTTTGGACTTGATATGATAGAGTCTGCAATAGCCACAACAAATGAACCACGACTGTGATCATTATTTAAATGGGGGACCCTCTGCTTAGTTCCACACCGAAGGTCCAGTTTTCATATTTATTTTATTTTCCTATATTTTGGAAAGTGACTCGGACTTACGTAATTCTGTTTATTAACGAGATCCTGTCTAATGAATCGAATATATTCACAAAATGAAGAAAATAACGTCCCTGGACTTGCTTAAAGGTATGACAAGTCTGGATAGGTGTTCTTAATGGTCCCAAAGTTCATATAGTGCAAAGGTTGAAAAAAGTATACACAAATGCATTGCAATATTGTGCTGCAACCCGGGATGACAGTGCCGCTGTTCAGTTAACATTTATGTCCTCTCGTGGTAACGGAACCGTTTTTCATCTCCACTTAGATATGTTAACCTCAGAATAAGGATATCGACGCTAAAAAGAAATTTAATACCTCTCAGAATAGTTAAATTACAGGCAGTGTTCTACATTGGCCACGAGGTAATTGGGAACGACCTCCGTGCTGTCTGGCACAGGTGTTATCACCTCACGTAGAACGAATTTTTCTTTATTGATGGAACGTGCTTCCGGGTGCGAGTGTTTGATAGTCAATCCATACAGAACCGGCCCGCCAGCAGATGTCCAGAAGAAATGTATAGTGGTCTGCGACTAAAACTGTTGGAGTTCACGTAATGTGTGCTCCGTGTTTTGCTTGTGTATTATTCAGCAGTCGCTCTACCGACTGTAAGAGCAGTCGTTGGTTGCTGTACAGCTCTGTTTGCAGCAACCAGTATTTATGATTAACGCGCCTGTGAGGCTCTCCATTAGTGAAAGAATGACAACTTTTAGAAGTGCGGGGTATACATTACAGCTTCGAGCGATGCGATGTCAAACAAATAAGGGCAAAGATGCCCTTCGTCATACCGTAAGACTACCGCCGTCCACGTGACCCGAGAACGACGTTAAAATTCCAGCGCAAGACGTGCAGCCCCTTCCTTGTCGACAGGGACCCGGAGAGGGCGCAAGTGAGCGAGTCGCCTGAGGTCTGCCTCAGTCCGTGGCGAAAAATAAGGTTTATACTAATTTATTTTCTTCCTCTTTTCTTTAGTAGTATTCACTGTATGCATACTTGTATTTTATTGTAAAATTTGGGTCATCAGATTCACTGTTTTCTGATTTAGTTCGTAAAAATGTAGGTGATATTATAAACGTCATACTCTTCCTAAAAGTGAAACTTCCGATACACTCTTAGTTTGTTTGAACGATTTCTTCCCGATCCGTTACGTGTTACCACTTGGGACTTAAGAACCCACATTAATTATGCTTAGAGCTCTTCACTTCACATATCTTTTCTTTTCTTTTGTTGTTTTGTGCAACACTGTTTGCTTCTCAGTAATCAATTCCTACATTAATACATTGTCTGATAAATCACACTGACTTATATATGTCTGTACGCAGCATCTGTCTTACAGTGTATGTTATGTCTGTTGCAGAAGAAATATGATACATTATTAGACTAGAGAAAAGAAACGACAGCACTCGGTAGTGATGTGCAAAATGTAACCGAACTTAAAGATTGAATTCATAAGTCCAGTCTCTTACAACTTTGTACTATAAGACATAGTTCCACATATGAGCAGTACGCATAATTCGCTTTGGACAGAATGGATATTTCAATCGTTATTTTTTTCACTTTGGAAGAATGTTTCACATCTTTGTACTTAAATTCATCATCGAGACACAGTTTAAAAAATTCTTTAATGTCGTGTAGATTAGAATATTTTTGAACATATTTTCCTTGACACATTTCTCAGTATGATAAGCAAACACCAAAAATCAGATAACTACAAATCAGTGACTCTGTAATTAAACAATATAGTGGCTAGAATTAGTATTTGCGTACATCATTAACATAGCGTTAAAAGGTAATATTCATAAGATATGGAATTTTTGTTTGTTTGTTGTTTTTTGTTTTTGTTTTTTTTTGTTTGTTTTTTTTGTGAACACGAGACACACAATTCGGGATCTGTCACACCACAGAGTCCATAGGGTTCATCTTTGTTCTAAAGTTAATAAATTCTTTCCGTTAACAGAAACCTAGGGCTAAAAGGAATCTCAAATGAGCCTTGGCGAATCTCCACATTATGTCGCTATACCCTACTATTACCCAGACTATACTTACGGCGGTCGAGTTCAACTCGTGCGAATGCTAACGATAGTGATCTGCGCTTAAAACTTTATGCTTCATACGAAACCGTCCAAATGGCACTGAGTTCATCTTCACCGTTCTCCTGACCAGCGACCCATCTGTGTATAATCGCAGAGAGTCGTTTCCACAGATCATATTTTCTAGAATGTGGTTTTAAGAAGGGATGGAAAATTTGCAAGAGAAGTTACCTCAGAGCGTCGGTATATTATAGACACGCATATTAAGCTTAAGCCCTAAACTAAATACTTCATCGTGCAAAATCTCTTAGTAATGCCTTTCGGGAGTACACTCGGCCGCCTTCGGATATTATACAATTTGCTCTTCTGCTGGACTATTTTAATAGATTA
The DNA here is from genome assembly GCF_023898315.1 of Schistocerca nitens. NCBI lineage: Eukaryota > Metazoa > Arthropoda > Insecta > Orthoptera > Acrididae > Schistocerca > Schistocerca nitens. The sequence goes on along the minus strand of NC_064614.1, from coordinate 766,635,806 downwards.
TACTAGACTATGAACAAGTCGACAAATTTTGGCTCTGACCAGTGATTTCGCATTGTGCTTCCATTAGCAACTCTCTTCGTTTTATTTTACAATTAAGTTCTTCATCAACTTGATCTGGGCACTTAATTTCGGACCCTCTCCTTGCTATGTTCCATATTACGAACGAATCATCACAAGGAACCCAGCTGACCACTATCGAGACAGAGAGCTGCGACAGTAGGTGGTCACTGTTGGTGTAGCCAACGCTCCGGAACTATGAAAACGACCACAGGCTCAATACAGTGCTTGCAGCGCTCAACCCATCATTCACTTAAGAATGTCACATATTATTCGCGCTTCCATCACCATAATAACGCGAACCATTAAAGAAACGGGTGTGACAAGAAATTTAACTCGTTTTTCAGTGGTTCACTCTACGTATGGGAACTAAAGTCGGCCGTCATGTTGCGAATGCCTGCTGTTTGCATGAATATATGTTACTTTTGTATTGCTTACCCGATTTGACGTTAGGAATTCACAAAAATATTCGACATGTATCAAACGTTCTTCCTTCACTCTTCTATGATCATTTACAACTTACAAAAAGGTATTGATATCATTTTAACTATTATAGGACGACAGTAATTGTACTATTTTGATTACGTAGTTATCTATCCTATTACAATGCATTTACGTGTAGAGAGTTGCGCGCTTTCAGTAAGACAGCAGTTAAGGAATGTATATTGCTTGTTAACTTGACTGAGTGGTGAAAACAAGGGGACTAGTGAATATCCGCCGGCAGCTGTGGCCGAGCGGTTCTAGGCGCTTCAGTCCAGAACTGCTGCTACGGTCGCAGGTTCGAATCCTGCTTCGGGCATGCATGTGTGTCATGTCCTTAGGTTAGTTGGGTTTAAGGAGTTCTAAGCCTAGGGGTCTGATGATCTCAGATATTAAGTCCAATAGTGCTTAGAGCCATTTGAACCATTTTGAAGTGAATAGCCCATAAATCGGTCAGCAGCGGTCCTAATGGCTTCCGGTTTATGGTCTCAGTAATTAGTGTTTTTCCTGAGTTTAATAATTTGCAGTACTGAGCAAAAGGGTCATATTACGTCGTTAGATAACGTTGAAGTTTACTTCAGAGCAATTTCGGAAGTATGATTTGCAAGACGTGAAAGGAACTTTCTAAACCTAGTGTGACCGTCAAAGAGAAATTAAGGTGGGTAAAGAACTCTTTCTGTTCTATTAGTTTCACATTCTACAGGGAAATAAACTGTTTGTCAAAGTGTGACGCATAACTTTTGACAGTCAGTCATTTTCTAAAAGCAGTACTTAGATTACAGATACAGACAGTGATGAATCTACCAAATTCAATGAAGAGTGTGGCACTGTGCTGGCAATCGCTGTTGATATTAGCGGTCTACACCGCTGACGGGATTGTAACATGCCAACCTGGTATGGAATATTCAAGATTTGAGAAGATATTTCCTTGCGCAATATAACTATACATTCTCTTTTGAGTAGTTTTGTAGCAGCAACAGGTTTTAGCGTATGAAATTGTCTTCACTGTCACAAAACAACCTGAATGGGTACCACAGGGACATCAGTTTCGACAGCGACTTGTTGCAACAGAAACGCTTTATCAAAACGCAATATAAAATAAAATAGCTACTGACGCTAAAAAGGGGATTGTGTTATATAATCCATATGGTTCTTGAAACTTCCTGGCAGATTAAAACTGTGTGCCGGACCGAGACTCGAACTCGAGAGTTCGAGTCTCGGTCCGGCACACAGTTTAATCTGCCATAAAGTTTCACATCAGCGCACACTCCGCTGGAGAGTGAAAATCTCACTCTGTAAACATACCCCAGGCTGTGGCTAAGCCATGTCTCTGCAATATCCTTTCTTTCAGGAGTGCTACTTCTGCAAGGTTCGCAGGAGAGCTTCCGTAAAGTTTGGAAGGTAGGAGACTAGGTCCTGGCAAACGTAAAGCTGTGAGGACGGAGCGTGAGTTGTGCTTGGGTAGCTCAGTTGGTAGAGCACTTGCCCGCGTAAGGCAAAGGTCCCGAGTTCGAGACTCGGTCTTGCACACAGTTTTAATCTGCCAGGAAGTTTCATATCAGCGCACACTCCGCTGAAGAGTGAAAATCTCAATCTTGCGTATGGTTGTTACCGTATGAAATGCAAGAACATATGGCTTTTATCATGGATGACAGAAATCATTTGACCAGTAGCGTCTCTTAAAAAACCTATGAATTTTTAACAATGAACAGTAAGCAAAATCACTTAGAAGAAATGCAGATAAAGTGGAATGTTGTTAGGATTAATCTGATCAGAAGTTTCCTACATGTGTATAGGAGGCTAAGATACGGTTCCACAAGACAACGTGTGAACTGACATGTCGAAGGAAACCTATGTTTCACATTTGAATGTTGTACTGGGGTGGATATTGTACAATTCTTCGTTCGTTGCCGTATCTTTATTGATGATCGAATCATACATGGTTTTAATATTAAATGATAGGAAGGTCCTGTGTAGATTCCTCTTGAAGATATTTCACTTCATCTACATTTCCCCTAATTGATTTGGTTTCATGTAATTCGTTAAAATATCTTGGATACTTTTTAAGATACACTACCGACCAAAAGATATGTATCACCCATGACAAAATCTATACACTTTTTTATGTACAAACACATCATACAAACTGAATAGACCAAGAAAATAAGTATTTTTTTGTTTCTGTCGTTAAGTGCGTTGCAATACGGTCTATATTTTAGCCTGTTCAGGATACCCACCCTTTGCTCTGAGGAGAGCTGCACAAACTCTTGTTATTCTGCAGGTAAGATATTTTAGTGGTTTTGAAGCTATGGCAGTCCAACAAGTTCGTAAATTATCGCATAGACCTTCAACATTAGATCATCTCACTTTTCTCACATCCCTTTTCAAGTTCATCCTATGAGAGGTTAATGGAAAAGAAGTCATATGACTGACTTGTCCAAATCATATTCTTCTGTTCCCAGCCACTCCCTTTTCTACTGGTATACTCTCTGCACAAATCAGGAGCATGTCCTCCTACAGAACAAATCCACGACCAATAAGTCTCTTTCCAGGTGGAACTGCATTGTTGGTCCCCTATCGTGTGGTATTCTTCCTTCTTGAATGTTACATTTCTTCTCACAACATGAGCGAATTTATCACCCATAAAACATCCCGACACCACTGCCACTCTCCACCATGCTTCACCTTTGGCGTCACACACTGCCTCTTCATACATTCTCCTCGAAGTCGACGAACGAACATTCGACGACGGCTTCCACATTCCTCAAACTCAAATTAGTCCGTGAATAACTCCGTGTACCAATGCTGCACGCTCCCGTTTTTATGGTGCTTTACCCAGTACAATCTTTTCACCATATTTTGGTTACGTGGTGAAGGTTGTATGCATCCATTGAAACCTTGTTCACGAAGACTGCATCGTACTATTGGGATCGAGATTGGAGCAGCTCACATACTATTTACTACCCTGCGAATTTCAGCTGCTGTGCAAATATTCTGACGTTTACCCAGTACGCGTGTGAACTGATCTTCCCCATGTCATGTTGCTCGGTGTCCTCTGGATCGCGAAACACTTGCATTGCCATCAGTTTGCGTGATCCGTTGCATTGTATACAACACTGTAGATTGACCTATGTCAGCCTTTTTTGCTATAGCCCTAGCAGAATAGCCTTTCTGAATCAGAGGTATAATTACAGCAAATTTTTCAGTTCCAATTTCCTGCTTGTCCCATTAGAAGGTAATATGTTACGAACATGATCAGGTATACTAGCACACTACTAGATGCACATAATTTACATCTACAGCTACATCATACTCCGCAAGCCACCTAATGGTGTGTGGCGGAGGGTTCTTTCGATATCAGTATCTGATCCCTCCAGCCCTGTTCCACTCGTGAATAGTGCGTGGGAAGAATGACTGTCGGTAAGCCTCTGTATTGCCTCTAATTTCTCGAATTTTCTCCTCTTAGTCAATACGCGAGATGTATGTGCGGGAAAGTAATATTTTGTCTGACTCCTCCTGAAAAGTGCTGTCCCGAAATTTCAGTAGTAAATCTCTCCGTGATGCACAACATCTCTCTTGTAACGTCTGCCAGTGGAGTTTGTTTAGCATCTCCTTAACTCTCTCTCGCCAGCTAAACGATTATGTGACGAAACGCGCCGCTCTCCGTTGGATATTCTCTATCTCCTCTATCAGTCCTACCTGATAGGGATCCCAGATAGATGAACAATACTCAAAAATCGGGTGAAAAAGCACTTTATAAGCCACTTCTTTTGTGGATGAGTTACATTTCCTTAAGATTATTCCAATGAATCTGAGTCTTGTGTCTGCTTTTCCCACTATCTGTTTTATATGGTCATTTCACTTAAGGTCCCTCTGGATAGTTACGCCTGGGTATTTTATGGCAGACGCTGTCTCCAGCTGTTTATCATCAATAGTGTAGCTGTACATCAGTAGATGCGCAATATGTTACATTTATTTACGTTCAGGGTCAACTGCCAGAGTCTGCACCATTCATCAGTTCTCTGCAGGTCGTTCTGCCCATTCTTACTATCTTCTGCTTTGTTCCGACGCTGCTACTTTGGTATAAAGAACTGCATTATCTTCGAATAGCCTTAAAGAACATCCGACGCTTTCTACTAGGTCATTTATGTATATTATGAACAACAACGGTTCTATCACACTTCCCTGTGGTGCTCTGGATATTACCTTTACATCTGTCGATTTCTTTCTGGTAAGAGCGACAAGCTGAGTTCTATCTGACAGAACGTCATGAATCCAATCGCCGGTCTGCTCCGATACTCCGAAAGTTCGTAGTTTTTCTTTAAACGGCAATGCGGGGCGGTGTCAAGTGCCTTACTGAAATCAAGGAACACCGTTTCAGCCTGAGCGCCGTTGTCCGCTGCGCAGTAGGTATCATGGAGGAACAAAGCGAGCTGAGTTTCGCAGGATCGCTGTCTGCGGTATCCCTGTTGATCTTTATAGAGGAGCTGTTCATTTTCCAAGAACGTCATAATTCTTGAGCATAAAACATGTTCCATAATTCTACAGCAGACTGACGTCAACGATAAGGTCTGTAATTCTGTGGATCTGTCTTACGGCCTTTCTTAAAAACGGGAATGACCTGCGCTTTTTGCCAGTTGTTAGGTACCATTCGCTGCTCAAGCGATCTACGATAAATTACTGCCTGATGGGGAGACAATTCTTTCGCATAATCTTTATAGAATCTTATAGGTATCTCATCTGGTCCTGAAGCCTTTCCACTACTAAGCGACTGTAGCTGCTTTTCAATTCCGCAATCGGTTATGTCAATATCTGCCATTTCGACGTTCGCACGACGATTGAAAGGAGGGACAGTGTTACTATCTTCAGCGGTGAAACAACTTCGGAAGACCGAATTCAGTATTTCGGCCTTCTCTCTGTTATCTTTCGTTTCGTGCCGGTGTGTTCACTGAGAGAATGAACAGATGATTTTGACCCACTTACTGATTTTACATACCACCAAAGTCTCTTAGGGTTTTTACTCAGGTCGGTCGGTAACGTCTTACTTTCGAAATAATTGAACGCTTCTCTCATTGCTCTCCTTACGCTCATTTTCGCTCCGTTCAGCTTTTGTTTGTCAGCTAGGTTTTCACTTCTCTTGAATCGGAGATAAAGCGTTCTTTGTTTACGTAGCGCTTGTATGCATGTGCTGTATTGTACTGTACTGTACGTATGTGCTGTAATATAACGCGAACTGCTTGCTGCACAAACAACCGAAGGAATGAATCCTAATCGAATAGAACCATCGTACGTAAAAACACGTCAATGTTATGGATACAAGTCAGCTCTCCTCTGTACGAACAAATTGTCAAGTACACAATACAGGCGCTTAGTCTTTACGTGCGTAAAGTTGTTTTATTACCCGAACGGGGATATCATAGAATACTCAAAAAGAAATCCCTGTTTTAACCACAAATTCATAACTGCGATAGATGATCGAAAACTTTTGACACCAGTGTTCAAATTGGTTCAAATGGCTCTGAGCACTATGGGACTCAACTGCTGTGGTTATCAGTCCCCTAGAACTTAGAACTACTTAAACCTAACTAACCTAAGGACATCACACACATCCATGCCCGAGGCAGGATTCGAACCTGCGACCGTAGCAGTCCCACGGTTCCGGGCTGCGCGCCTAGAACCGCGAGACCACCGCGGCCGGCGACACCAGTGTATGTTACGGATATTAGTATCTTTGCACGTAGCTGAACTCGAAAAAATATATATTTTAAAGCTCTTGGTGTCTATTATGCCGGCGGTAGGCTGTATGTTTACGATTCCCATCCGTTGATTAAAGACTTTATTATGGTTCTGAAAGAATTTTTATGACCCTGAGGTAAAGAAGCAAAGCAAATTGTGTGAACACGTGGATTCACTACAGCCAAACAGGCAGAGAGTAAACTATTATCGGGGAAGGTGAGGCTGACTGATTGTTGGCACTGCCGTGTAGGGCTGACAGACTATAATCGTAAGGAGATGTCAAGGTGAAGAGTAGCTGGACTCTAACCCATAGGGTTTTCCTTGCTTCACGAAGTTTCCTCAACTCACCCCGTACAGGACACAGCAACACATGCTGTTTCATCGGGCTGGCGAATTATACTTCACCTCTCGTATTCTTCGGATATGGCACCTAACGACTTTAATCTCTTTCCTCGGATGGAGAAACCATTGCGTTTCAGGCATTTCTAGAACGAAAAGAAGGTGATATTCAAGGCCAAACGTTTCCTGAACAGCCGAAATACAGACTTCTGCAACAAAGGGCTCCGTCACGTTACCCATCGTTGGTTAATATGTGGCGCATTGGAGGTTGATTACGTTAAGAAGGTCTACTAACAGCGTCACTAACATTCATGGTCGTAGTTCGATTTTCTCGAAGTGATAGTTAAAAAGGTATCTTTACAATTAAGGGGTACCTTTACAATCAATCTGAATCTGGAGGGTGAAGTATGCCCTCAATACAACTGTCGCACAAAAGGAATGCAGTAGGATGTGCCGTACATCAGAGCTGGATGAAGCATGGAGAGCGTAAACAAAAATTCTGGCAAAAGAACATTTATAAGCTCTACATGAATACGTCTAGTGAGTAATGTGATAGTTGCCGTTGCCAGCAATCTATTACGTCGCATATCAATTAAACGTAGAACTTTGCTTCGGAGTCCCCTGTAAGGTCTATGATCTATGGAAGAGAAATGATCAAAGGATGGTTTAATCACGAACATTTACATTCACACGCACTTAAGAGACTAACAGGAAGGAAAAGAACTAGAAAACTTCACCACAGCACACGTGAGTAGCGAGAGGGGCTCTTCTCTTCATTTTAACATGCGGGATAATTGAATAAAATTTCTATTAAAGTGAATTGCTATAAAAATGATGCGTAAATAACAGTCACAGTTAATTCAGATATTCTACAGCGGAAGATCACTGTGGCCTTGGCACTGTATTCTTTCTCATTAGATCACGACCGCGTGGTCCTCACAAACAAAAGCGTGCACAAAGAAAGTTATCAAGTGACACGAATTGCAAAAATTGAATGATAAAATTAAGGAAATCATACGCAATATACATACTCTCACGAAAGGCTTACTAAACAAAATGAACTGAATCACAATAAACTCAACATGGTTCCACGCGTTTGATAAACAGTTTAACTGAACAATATCCCACACCTCCCCTGGATTTTAACGCATTTCACACTCGCGAATTAGCACGTAAAATTTGTCACACACGATAGTAAACTATGAAATGTGGAAGGAATCATTTACTTTGATTAGCTTTGAAAACCTTACATAAAACACAACATTAAGTTCTCATCGAAAAGGCACACTTACCGACAGTAGGTCTCACCCGTCTCGTGTCCCACGGAACACTCCATAGGCCTTCGCTCTCCAGCCAAAACCGCTCCCCGTACCTACGTAAGTGGCCAGTGGAAACCCTGTTGTGGTGCCAACCTATAAAAAAGGTTCGTCCAAGACAAACAGAAATTCCTTGCTATCTGTTACGTGATTCCTACAGTTGGCTGTTCTGACACAGTGGCAGTCTACTACACTCCCATCGAACTACACACTGAAATACTTGCACACTCTCGTTCATACATTTAATTGATCGGGCAAGAAGGGTAAAGAATAGATAGACTGAGATATGGCACTTAAATGTATCAGAAATACGTACGGAGCTCCGACGAGTACCAATAACCTGATGACATGTTAAAGCGAAATATGGATAGTATACTATGGCCACCACAAAGACGCTCAGCTGCTCAGTCTTTTCCCTTTTCTTCTTTACATCTAGGGTAATAGACCATTTGCACCAACAGTTGAGGCGCAAGAGAGAAGCAAATGAACCTGTGCGGTTTGACGAAATCATGAAGGGGCTCAAGCAGAGAGCCTTCACAAAGAATCAAAAATGTCTGTGTAACGCCAAATTTTACGTTGGTTTTGTGTTTTGGTTATGAGATATCCGTTCGTGTTTGCAGGAACATGGAATACAGAGAGCGTGCCCCCGGCCAACTCGTGGGCCCGGAGGCGCTAGTGCTGCGTCTGTTGGGATTCTGGAGGCCGCAGCAAGGGAGCAGGAACTTGCCTGGAATTCTGCTCACGTCTATAACACTGGCATCGCTCTCGATAATTCCTGCTGGGGCTGCTGTCAAACTGTGCGAAGATTTTCCAGAAGATCTGGAGGAGTTGGTCCTTTGCACCTACATTTTTATTATTTGCTTCGGATCTTTGATTAAGGTGAGAGTTAGAAGCTTTGAAGAATTATAGCTCTTCAAAAAGCCACGTACAGCATTGTAGACGGATTGTTCTAAATGGTAGCCAGTCACCCCTATTCAAGTTTAGTGAAAAATTTTCACCTCTATTTTAGCGCTGTTCTAGAATTACAGAATTTTCGACGATCAGTACCAGCAACGACGTCTCTTGTGTGATTGGGAAGATCAGTATTCTCTGAGGTTGTATAAAGAACGATTAAGTGGTACGGGAACATAAAAAGAAGTGATCAATCACATTTCGACTCTTAGAGGTCAAACAGTCGCGTATGTGGAACACAAGAGTAGATGATGAACCTACACAGCAACTAAATGGTTATAGGCCGCCCAGTTAACCACATTTGGAAATATATTCACTAACTGATCAAAAGTATCCATCGACCCTTACGTAAAACCGGAATCTACCACTAGATGTCTGGAGAGACAAGGCCTTAGGTGCAGATGTAGGTGGAGAGTAATGTGTTGTCAGTAGAACAGCAGTAATGGTATAATACATTCGTCTGTTATTTCAAACGTGGAACTCGATATCACCTGAGTACGAGAGAATGAAGAACATTTCAGCACTTCTAAAGGTGTCGATGGCGACTGTTGGTAATGTGACTGTGAAGTGGAAATGCGAAGGGACAACCACTGCTGAGGGTCGTTGCAAAGCATGCGTCGAATCAGGGGAAGGAGTCACTAGTGAGTTCCGAAGTGCTAACAGGAGTCCAGCCAGGGCAATGCAGTGCGTGGGGAGTTAAGAAGTAAAAGGTACAATGGTCGAGGAACTCCTCGTAAGCCGGATGTATCTCTGTAGTCAGCACTAAGCGAGACTTGAGGTGTAAACAGCGACGCCACTCAAAAGTGGATGAGTGGTAACGACTAACTTAGACTGAAGAACCACGCTATTCCCTGTGTCCACCTGATGGAAGGATTTGGGTTTCGGCGAATGCCAGGAGAACGTTACTGCCACCATGTCACGTCAGCAGTGAAGTACGGGGCAGATGGCGTTACGGTGTGAGGGCCTTTTCCGAGATTAGTATGTGGCACCCTTCTTGCGCTTAACACTTTGCCGTCCGCACGTCTCGTAGAAATTTATTCGCTTGGCGCCGGCAGCGCTAATTCGGATTACTTGGCTTCTCGCCGGCCGCTTGTCACCTTTCCGTTGATGACAACCTTCAAACACATTGACTTTTGCGCGCTTTAATTTTCCGGAAATCCTCTATTTTGCCGTGTCGTTCCACATACTTGAATTTTATTTTCAAGTAACTTCTCTGCAAATTCTACAGTGTTATAATAATTATCCATACAGAGGTGATGCCACTTTCCATCAGAAGGTGTCAATAGTTCCATCACTGTTTTTGCTAAAGGCTGTTCAGCGGCGGAATATATCTTGAATGAGCAAATGTGCCCCGTACTCGAATCACACAGCATCCGATTGAGTATGCCATATTTCGTAATTTTCGACGCATTGTAAACTTTAAAATTTAACCGTCCACACCACGGTATCATTCCTTCATCAGTGGAGATGTTTTGACTTAGATTAAACGTTTCATTAAACTTTTTGGAAAAATAATCAATTTCGAATTGCACTTTGACAAGCCGGTCGGCATTATCCGGTTTATAATTGGTGTCGGAAAAATGTAAAAATGATAATATTTGTCTGAATCGGTTGCGGGACATCGTTTTGCGAAATATCGGTGAGTCTATCAACGGATTCGTTGACTAATAATCACCGATCCTTGCTTGTTTTACAGTTCCCATGAGGACAGAAACCATAAACCATTTTCTAAGTTAGGGTCCCGTAACGTCGACAAATTTGGCATTTTTTTAAATCCAGTTTCCTTCTATTGCAATTTTGACTGTAGTACTTGTAGGTTTGGTTGCTAATATATTGAAATAGATCGTTCCCAGTATAAAATTCTACGGTATCCTCGACGCTCTGTGTATCTTTAGGAAATTGTTTGGCTCCGGTATCCTTCAGATTTATTATTGATCCTCGGTAAATCAAAGTATGATCGCTGTGAACTGTCTTCTTCGTCCGATTCAGCCGAATCAGTTGGCAGTCCTAGTGTTCGCCGAATTCTTCTTGGACGTATTTCACTATCTTCCTACGATTTTGCTTCTCTTTCATTTTTTTGATATCCAATATCTTCTTCCCAATCGGCCAAGTCGTCCTGAACGTCAGACAAGACGTTCACGCATGCGCCGTAAATAATCATATTGTCTCTTCCGTCCGCCATGATGAAAGAAGACAAGTACTTATAAAAACAAAAAACTTGTTGGCTTGTGTAACTTATTGTTACCTAAACAAAACACCAACAGAATGCAAAAGTTACTAAAGTGCTGTCGCCGGCCATTGACGATACTATGCACACGACACCACTGTGGTGTCGCCGGCCGTTGACCGCTGTTTCGCGCACATCACTGTGGTGTCGCCGGACGGCATAGTGTTAAGATAGACCTAAGTGGGCAAGAATATAAATGCATTTGACAGCATTGCGTAGTTGCTGCGTAAAGTTGAGGAAGAACCTGGGGTGGAAGCCATTTCTCCACATTGAAACACCTCACTGAACGTGTCCCCAGCAGAGCTCGCCATAAAAACGAATGCCGGACACTCCTTATAATAGCGCCACTAATAGAGATCCGAATAATTTCGATCAGATAGTGTAGCTTCGCTGGATCTGCGCGGTAGCCGTTCCGTCGACTTCTATTTTTCACAAGAATTGAACGCCCCGCACTGCACTTGGCATGTGGCGGCTAGCATACTGAGTAGCGGAATGTAGTGTTTTTAAGGAGTGCCACTACCGCAGTGATGGTCACATATGTCACAGTTGCTGCTGTGGTGGCAGAAATCTGACACAGTGCATTGCTGGCTGGTCAAGCGAACAAACGTCTTATGTTTTCAGCAATCTTTAACTAATTTTGTGGGGAGTGACTTGATAGTAACATATACAAGCTTCGTTTGATACTATAATACGAAATTTGGAAACGCTACTGCAGCAGATAAGAGTTTATATTCGCACTGAACGCTCAAGATCAGTATTAATGTACTGTTTCGTAACTGAGACCACTTGTGTATTGTCATGTAACCAATCTATGGTATGAAATCAATGAAAAACAAATACTTCTTTTTCCTGTGAATTTATTACCCAGTGTATCGTAGAATAACACAAGTAAATGCAGAATTATAAAAGTATAATTATAAATGAAACACAAATTTATGATTACCGATTGATCTCCATTAAGAACAGCAACTAACTGAGACAGAAATGTGTTATTTACAGACACTTCCATGATAGATACTTTCCACTAAAATGAAAAACGCTGATATACCAGAGTAAGTTAACAACTGTTATTTACAAAAATTTACTGCCAATGTGAATTCCTACAGCAGACACTTGGTGAGGCACAAACTGACAATAGTGAGATACACGTATAGCTTATGATATAGACAGTAGCTTATGGTATCTGGACTTGCTACAGTTAAGAACATCAATAGGACCTCAAACCGACACGGTTATTTGGAAACAGTGGTTACAGTAACAGACAAAAAATAGATAACTTTTATAAGGTGGTAATTGTGGAGAGTCATACCATTTTCAGTCAGTGACATAATTCACCATACCATTCGTCGTTTCGTCATGCTGAACTGCTGATCAACATGTATATTATCGTACTCCACAAGTGTGTGACGGATAGTACTCCTGGTACCACTAACTGATCCTCTCCTATTCTGTTCCACTTGCGAATGGGGTATGGGAAAAACTACTGTCTGTAGTCAGCTGCATCAGCTTAAATTTTTCGAATTTTATCGTCTTGTCCATTTTGCGAATGTGTGCGGAAGTAGGTAAAACGTTGTCCGATTCCTCCGGGAAAGTGCTTTCTCGAAATTTCAATAGGTAACCTCTGCGTAACGCACAACGTATGTCTTGTAACGTCTGTCAATAGAGTCTTTTGAGCTTCTCGCCAAACATCTCGCACCGGTAAACGATCCCTTGACGAAACGCACTGCTCTTCCTAGGATTTCTTCTATCTCTTCTATCATTCCTACCTGGTAAGGATCTAATATTCATGAACAGTACTCAATGAATGGTCGAAGAAGCGCCTTGTCAGCCATTTCCTTCTTGGGCCAGTTAGATTTCCTTAAAATTCTCTCTATGGATCTCTGCCTATTATACAGCTTAAGAACCAAGGAGACGAAGCACTAAGTAGGGAACCCACGTGTCTCCCTAACATACTTTACACGGAACAAAATATGAGATATTATTTGTACTGAAGTTAGGAACAAACAAAAGATAATTTGTAGGCAAAAGTGCGTTAACAAAAAGGGCCGTGTCCTTCTGTCATAACTGAAGAAAGGAAAACTGTCATATGCGAACATGAGAGACAGTAATAAAAATTCTTTGTGATGCTAGCAATGTTGCATGACATGATGTGGAGCTCGTAAATGGATTTAGTAACAGATCGTGAATTTCATTTTTCCCAGGGTGTTTTAAACAGTTCGCAACTGACACACGACTTTCTGCATCCCTGTTATCATAGCGTCAGTGAATTCAGTTCGAACACATTAGATATTTGTAATGGACGTTCGGTGGGTCGCTTAGGAATTGACAACCGTAACATCAGAGTTATGTGTATTTTTCGAAATAAAATTGATTTTGTGTCTATACACTAACTATTGTTATCCATTAATGCTGTCTTCGTTGTTACACTAAAATCCAAATAAAATTTACTGTTGTTTCTGGTTTTCAGAAGTTTAAGTAGAACGAGAACCGATACATAACACGACTAGAACTAACAGCACTTCTGCGGTGGCAGGGCAGACTAAGGGATCGGTGAACGCAAACGTATTTGGACCGGATGTGTGGCAGTTTCCAAACACCGGCTGTCTGGCGCTAGAAAGGCGACAACTTTTGGTGTTGCGAGCGCTTCGTGGTTGGTCGAGACTGCAGATTTCATTCTAATTGTCTCCGCTAGTGTCAATACTTACGGTAGGCAAAATAATTGAGTTTATATTTAAATGAAACACAAATTTAAGCTAGCTGTGATGTCATTGTTGACAATTATGCACACATTATTAACACATTAAATTAGCGGGGATCGTGATTGATGTGGAAACAATAGACTTAAAGGAGCCGAAACGATAACAAGCCTGTGAGTATCAGAGCACAGTAGTTAATAGTTTTATTACTAGCACTGGTTGCGAATGCGCTTAATGAAGAAACGAGTTTAATAATGGTAAAATTTCTTCTTGTTTACAATTCACATACGTTAATACACACAACAGCAAATTCTGACAATCAATTTATAGCCTTTACTGATGTAGTTAATTGATGAAAGAAATTTATCAAAATAATTAATGATAATTGTACCACAGCATGCTCAGACATACTATTAGCACATAAAATTATTTGAAATGGTAATTCGAAGCCCTGAGTTTCGATAAAACCTTGTGAACATGGATCACGTGATTTAACGTTGGTGAACAACAAATTTCGGGGTTTATTTTCCTCCCCTTATCAAGTTACTGTTACATTTCTCTATAATGCTCGTTATGTTTTTGCCACAATAACAGAAAAACACTTTTAAATGAAGTCCTTTATTTATCAAATTGCATTCCGTCTGTTAAAAGTATCAATCTGAGGTTACGATACAGAAATTTACTATACTTTCTTACTCGCAAGTAATTGAAGAACCTTCCAAAAACATTACTGTGAAAGAGCTCGCCGTTGTCAGCCTTGTTCAGAAGAATTTTTTGCTTGACAACTTCCTCCTGACTCAGCAGACGACGGCCACCATCCACTGGTTGTGAGTCGCTAGACGGCGTCTGGCCAGGTGACAGCAACACATTGTACCTTGCGCCTATGATCTACAGCGCACGTTGTAGCATTAACATTGGCAAGCTGTAGATTATTTATTATTGTCCTTTGATTTTCTACGATAAATCTATAATCTGTGTGACCATCACACAGCATCAACAGCTGTGTGACAGCTGCTCATGTAACATATAACATGAGCAATAATGAAGTGTAAAACCTAGCGTTACCGGCAAATTTTACATGAAATAAATCCATTGTGACAAATTTAATGGGATTATTGCTAACGTTATGTCCGACCTCCTTTGACTCGGCGTAGTGCAACAAGCCAACGTCGCATAGATTCTTCAAGTCCTTGGAAGTCCCCAACTGAAATAATGATCTATGTTGCCTACGTAGCGGTCCACAATTGCAAAGGAGTTGCCGGTGCAGGATTTTGTCCACGAACTGACTCCTCAATTACGCTCCACAAACGTTCTACAGAATTCAAGTCTGGCGATCTGTGTGGCCAAGTGATTCGATCGAATTGTCCAGAATGTTCCTCAAACCAATCACGAATCACTGAGGCCCAGTGACGTGGTATATTGTCATGCATGAAACGTTCGTAGTTGTTCGGGAACATGAAGTCCATAAATGGCTACAAATGGTCTCCAAGTAGCGGAACATAGCCATTTCCGGTCAATCATCGGTTCATTGGGACCAAAAGACCTAGTGCATTCCTTGTAGACACAGCCCACACCGTTATGGAGCCACCACCAGCTTGCACAGTGGCTTGTTGACATCTTGGGTCCATGGCTTCGTCGGGGTCTGCTCCACTCTCCAGCCATGCCATTAGCTGTCACCAAGTGAAATCGGGTCTCGTCTGACCGGGCCACGGTTTTCCAGTCATACAGGGTCCAATCCATATGCTCACACGCCCAAGAGAGGCGCTGCAGGCGATGTTGTGCTGTTAGGAAAGACACTCGCATCGGTCTTCTATAGCCATAACTCACTAACGCCAGATTTCACCGCATTGTTCTAACCGATACGTTAGTCGTACGTCTCACGTTTATTCCCGCAGTTATTCTACGCAGTAGTGCTCGTTTCTTAGCACTGAAAACTGTAAGCAAACGTCTCTGCTCTTGGTCGTTAAGTGAAGGCCGTTGGCCACTGAGTTGTCCGTGGTAAGAGGTAATGCCTGAAATTTTGTATTCTCACCACGCTCTTAACAGCGTGGTTCTCAAAATATTGAACTCCCTAACGAGCTACCAAATGGAATGTCCCATGCGTCTCGCTCCAGCTACCTTACCGCGTTCAAAGTATGTTAATTGGTGTCGTGCGGCCGTAATCACGTCGGAAATTTTCCACATGAATCATACGAGTACAAATGAAAACTCGTACGTTGCACTGCCCTTCTATACCGTGTATGCGTGATACTACCGCCGTCTGTATATGTGCGTATGGTATCTCATGACGTTTGACGGCTCAGTGTAAGTTGGACGTAAATTTCTGTCGTTCATAGTGATATGTTGTAATGTAGGTTGTTACGAGCGTATTTACAAGTTGCAATTGTTTAAGTTCATAGCCCTGTTCTTGCGGTTACGTATAAAATGCTGCATATTTGAATGGCATGAAGAGTATTGTTTAAGTTATCAAAATCAGCCCGTCAAATGGAAAAGTCTGATATCTGCGACTGTTTTATCGGTTTCTCTATTGATAGGACGGTGATCGTATTTGGAAGGGGGTGGAGGCTGTTAGGCTCTAGATACTGCTCGCAATGCTGGTGCCGTTTCACATTCTTTCGTTTTGACATAAATGGTTAGCCATATTCAATGGGCAAGGTTGAAAAATCGTGGAGAAAGGAAGATATGACGTTCGAGTGTTACATCTCTTGGGGAACTTGGGGAAAGAAGTCGTACCTGCATTTCGCTAAAGGAGTTTTGGAAAGCCACGATAAATCTAAATCAGAGAGATCTGACGGTGATTTTCTGCGCCTTACTCCAGAAGAAGGGTGTAGAGCTGATATGCGTTTTATTTGAAAGTAAAAAAAGTCAATCGGTGGCAACATATCCATTTTTTCTTGATCTGCCTCATCTAGCTTACCTATTGAATAACTTGACTAGTGAAGAAGTATGGTGTCTTTACGTTATCTACACTAAAATAAAATAATAGATGGAAATTAACGAAAAAGAATCAACAAACATCTCAGACAATAGCCTGTCCGAGACCAAAATGAAGGAGTCACGCATCCCCTGGTATAAAGAAGGTGTTGTCTACTATGAACTGCTTCAGAGGCTGCTTCCTGAGGTATGTCCATTGCAGTTAGACTTTGTAGTAAGCAACTGAGAGACGCTTTCTTTTTGCAATATAAGAAAATGATTAAGAAGGCTTTAGTAAGTGTTGCTGCTGTACAGTGATGATTGCATAAAGGAAACTTCTGATCTTGTACTGTCACTGTTTTGACACACCAAGAATGAAATACGTGCGTATTTTCTTCAGTACAATTATATAACTGTGATTTATGTGGGTGACAAATGAAATTATGACTATTTTTATTACCGAGTTCCACATTTCCGTTCAGTTTATAAGCAGCACAATAGTAAAATCTTGTTCTTTCGGACTTTTTCTGGCGTTTTTGCGTAGTATTTGTACACAAAATTCAGCAGTAATCTGTACTTATTGAAAAATGCAGTGATTCTTGCTATCTCCTCCCCGTTTCTCAAATACCGTGGTGGAACATCTCTCCTTCTTCCTCAGTGACTGCCTACAGGTTGTTAGGAAATATGTCGATACCTTAAAACAGAAAATGCAATATGAGACTCATGCTGCACTCCAGTGTTCTCAAATCGTTTTGCATGTCGTCCACAATCTTGTTAGAATCAGGCTGTCTATTGTCTAGTAGAAAATTATCCATAACTTCCTTAAATGCACTCCAAATATTTTTCATTTTAGGAATCATAGTATCTTCAAATTTCCTGTCTTTAGTTAGAGCCCTGATGTGAGTAAACACGAAGATTCCTTCTCTACATTTGTCTTCAGACAGGGCTGGAAATTTGTCGCTGACATATTGAAAATAACCAGACAACCATAATCTTGGTCACGAGCTTTCAAGGACTGTTTAATTACACCATGTTTTACATGAAGAGTTGGCAAAGGAATTTTTTAGGCTCCACTAGGTTACACTTTATTATTTTCTTAGTAACTAGTGTTAAACTTCCTTTTTTGGGCCACTGTCTTTTTTCCAATGTTTGTCTCTTGCACTACTATCCCGTAATACAAACAACATGGATATTTTTTAATATAACTTTCAGATCTTCACACAACAACCATACATGTTCAACATATTTAATTTTCTCCAAAACATATTCCAAAATTTCATAATTCTCCTTCAGAAAATTTGCGTATGTTACTAGAACTGAAGAGAGATCATTAATATTGAGTAGCAGCACGCCCACAATATTTCTTTTGCTGGAATCGATACATAATTTACAGTGATTTATATCAAGCTTAATAGAATCCAGTCTGTTTATTAAGTCTGGAATGTTGTTGCAGTGAACTCGGTTTTCTTCAAGGAATCTTTTCCATTGTTCGTGTAGAAACACATAGACGTTGCAACTATAAGTAAATTGTTTCCTGGTAGTCCAGAATCTATAAGATCATCTCCACCCATGGGAAGGTTTAAATAAAGATTGAAATCCCATGCAATATCATTAAAATAAGCTTGTGATAATGGTTAGGGCGCATTTGACGCTTCAGGAACGAATGCGTGAAGTGGTGATGATACATAATTGTTACTGGTTGTATCTGTCTGTAGGTGACTTAGTTATAGGAACACCAGGTCATGTTTCACTGACTTCCTGGTAGACGGTAAATGTGAATATACAATTCCCATCTTTTTTTGCTTTAAAACCGTCTACGTTACACATACAAACGTAACAGTCATACTGTTATTCTGAGGTTCCTGCCACACCGTTCGTGTGCCTGGATTTTCTGTCCAATTTCGTAAGTGTTCAGTACAAATACTGTGAATTGTATGAGGAGCCCAAGTCATAGATTTATCTTCTAGTTCGATTCCGGAATATGTTCTGTAATCTTATCTTATGAATGGGCTGGGTTATGTTTTTAGAATCGGGATATATACAGTTTTTTATAAAGATTCCTCCTAATTTAAAACAGCAAAGTCACTGGAGGCCTTTTCTTCTGTAATTTCCTGTTGAACTAAACTTCTTTGGTTATTAAATGTTGCAGAAAGCTTACCACCCTCAGTAGCTTCGTGAGAGATTAACAAAAACCTTGGACAACACATGAGATATTGAATGTGACTGATGAAATGAGAAAACATAATAATGCTTTACATGGCGTACAAAAGAATGAAGTTTAGACCATCAAAATTGGGACGGAGGTATAGATATATGCCGAGGTATATATGTACAATCGTCTAAGAGACGAATTGATAACGTTAATAATTTATCTAATAACCAAGACGGGAAGTTTGTGTAGCTTGTGTGTTTATTCGATGTCGATTGAACTGACATGTTAGCTGGAGCACTTCTGTTCCTTGTGGAGATTAAGACTGGGCTACAATGACGCAGCCAACGGTCGCTTTGAATTACAGCCAACTGTTTGGTTAGCAGAAAGCTTAAGAGAGGAAAATTATAGTAATTGTGCCAGCGATGGAAGAGGAGTACTCTCTAACTAAATCTCCCTTTTTTAAGTTTATGGTGTTCAAATTGCAGTCAGTGAATTTGAATATTACCTTTTAACCTTTTATATATATGCTGTCGTAATTATTTCCGTTCCTGTCTCCTAAACGTACTGTAAACTGTAAAGCTCATAAGCCAGATGGGACATACTCCTTACTTTTTAGTGTTATCGGTAGTTGTAAATACTTTGAGTAGCTAACATTTTTTACAGCTTTAGGATTAAAAACTTAGAAGAATCTTTTTGTAAAGAATAACGTCATTGGCACTATCTTCTAAGGTATAAACAATATAAAGTTTGAAACTATGAACATGAAATGGGCTCAAATCTCGCGAAGAAATTAACCATGGGAGTGAGTGTAGTGTAATTCAGTAATCCAGCTTCTGTTAACATGAATACTTACCAGAATACTTACCAGAACACATAAAATGGAAGACAAAACACTGATAGAACTGTGGAATAGTCTGCATTAAGCGAAAAACCGTTTCATCTATAGCAATCAAAAGTCAGAAAGTGTCATATACTGATAATGATTATAATATACCTGCTAATATTCCTTATATGATTTTAGTGCACCTAAGGATTGGGTTTTCAACTTGCTCTACACTTAAGAGAGAGAGAGAGCGAAACCAAAATAACAATTAAGAGGCCACCAAGCTGAGCGTGGGCGATGTTTACTCTTTAATTCCTGATACTTCCATACTAGCGCAACTTCTAGGTCGATTCTCAAAATGTACGATTCCGATTTACTTCACATTTTTCAGGCTATTGTAATAAAGGCTTAGACATGTACAGAAGATATACTTTTTAATTTAAAAAGTATATATAAAATGTATGATCCTGAAACGTTGTTACCAAAAAGGAAAATTTTGAAACTTCCTGGCAGATTATCAGCGCACACTCCGGTGTAGAGTGAAAATCTCATTCAGATAAATTTTATTTACGGCTAATTGGTTTTTGATTGAAATGCTGCTACAGAATCTGAGTTTTCAGTAACAGTAAACATGGTTCAAGATCAGAGTGATGGGGGGGGGGGGGGGGATTGGGGGGGATAGACAGAGGGATGGGAGGAAATGGACACAGAACACAGGAAGGAGGAAATGGCCAGAAAGAAGGGGTTGGAGGAAACGCAGAGGGAGGTGGGGTGAAGAATATGGACAGAGAGACGAGAGGGGGGGTGTGATAAAGAAATTAAAGAGGAGATGGACAAAGGAAGAGGGAGGGGGAGACGAACGGAGACAGGACAAGAAGGAGATTAGGATGTATATAGAATTCCCACATGTATTAGAAATGAATTCTTACTCTTTTCTTTCCTTTACATTTAAGCTGAGCGAGCCAGGTACAGCTGGGCAGTACACTGCTGCTAAAACCTACGTCCATCTGCTTACTGTATTCGAGCCTCCGTATTCCTCAAATGTATTTACTCCTACGCCCAGCCTCTCAACAGCTCCTTCCACTACCAAAGAGGCGACTCCTTGATGCTTCAGGATTTGTCCTTCAATCCATTCTTACATTCAAGTTGAGATAAAGCTTTTTTCTATCCAGTTTCATTCAATACGTTCACATTATCCTATCTAACTTTGTGATCTTCATTTTTCTCTAGTATGTATTTTCAAAACATTATACTCGCTTCTTTCCTTAAGTGTTTATTTTCATTTGCATCCCAGGCTGCACTGTAGACAAATATCTTACAAAAAGTGTCCTAATACTTAAATTTGTACTAGATGTCAGCAGGCTTCTCTTTTTCACAAATTCCATTTTCGCAATTGCAGTTCTATATTTTGTATCTTCTCTGGGTCTCCAACCTTTATTTATATTGCTGACTAAATTAAAGAATTCATGTTATTTTCCTATTTATTCCCTCAGCAACGACTGATTCACTTTGACTAAATTGCATTAACATTGCTTTACTTTCGTTGAGGCCCATTTAACAATATCTTTTCAAGACACTATCCATTTTTTCAGCCGCTCTTCCATTTTTTTTAATCCACAACGTATGCAACAAATTTAAGTTTGCCTTTCTCTAACCTGACTTCTAAGTCTTTGGGTCAGTACTTCCTCGCGTGCTCCTACATTTATAGACAACCAAACTGAACGTCTCTGAACGATCGCAACACTAGCAATTTTTTAATTCGGTTGCAATGAAGTCATGTCAGTACTTTGCGACCATGACTTATATCATTGACAGTTCTGTATTATTCGCATCTGTCACAACTGTCTTCCTTTGAACTGGAGTTACTGCAGTCTTCTTGAAGTATGTGTTTATATCGCCTGTACCAAACACGTTGTATAACATGTGGAACGATAATGTGGTGGTATTTTCTCAAAACGATCTAAATAATTTTGAGAACATGTAATTCACTCCATTTGCTTATTCTGAGTTAGTTGTTCTAGTGCTCTGTCAACTAGGTTCATTTTTTTAATTTTTTTAGTATACTATCGGATATCCAGGCATCTCACCTTCATCGACTTCACCTTCCCTTCGTACAATATGGTCTTCAATCTCAATTCCAGTGTATATCTCTTTTACATATATTCTTTCCACCTTTAAGATTTCACTTCTTTGTTTAGCACTGGCTGTCCTCGCATTTCTCAATTATTTATAGATACTTCATTTTCCTCCAAACGTCTCTCTCATTTTGTAATAAGCAGCAACTATACTAGCCGCGGTCACGCAGCTTTCAGATTTCACTTCTTTGCTTAGTACTGGCTGCAATTATACAGCTACTTTTCTTCTCCCCAAACGTCTTTTTAATTTTCTAATAGGCAGCAGCTATACTAACCATAGTCACATGTTTCTTCTTCTTCTTTTGCTTCTTGTCGCGGTGGTCAGACAATTGTCGCCGCATTCTGCATCTTTTTCGCCAAATGCCTCGATCTCGCCACTCTTCTTCATCTTCTTCTATTACTTTTCTCTCCGTCGCTTCTTGGATACCAGTTGGCTACACATTCTGTGGGCTTCCTCTTCTTTTCCTTGCAAGAGGGTACTATGAAAGTAATTCCTGGGCCACATGTCTTCATCAATTCTTTTGACATGCCCAACTCGTCCTAGTAGTCTTTTTTCTATTTTATCCGTAATACTACTATGAGTCCGCCTCATACCTCTTATTTATTCATTCCTTACGTGGTCAGCTCGGGAAACTCGACATTCTCTTCTCAAGTGGTCCATATCTAAAACTCAAAGTTTAATTTTTTTTTTTTTTTTTTTGTGAGGTTCCAGCACACTTTCCCCTAGTTTGTTACTGGTTCCCCAATGGATTCCATAAGAACATTTTGACCTTTAACCTCATTTTTGAGAAGCAAAGTACAGGATTTAATTTTAGGATAGCCAGCATTCCATCATGTGACAGGATACTACCCAGGTATTTGAACTCTTTAGACACCTTAGTAAGATGTCCGTCAATGTCCAAGTTACTTTCCCTCGCTCTGCATCATAGATATTCCGTCTTCTCCAAATTAGTTTTCAAATTCCACTTTTAACAGTCTTACAACTGCTTTATTAACATTTAAGATAAATTCTCTCCGTCGTTTGCTGCAACGACCTGATCATCGGCGTAGAAAAATGTGTACATACATTGGCTCCTTCCTTAAATCCCCACACTATTGCAGTTTCTCCACCATAGATCCAATGACTTCCACATATATATCCTTAGACGTGTGAGAGTAGACACCATCTTTGCTTCAGTCCTTTAGTTATCCTGAATATTTTTCTAGAAATTTCTTCCCCTACCCTACTGACACATTATGACGAATTGCAGAGGTTTATGGTACTTCTTACCCAACGTTTTGGCAGTTTCCCTGACCACAGCACCTCGAACAATATCTCTAGTGGCCTATGTCACATGATTTTCCAGATCTATGAAGACCAATTAGATTCCTTTCCAACTTCTTTTCCACGATCCATCCGATTCTTGATTTCAAAATCGTCCCATACAGTCTGCAAATTGAACTAATGCCACTTAAGTCACAGTAATTGTTACAGCCTCTCTTGTTTCCTTTTTTATGTATGAGGCATAGCAACGCTAAGTTCCACACTGCTGATATTTCCTCCCCATACCACGTACATTAAACAACTTGCTCAGACAATCGAACAGAATGATTGTACCTTACCTCATTAACTCCACTGGTAAATTTCCACGCCCTGGTGATTTCCCAGTTTTCATTCGTGCAGCTGCCTTCGTTACCTCTTTCGTAGTTTTATTTCTATCGTTTCATCCTACTGATTCTTCTGTATCTCCCACTCTGTTTCCTTGTTTCTTGTAATTTTTATTTGTAATTTGGAAATAATTTGGAACCTTCTACTTATATATTTTACATTTTCTGTGTATCTAATTTTTTTGGCATCTGAATTATCTTGTCTGCTTCATTTTATGGATTTTTATAGTTCCTCCTTTCGTCAGTTACCTTCTTTCCTCTCATTTGTTGTTGAAGGATTTTGATAATCCATTATTAATGCTGCTGACAGTGGTAGGCCTTTCTGCATTCTTACTTCATAAAATGAGAAGTCTAGTGCGAACAGAAATGTACAATCGTCTAAGAGACGAATTGATAACGTTAATAATTTATCTAATAACCAAGACGGGAAGTTTGTGTAGCTTGTGTGTTTATTCGATGTCGATTGAACTGACATGTTAGCTGGAGCACTTCTGTTCCTTGTGGAGATTAAGACTGGGCTACAATGACGCAGCCAACGGTCGCTTTGAATTACAGCCAACTGTTTGGTTAGCAGAAAGCTTAAGAGAGGAAAATTATAGTAATTGTGCCAGCGATGGAAGAGGAGTACTCTCTAACTAAATCTCCCTTTTTTAAGTTTATGGTGTTCAAATTGCAGTCAGTGAATTTGAATATTACCTTTTAACAAAGCTTCTGCTCTGGCACCTAGTTGCAGACACGCGGATAACACTTACTAACCTTTTCCTTTAGTCAACGTGGAGGCTGCCTATTCCGTTTCTTTGAAATAGATGTACAAGGCTGTCGAGGAACAGCTTAGGAGTGGAAATATTATTCCTGCTTGAGATACTGTAAGATCCTAGAATATGTTTGGTAGGTTACATCCTGCAGTAACTGAGAATTATCCTGCTATATTCACTTGTATATTCCTGTCTTTATGATTAAATATTCTTAATGATTCTGACTTAATGGGTGATATTGAGTTAGCACATTTATATTTCTAGCCCAGGAAGTTTGTTCAAAACAGTAACTGATAGTAATGTTTTCTTTTACGTTACGAATTATCCGTCTTAACCCTCATAGTGAAAGAGTGCTGATTATCATAGGTGTGTGTTAGCACAGTGGCATTGTTGACACGCCTCGTAGGGAAGGCTACGTTAGGTGGGGGTTTTGATATCGCAAGAGTCAAAATTTGTACTTCTCCGATAAAGCTGTAGATCAAAGGGTGAAAACTTGCAGAATTACAGAGATGTTGACGCCTGAATTTTTACCTGCGGAGGTAATTTTTAACTTTTTTTGTGCCCATGCAAAACTGATGACTGCATATTGGTAGTGAATAATTTGTTACGAGGGCGTCATTATGCAGATACTCCTGCTGCTAAATTTCCATACTTTCGTGGAAGTGCGATAACATTGCTTCAGTGTGAGTGTGAGTTGAACGTAGACACAGATTGTTTCAAGGCCAGAAGCATAACACACTGTTAATTAGATTTTTGTCAAATTATTATGATTTTAAATATGTGAAACCATAGTTGCTTCTAGTTAATACAACGTTCAAAAAGCTTATGGCAAGGCAACCAGGTGGCAGCATCGGTAACCATTGATATTTGGACAAGTGCATACCTTGTCATTTTCAAGCCACAAGTGCACCAAGGAAGCTCTTTGCAAAAGAGTTTGAAACCTCGGTTTACAGAGCGTATGCAAGAAATTAACGCAAATTCACACTATTCCGCGTCTTTGAAAGGCCCAAGCGCAAGGTTCAGCTGTGGATATATTCTTCCTACTTGAGATATTACAGCATTCCAGAATATGCTTAACCTACGTACTGGAGTAGGCGAGAACTATCGTGCTATATTCACCTGATATTCCTGTCATTTACAATAAGACAGTCGACGTCAGAAGCTATCGACAGTTAATGTTAATAACCAACTGGTGAGGTCGCAATAACTCCATCTCTCCGTTACTTTGACAAGGCAGAGAGCAGGTTTCCACTTTGTATTTAAGAAAACACCTCCATATCTATGTTTAAGGTCACTCGCTAATTTAATTTCAACTGCTTCCGTAAAAAATCATCACAATAATCGGAAGTACTGTATTGCTTAGAATGAGCTGGGCCAAGGTAGTGTTGTGCAATAGGATATTTGATGAGCTGTTGCAGGCGTGTGTGACGCTTATGCTCCGTACATCAAACCTCCATGGTTCTGATATCTCAATACATGACATTCCGCTAGTGCAAGAAATATGATAGACACCCGCGTTACGCAAACCAAGAACACCCTTTACGGTTCCTAAAACGACGCTAATCGTAGACAGTGGTGGAAAGCACAAATTACATCATGCCTCCGCAGAATTCTACTATCCTGTTGGAAAAGCTTCCTTCGTGAGACAAAAAGGTCGTAGAACGTCGTGGCAGCTCTGTACTGTCATTACTTACCCAGAACATTGTCGATCGTTCTTGTTGTTGTAGTCTTCAGTCCAGAGACTGGTCTGATGCAGCTCTCCATGCTACTCTACCCTGTGCAAGCCTCTTGTTGCGTTGAATACGCTGGTCGAAGTCAGTAAGTAAACTTATCTGTATAACAGAACTCGGTGGTTTAAGCTGACATTTCAGATAATTCTATGTGTTACATTAGAGTCGAGCACGCTATCGTATGGTTTATCATTAATTATTTTAATCAAATGCTGGTAATGGAAAGGTTCGCAACAGATTGCCAAATTTTATAGTTGAAGCTATTAATAACGGGACTCATAAACGAGAGGACATTATCACGTTGTACATTACTCTACTCATTTGTCAAGTATCTGTTCCCTCTAGACGCGCTATTAATAAAACTATCTACTATTGCACCCAGCAATAGCAAGGATTACTTTTCTTTTTGGAACTATAGAAGCATTGTTTCCGCTGGATTTATGACACCTATTAGGTTGCTGTATTAGTAATGAATCCAATGAAAGTGTCAACAATGAGATCACTGCTAGATTATATTTGTCTTTCATTTAACTTAATATTTTTTCTGTTACGGGTAACAGAAACAATGGATTAGTTTTAACGAGTTTTAACAGCAAAATCTTCCTTTCGAGAAAACAATCGGCGAACCACCACACCAGACACATTCCTAACGCCTGAAATCGCAACTGGACGGTCCCAAAACCGTAAGGCTCAGTGGCTTTTAGAGGTTCGTAATAGAAGGCGTAAAAGAATCCCTCTAATCTGTCCCACCGATATAGGCATTAAACCACGTTGATTTTAATAAAAAAATATGGTTACGGGTTTTGTCTCATCCTCCTTAGCTACCCACAGAACGAGCATCAGAAATGCGTAATATGTTCGAACTGTTTCGTCTCAAGTCTGACTGATCAGTCCGTTCGCTTGTACCATAATGCAAAATGGCAGGAAAGTAGGAATGCCTCTATCAATTGTGAAACGCTATAACCAGTATTCAAAAATAAAAAGCCCTATCAGTGTACGAACTCCTCTTCACGTCAAGCAAAAATGCACTAATTACGAAGAATGAGTTATTACTGGCTTTGATTCTCGTAGATTTTCTTTCTTTCTTTTATGACAGAAGCAAATGGCCCTTTTTTTAAACCGATATAGCTTGAAATTCACCATTTGTTAATTCTAATAAAACTTCGGTCACACTGTGTTACCTGTGCGGTACTTTAGGGACACATGATGAGTCTACAGTTTGTTAGTGGCACTGTGTCTCCTTGGTTGCTGTCCTATTTAACAGACAGAAAAGTTTTGCTGTTCAGCATAACCAAAAGGCAAGGGTTCTAGCGCATTACGTCCCCGACTGTACCTGTTGAGCAACAAGAGATGAAGCAGACGGCAATGAGTTCGATGTCCGGTTTCATCAAGTTTCGTGTAAATATGCTAGATAAACATTAAATTCGGCAGCTCGTTTATTTTCTACGTACCCTCAAAAGCTATAAGGTGTCATCAACAATAGTCAGTATGAAATGACAATGCGTCTATTTTGAGGAACTCTCTATTGAAAACAAGGTTTTACAGTAGGTCATGAAAGTCTGACACTGTCAAGTTTTATTGTTCCTTTTCGTTATTATTTTGTATTTTCCGACAGAAGAAAACGAACAACGCTACCTATGCAACGGCAATTCAGTAAAACTATTTAATCTCTTCTAACTGTAATTTAATTTTACTGTCACTAGTGCACATAACAGTGCGAAGAAAATGGATAATACTCTTGAAACAGAGTAAAGAGAAATTTTCTGAAGATGAGAGAAGTTTGTATGTGGGCCTCATTTCCAAAAATGAGGAAAACAATGAAACGTACGGCGCAAATTGCACGACAAAGACAAAGCACGGGAAAAGTTTGCAAAGAAACTATTTCAGTTGAAATGAATTTGTAAAGAAAAGAATCGTGAAGCAAACGAAAATGTTTTTGTTTTATTACAGCTAAAAAAAAGAAAAGAGAAGCAGCAAGAGCGCGTAAGAAAATGTCGGAACTTACGGGAGCGAGACAAAATATACAAGAATATATATAACCAAGGTTTAGATTTGCTTCTTAAAAACTCCACAAAGAAGAATGTCAGTTGCTTCAGATGAAAACGATAACAGAGAGAAGCAAGTAAGAAAACGAAAAACTGAAGACGACCGTGCTACAGATAAAGCTTTTGTATTACACAAAAAAGCGAGTTTCTGTAGCCCAAGGCTTAGCAGAAGTGAGAAGATAATTGGAAAACTGAGCTTATGTCACAATCTTTGTGTTCACGTTCATTTTTTGATATTAAAAATAATAATTAAAGAATAATGTAATTTTCTTTACGTAAAGAGATAATTAATTTACTTTCGCTTTCATTCTCCAAATCATTGTAGTAATATACTTTTTGCTCATAATTACCAATATGGGACACTTTAATATAGCTTCGTTTATTCCCAACTGTACATAAGTAAATAAATTGTTGCAACACAACAAAGCTTCTTTTATGGAACTTAAACCATCACATTTCATGAGTTTTCCAGCAAAACATTTGTAGGTGTATGAAAAATGGCCTTTGCCTTTGGTTTTTGACAGAACATAACAATAAGATATATTAGTTTGTTTACAAGATGTTAAAACTTCATCAAGTGACATGTATTCGCCATATTTTAATACACATTTCTCGCAGAGAAAACGGTTTTCAGTTCTGTCCAGTTGGGAACTCAAGGTCCATCACATGGAGCTGTGACACCAGGTACCTATATTTCCTCAAACATCATATAATATCTCATAAGTTATCTTTTTTCCTCAATGTAGCTATGTAGTTACTCATCTTCTGGGGACTCTTCTTCCTTTGTTTGTACAGCAATGTTGTGTAGCATGGAAGTAACCACTATAATTATTAGCGATGTTGTTACACTAGAAGGAATAGTGCAAACCTATACCCGTTATCAACTAGTAAACATACTTGAATTCTTCATGTTTCAAATAACATTCTAATTTCTGGGTTGTCAAAAATAAACCTCATGAACGGATCATGGTGAGCGACCTACTACATTCCTGATTATCAGTTTAGTATCGCGAACTGTCTGGGTATTAACTGATAAATAAAGCTTCCTATAGCGAAACACTTCCGTAATATGACCATTTCTGTTCAGTAGCTATGCATCAAAATTACCTCCCATCTTCAGAGCTAGAAGACATTAACAAGTATAAAGTACCTAAACTACCTTTATAGTAATTCCTAAGTATTCCAACTGCAGTGAATCTTCCTTCTTTAAATCAATCGTCTGATTCAAAACCGGCAATCTTGAAGACGAGTTTGACGATCGTAACAATGAACAGACATCTATGAAAGGCAAAAATGGAAATTACACGACCGTCAAGTTTAGACACTCGTCACATTCGTAAACGATGCTTGGTTGAACCAGGTGCTATTATTCTCGAACTATTATTATAACTATTATCACTACTACTAACATCGTTTCTCAGTCTAAATTTAATTGCTTTTTCAATCGCTTAAGCATTGTTGTTACTACATTTGTCTTGAGATTCTTTTTCTTTCTATTTACTGTTAATATAAGGAAGCTTAAACTCTGATCTCATTTTTATGGCTTAACAATGATGCAGTGAGATGTATTACGTAGCAGTAATTTCCTCCGATGAAACCAAAGTAGAGGTAAATAAATCCGGACAAGTGCAAGTAGGGATCGCGCACAGAAACTTCCGCACAAACTTAACTATATGTGTAGATATGTCCAAGGCCTTTAGAGAATATTTTAGTTTATTCTCAATTTTTGCGTAATGTCACACTGCCCATTATAATTTTTTGTTTAATTTATTAATTTAGGAGATATTTAAATATGCTATGGTAACTACCAGTTGCAGATGTACTGCCTTCATCTACCCTTATTCTTGTGGCTATTACTAGAGAGATTTAACGGAAGTCTACATAGAAGGAAACACGACA
The DNA here is from genome assembly GCF_023898315.1 of Schistocerca nitens. NCBI lineage: Eukaryota > Metazoa > Arthropoda > Insecta > Orthoptera > Acrididae > Schistocerca > Schistocerca nitens. The sequence goes on along the minus strand of NC_064614.1, from coordinate 766,605,905 downwards.
GCCAACTATACGGCTGTTGTTGTTACACAGGTGTCGAATAGTTCTGTATACTCTTCAACAGATATTTTATGGGATATCGCAACCTCATGCCAAACAATGAAAGTGCAATCCTGCATCAATTAGCGGTATTAATTTGCTGTGAAACATTACAGAAGCGTAGAATGTCAAGTAGTGTTTGTAAAATGAGCAGTCCGTAATAGCCCTGCGATGCTTGCGCTGGTGTATATCTGAACTTAATACATCTACCGGTTCCTGGGAAAAAGGAGTCTTCACAAATGAACATAGAGATAGACAGGCAGACTGACAGGTATGTGATCCTATAAGGGTTCTCTTTTTCCCTATTGATGTAAGAACTCTATAAAAGTTGATAAACAAGAAATACATAATCATTTGGAAAGAATCGAATTGCCCTAGTTCCCAGTCATCTCGAGAACATCGCAGGAACAGGCACAGAATTTCTAGATCTTAACATTATTTTATCCTAGGTAAGGTGTATCACTGAAACTCTATTCCATCGCAGCTACCTTTTACTTTGTTATTAGGATTTAGGTACCTAAATGAAAAGATGGTGCAACATGTGGATGCAGATGAGAAACATAGTTCCTTCGTTTCATTATTCTCAGGTTGCTCTTTTCATTGAAGAAGGGGGCACTGTACACGAGCTGTTGCGTCTACTGAACACTGCAAGGAGCCACTATGGCAGTGGTGAAAGCAGTGACTGCATCCGCAACCGTTACAAAAGAATGGTGGACAAGCTGTACCGATGCTTCCAGGTGTGTGTTTCTCTTTGCTCTTCAGAGTCTCAAGTACTTTTTTGAAGGTTTTCGAAGAATTGATATTGATTCTTATTTCTGTTCAGTCAGTTTCTACAAAACTCTACTGTTTGTTTGCAATCCGAAATGTACTAGAATTGACCTTTTTTATACCATTACGACAATATTCTTGGTGTAAAGGCGTCTGTTAAATGACATTTGCTGGAAATATTGTGAAAATAAATATTATATTTTATCCTTCATAGATGCTGAATGCTAATTTCACAGTATTTCGTATCTGCCAATTTTTCTTTAAAACGTTGTCAGTCTTCTTAAGATTAATTTTTTATTTAATTTAAACGCAACAGTGTACATTATGCTTTAACTGGTTTAGCACAGAAAATTTAATAACTAACAGTGTCATATATATCTACCCTTATTTATAATGTTATATAGATTATCAAATCGAATAAAGTTTGAGACTTCATGTACAGATCTAGGAGTTTGTTTATACGAAAGTACCAAACTGTCGAAGTCTGAAAATTTATTGAAAAGCACTTTTATTTCCCATCAGTTCTAAATATTATATTTTTTCCTGACTAGTTTCGGTTATTTCAACCATTATAAACTGGAAGTATGAACAAACAGAAAAGATAATATGTAATATGCACAGAACAAAAACACAAGATACATCAGTTGTACCCATGAACATCAAGTTCATTTACAGTAATTAAAAAACTATTACATCTGTTAGTTTAAAATTCAGATCTCTCATATAAGACTTTTTCGTACACGAAACGTAGCAATCACAAAACATGGAATGAAAATAACCAGATTTGACGACATCTTGAAAAACGTAATTAAGTAGTACATACACTCCTGACATCTAACTGACGACTCCATCCCAAGCCCATGTAGTCTTAGAAGACCAAGGGACCTAATATCCCAGAATAAAAACATAAGACGATTAATGCAGTTATTGTTGAAGTCAGAGGGAACTTTAGTTATCAAGATTTATTTCAGTGTTAGCTTGGTTACTCTCACCAGCCTATATTCCTTGCATTCAGCATACGTAGATAAAAGCTAATGACGCTACCCTGCAGAGCATGTCAATCAGGTAGAATGTAAATACTGAAATAACATCTTGTAAGACCCATATAATTGTAAAATAAGGGCACTGTATAAACAACACTTGTAAATAGTAATTACGATAACTGAGCCTATTAATCAATGAAGTAATTTTAGGGTTACAGATTTTCATTATAGCATTACTATAATTTCTATCACAATTAAAATGATAGGTGAGCAACCACAATAGACAATGAGAATGAATTTTTTGTCAACTCAAAGGTTAAATTAAAAAATAAGCATTTATGTAAAATCATGAAAGCAAATATATTTGGTTGCACATGTGACATCAAGTGATCAAAATCAATGAGGTTGGACTGTTGTATATATAACACAACAAGTTAATATACAATTGTAGAAACAGACGATGTCAGAAAATTACTTCAGATAATAAACACTACAGCACAAATTAATAGTACATGCACATTGCACAATAAAGGCCTCAGTTTACATCTTACCTGAATCTAAGACTTGTGGCTACCAAAAATATAAAACACAGATCCCAGGCTACAGCTGAATATACATTTAATGTAACTGATTGTAAGTCACAGCAACAGTATTTACATAACGTTTACGGGGGTAGGACGTCAAACGGGACGGCTTGGAGCAGGACAGACACCACAGGACATTTTAATTTCCACTGTCTATACTTTTAAAAATAAATTCATAAAACTTTGTCAGAATGACCAGAAAGGATTCATGGTCTACACGTACACTGGTGGAAGTTCAAAAATATGAGAAAATAATTTGTTTTTTTACATTTGTATTTCACCTTTTTTTCACTTACCATTGGCTGCATTTGTTGCTATAAGTACACTTTTCTTCATAGGTAAGGGAGATTCTTCGATGAATTTTGTACAGCATACAACCATACTTACAGGTGTTGGAAACTCTAGAATTTTCCAAATCTATTAAAAACTGTGGTAAAAATTGAGATATTTAAATATGAAATTTGAGTTTTTTCTAAACATGAAGTTTAAAATATAACAGCACATTGATTTTTTCATAAATTAAATAATTTCTAGAGTTTCATACACCTGTAAGTATGGTTTGTATGCTGTGCAACATTCATCGAAGAATTTCTCTTACTTATGAAAAAACATGTACTTATAGCAACAAACGCAGCCAATAGAAGTGAAAGTATGATGAAGTTTCACATGTAAAAAAGAAATTGTTATGCTTTTGAACTTCCACTGCTATGATTGTGAAACCTGAATACTTCCTTTTCATGCTGACATAGTTTTATGAATTTATTCGTAAAAGTATAGACAGTGGAAATTAAAATGTCTTGTGGTGTCTCTCTTGGTCCAAGACGGCCCGTTTGAGGGCCTACCCCCCCTTAATCATAGATACAGAACTATCTAAGTGACAATACACACAGAAATGTCATCTATATGTCGTCTGTTTTGCGAAGGAGTATTTAGGCAGTTAGAATGCATAAACACAAGGCAAAGCATTCTGCGAACAGACGTGGATTTCCAAATGGTGTACACTGATAGCTTTAATACTGAATGAATCTGAAACTTTGTATAGCATTATGCGATCAAATTTTTGTTTTCTTAATGTATTTGAGATTGGTAAATCCTGGTTAGCTTTTAGTCACATAGAGATGTGCACGGATTACAGACTGCTTTCAATTGTAAACAAATAATATTATATTCTGGTCTTTCATATATGGAGTCGCCTGTTCAGTACATATTAGACAACAGGTATATTCCTGTAACGCAATTAGAAATGAAACTCTTAAACAAACAGAAAACAATTAGAAATGTATGAGCAACGGCTTCTTACTCTTAAGTAAATACAGTTTTCTACTGGGGCTTTATAACACAGCTATAATTCTTCAATACTGACAACTATGTTTGCTCACATGGAGATCCATTATATTCCCTATTCGACATGTAGTTGTAGAAGTGGTAATAGCAGTAGTATAAGTAGTAGTGAAGCAAAATAGCAAGGCACTCTCCAGTGTATTTTGTTTACATTTTGACATCATATGAGCAGGTCAGTGTCACACCTGTGATGTCACAAGCTTCACTGCTTTATTAATGACGTCACCGCTCTTTTCAGTGAACTCATCTACCTTATCAGTAATGTCATCATCGTCAAGTGGCAAATCACGACATGCCCTCCTACTTCCCAATCCCCTCTATAGGTAGTAACAATGTATTATCAAAACAAAACAGCCGATCACAACGTAGTATTTTAGCAACAATTAAGAATGAAGAAGCCAATCCCAATGCAGCCCCATATCAGTCATTTTGGCAGTGCTCAAAAGCATCACAATCATCTGCGACATTTTCAAAATTATTAATCGAAAGAATTACCTATAGGATGAATATGGCAGTATTTCCACATCTAAATACACACACACGGACACACACACACACACACACACACACACACACTATATGTTCATAACATGAATTTAGAGCTAAACCAGCACTTGTGACCGACCAAAGTTCGATAATTGTATCTAGCTTGGTGTACGGTACAACACACCTCTAAATTAAATATTTTACACATCCTAAATATTGTTTAATGATTCTTGTGAAGTGTGTAAATGTTAATGAAAATACGTTATCATCACAAACAATACAATAATTACGTCATGTGTTACGTTTTTTGTCACCACACACACACACAGACACAGACACACACACACACACACACACACACACACACATACACACACACACACAGACACACACACTTCTGTCAATATTGCTGATCAAAGTATGGTTGCGAACTCCATGTCCAAGATACTAAAGGGTGTTAGAATATTGATACTGTGATACTGGAAATTCATAGAACGAAGTGTTGCCACCTGATGTTTGCACAAGTTTTGTGCTAATTTATCACCTCAAGAACCACGATTTTATAGGGTCGAATTTATTGCCACCATTCTACACTAGAAAAATATAGAATAAAATACTGATTGACAATTATTTCTCTTTATTACAAATGAATGGGACCTACTCGATTTTCGGGAAAAACATTTTCTGGAAAACGGCTGTAACATTTGCATGAAAACAAATGGTGCCAAGGCTCTCTAAAGTGTTTACAGACTCTTCTTCTCATATGGAATGTAAAAAACAAATTTACCACAGACAAACGAACTGGCCAAACATCATTTCAGGAAGTAAGGAAAGAAGAAGAGGTTTTAACGACATATTTACTGTTATGTAACACTTTATAAGTTCTCTAAATGTAGATTAATGTTTAGTGTAAGTTTTATAAGAGTGTTTTTAGTATGTAAGCTTTATACAGTGTTCCTCAGGTGTAACGTATCACCTTTATAAGCGAACATGTTTGAATGCAATTTTTCAAAGGAAGGTTATTACTTTTCCATCACAGTGGAACCTATAGACTTCAATCCGATTGTGTATGTAATGTAACTTCATGCTGAGTACTGGCTGTATGTTATTCTTTATATTGTGTATGAACCTTCTGTGTTTAAAGTACCTACATGCATTATTGCAAACACTGTATGTGTTCATTAAGAACAAAACGTGTCTCATGTACCTCACGACGATGATGTCAATATGTTGACCTCTAATGCAAATCACTTACACAAACACCAATCTATGTAACATCAGAACTTGAAAACAAGCTTATTGGATAATCAGTTTCATCTAACTGTACAACATAGTGTTCAGTTCTGGTCCTAATAATTATTTTGGCTTTTAGTACTACAGTGGGTAAGCAGCCTTGCCTTGCAGCTACTTGCCTTGAGTACGTTATTTTCTTTTGACTAACCTACTGTGTGTACAGGTCTCTCCGAAGATAACATGGTCAACTTCTTAGTCTTCTAGTGATTCTTTTCAAGGTGTTCTCTAGGAAGGTCACCTCCTCTTCAGTATTCTCAGTACTGGTCAAAGTATTCAGTGGTGCCGAATGAGATGAAAAGGAAACTGTCTCAATACAAACTACTGTTAACGTAATACTACTGTCAACATAATAACAGTAGTTTGTGTTGAGACAGTTATGTTACTGTGCCCTTCATTGTCTTGTGCCATGTTACCGCACTTATGCACTACACTGCTATTCGTAGAACTATCGTCAACCATTAGTAGTGTGACAATGTACAACGACTGAGGTCACCTGTAGAATTAGCCCTGGAAGCTGTTAGAGTGTATAATGTAAGCTGGAGTTATATTTGCTTATAATAGCCCCGTTTCCGATTGATGCTTTAAATAGTGATGCGAACTTTGTTATATGAATTTGTTAATGTTCGACCACTTTAAAGATCGTATGCAACAGCATTTTAACTCTTGGACAGTCGTATTAATAAGTATATGGTCCTTCATTTGCTCTTGTAGGCTTGTTATAAATATTTTATCGTAGATATCAACTAGTTTGCTGATAAACAGTATGATGTAGCCACCTATGGCGCGCAGGGTGTAGCACATTTGACGACCATGCGCCTAGTATAACAGATGTAGTGGCAGAGGACATTACTTTTACTTATGATCGAAACAGGCTTATGTCTGTTGAAGTTATTTTATTGTATTGATCTTGACGCAGCCGCTGGGCGAAGACATTTTTCATTTTTAAAAGCTAATGTAAGTAATATGTTACTCACATATGTAACTTTAGAAGTTTATGTATAGATTATTATTGGTCTAGATGTTATTTTGATCACTTCTTAGGACTCCTGAAGAAGGCTATATTGTTATAGCAGAAACCATGATAAAGGTTTAGAATAAACATAATTAGTGCAACTCTGGGCTGTTTTTCATTCGAGACAATTTCGTAACGGTTGTTGGTGTTGCTGCCATAATGAAAATAATCTCTAGGCTTTCCAAAACTATACCTTGGATACAAGAGGTCAAAAGGGACCTACAAAAAGCTGAGAAAAATTATTCATGTGTTTTGGCCAGAAAGGTATTTAAGCAAAAATTTGACAGATGCGAAGTCAGGGAACAAATCTCCGAAGCACAAAAAATAGACAGAGGAAAGGAAGAGCCCAAACAGAAAAAATTAGAGCCGTGTGAAAAAAAAAGGACAAAGAATCAACAAGCTTTGCATGATCCAACAGGGTTTAATTGCACATGATATATATATATATATATATATATATATATATATATATATATATATATATATATATATATATGGGGGGTATGTATGTATCTTTTGTACTTTTGTACAATGAATATTGTTTTTCCCTAACAATGGATTACCCCAAAATACGAGACCATACAGAAGCAGTGAATGAAAATATGCATAATAAGCTACTTTACTCATATATTTATCACAAAATTTTTCAGTAATCCTAGCTGAATCCTAATTGCTTAATTAACTCTACTGAAATGTTTCAGCAGATTAACAGCGTTATTCTTCCAATTGAACCTCTCATCAATACACCCACACAAAAATTTTTACTAATCTGTCTTAGATTGAGACTTCTGTTCTAAATTTATTTTTATTGATGGTGTTATGTCATTTACTGCACTGAATTGTGTATACTATGTTTTATCAAAATTCAGTGAGAGACCATTTGCAGAGAAAGGGCAGCCGTCCGATCCATTAAAGAAGATGAGGATCTGATAGTTCTACCAGCCGACAAAGGCAACGCAACGGTTCTTCTATCGCGTGATGACTATCTGGGAAAGATGGATCTCTTACTTGAGGACTCAGCATACAGAACATTGCAGGACGACCCAACTGAACGGATAAAACGGAAGACGCTTTCACGGTTGAAGAAGAGTTCTTTACCTGACGACGTTCTCAAAAAACTTCGTCCTGGTGCTGCCGTGCCACCGAGACTATACGGCCTACCCAAGATTCATAAGAAAGGGGTCCCGCTTCGCCCGATCGTGAGTAACTTGGGTGCTCCTACCTACAATCTAGCCAAGTATTTAGCATCTGTTCTTGGCCCTCACGTCGGTAAATGCGAACATCACATTCCCAATTCTATGGTGTTTATTCAGAGATTGAAGTCCTTGTCTCTTAGTCCCTGCGATTTGCTTGTGAGCTTTGATGTCGTGTCGCTTTTTACCCGGGATCCTCTGGAAGAATCCTTGCAATTAATTGGTGAGAAACTGGATGAGGACACAACCAGGCTTTGTCGCCACGTGCTGACGTCGACGTACTTTTTATTCAATGACAAATATTTTGAACAGACTGACGGAGTGGCTATGGGGAGCCCACTGTCCCCAATAGTCGCCAACCTTTTTATGGAAGATTTGGAGGACATGGCGCTGAAGACGGCGTCCTTAAAACCAACCTGTTTCTGGAGGTACGTTGACGACACGTTTATGGTGTGGCCTCATGGGAGAGAGGCTCTTGACCACCTCCTAGATCATTTTAATTCCCTGCATCCTAGCATCAAGTTTACCATGGAGGTGGAAAGTGATGGAAAGCTTCCGTTTCTGGATGTTCTGGTGTACAGAAAGGATGATGGGACACTGGGACACAGTGTTTATCGTAAGCCTACGCACACGGACCGTTACCTGCATGTCTCTAGCTGTCATCCATCGTTCCAGCGTACGGGGGTCCTGCGAACGTTGGCGAGAAGAGCTTATGCCATTTCAGATGGAGAAAGATTGACACAAGAATTGGACCACCTTAAGGTTGTGTTAAAGCAGAATGGCTATACAGATAAACAGATCCGTCGTGCTTTCCAGTTTGGACCATCGCCTGAACCACCAGAAGATACCTGCAAATCGGTGGCTTTTCTGCCTTTTGCTGGGAGCATTTCCTCGAAGATAGGAAGAATTCTTAAAAGATATCACATCAAAAGTATTTTTCGTCCGCCGGTCAAGCTTAGAGCGTTTCTTGGCTCTGTTAAGGATGACTTGGGTTTGAGGAAGCCCGGTGTGTACAAGATCCCTTGCCACTGTGGAAAGGCTTATATTGGTCAGACGATCCGGACCATTCAGGACCGATGTGTTGAGCATCAGCGGCACACACGGCTGCTTCAACCCGAGAAATCCGCAGTGGCGGAGCACTGTCTCACCGAGGGACACAGAATGCAATATGATGCGACACAAATGGTTGCCCCTGCATCTCGCTATTGGGACTGTGTTTTAAAAGAATCCATAGAGATTCGTTTATCCGACAACCTTATTAATAGAGACAAGGGTTATCTTTTAAGTAAGACTTGGGACCCGGTGTTATCTGACATTAAAAAACAACGGTCTGCGTCTCAATCGTCGGAATAGAATTTTTTTAAAATTTCTTTTATTTTTGACAGCGATATCTCGATTTCGCCTCTTTCCACCACCGGCGGCGCGGCATGTTTACTGCACTAGAGGGCAGCTACGGCACCTTCTCGCGCACGCGTTGTGGGTCTTCTGCAGCCTATATATGGGCTGCCGCTTGCGCTGGGAAGTCAGTTCCGGCGAGATTGTGCACCAGCGCTCTCACCTGATGATGGCGGCCAGTTGGACCGCAGAAATATTGTGTCTTGAAGACGTCATGATCCGGCTGCATACCCGAGAAGAATATTATCAATTATTACGCCGGGAAAGCCTTCGTAGTCACATTATTTACAATGTTCTCAGCTAATAATTGTTTCTTGAGTGCAATAACTATACTTGTATCATCCATAAAAAGAACAAGCCTAGCATCTTTATAAATACAGAGAGGCCAGTCACTAATACCCTTTAAAAACAATAAGGGACCTGAAACAGAACCCTGTGGAACATAATCTTGATATGTCCTCGGTTTGAGGAATGTGCTGATTCTTGCACACTATGTGCTGTGTTTATGGCAATCTACTGAACATGCACCGTTTGTTTCAGAAGATACATTAAAATGAACGAGAGCTACGCTTAGGCAGTAGTAGGAAACGTCTGGCCATCTGCTAGTCGCATCGACTGAAATGAAGAGGTTATCATATTCTCAGCAGTTCTTTCGTTTCGCCTGCTAAAATTTCTAATAACAAAAATTATATTTGCACAAACAAGATTTCACGATATGTGTAATATATGATTCATATTAGGTTGTAGTACATCACAAACGACGCGATCCCATGTCTAATCTTCTGTGATTGTACCAGGCTGCACCGCTTTCTAGCTTCCTTCACTCTGATTTTGACTTGCGACTGATCAACGCTTTCTACCATGCGATACAGGACTCTATCGACACAGTTGGCTTCATCTGGTAACATTGGTGACTGTCAGTGGACATTTTCCTTCGCCCAAACGTGTATATCTGCTGCCTACAGAGTCAAACAGAGGACTGTAAGTCTTTCGGAATGAGATATCACTTGCAACTTTTTCAGAAAAATCAGCTTCAATAATAAAAACAATGAAGTTGCTATTTTTAATGGCTATATAATGATGAACTAAGGAATTACAAGTCTAAAATAGTGTATCAAAGAAAGCAATAACACGACTATATAAATTCCGAATTAACTGCCATTGCACATCATGTGACTTAAATTCATTCGTGCACGACAAGGAAAGGAATTTTAATTGCAAATGTCAGAGTTTATAATTTTGCCATATTTTGCAGGTCATGATTGTGCCTTCACTGATGTTCTGGGTGGCCTCTCCGCTACTTTCCAGTGTTGTCCTGAAAGAAGACCAGGAAAACCACCGACAGCTACCGACACCCATCTGGTTACCAGCAGACATACACTCATCGCCGATGTATGAATTGCTGTACGTCACGCAGTCGTTCTGTCTGGTGATAGCAGCGGAAGCTACATTGTGTCTAGACGTTTTCTTCGTTCGACTTATGATGTTGGTTGCAGCTGAGATAGAAGTCTTAAATCAGAGTATTTCGACAATCAATATTTTCCGTTCGAAATCTGCAACCTTGGATGACCACATATATGAAGTTGGAGATAAAGAACGGTCAGTCGAATTCGATACCAGTCGTTCATCTCAAGTTGCAGACAATAATTCAGAGAACGTTTCAGGAGAGCTGTTCTCAAGATTAGTGAAGAGTATTCTTCATCATCAGACAATTCTCAGGTTAGCAGTAGAATACAAATGAACTATATACGGTGACAGAAAAAAGTCAAAAAACCAAAAACAATTAAAGTATAGTAACGAAGTTTAGGGAATAACTTTTGAAGATCACAGGTTAACGTAAGCACGAGATAAACCATTGCAAATGTGAAATGTTGGCACATTAATAATCGGCGTAACCACAAGAATGTTGAATGCATGGATGCAAACATGCACGACTTGTGTTTTACAGGTGTTGAATGTCAGTTTGTGCGATGGAGTTCCTTCCACGTTGCATTTTCTCAGTTACTACAGCGACGGTGAATGCTGTTTGTGGATGGTGGTGGTGGTGGTTGTTGGGATGTTTAAGGGGGACTAAACAGCTAAGGTCATCAGTCCCCCATGTTTGTGGATGACTCTGGAGTTGTTGTCCAGTGATGTCCCACACGTGTTCGATTGGATATAGATGCGGTGACCGATCAGGCAAAAGACAACAAGTCGGAACTCTGTAGGACACGTGGGGTTGCGACAGCGGTATATGGGCGAGCGTCAAATTGTTGGAAAAAGACCCCCTGGAACGCTGTTCATCAATGGCAGCACAAGTCGGGTCATCAGTCTGTCGTATAGTGCTGCCAGTGCTCTTGGGATAACCACGTCAGTGCTCCTGCTGTCATACGAAAACGCACCCCAGACTGTAACTCCAGGTGTAGGTCCAGTATGTCTAGACCGTAGGCAGGTATGCTGCAGACCCCATCCTTCTAACCAACACGCGACAATCAGTCGCAAAGAGGGAGACGCGTCTTTCATCGGAAAACACAACAGACCTCCATCCTGCCCTCCAGTGAGCTCTCATGTGACACCACTGAAGTCGCATATCGCGGTGATTTGGCGTCAGTTGCGTCCACGCTACAGGACGTGTGGATTCGAGCTCTCCTTGAAGTAATCGATTTGTAACAGTTTGTTGTGTTACTGTAATGCCAACTGATGCTCCAGTGGCTACCACAGATGCAATACGATGCGCCAAAGCCATACGCCGAACAAGACGTATTCCCTCGCGGTAATGGATAGGGCCACGTGACCCTCCGTAGCCCAGTCCTCTTGCGGCCATACATTCTCGTGACCACCATTGCCAGTGATCATGTACAATTGCTACAATTCTGCCACGTCCTTCTGCAATATCGCAGAAGGAACACCCAGTTTCTCGTAGCCCTATTACACGACCTCGTTTAAACACTGACGTGTTGATAATGCCATCTTTGATGCCATAAAAGCATTCTCGACCAACAGCAACTCACCACGTTTAATCTCAAAGATAACTAACGTCCACGATCGGTACAGTGTTTACTTGTAGCAGATATTGTTTTCATTCTTATAACGGCGCTATTAGTGCCACTCTTATGTGACTGGCGTGAAATCTGAATAGATAGAAAAATCGTGCCTGCCAAGTTTCATTTATGTCACACAACTCCTTGTTGGTGTTGTGATATTTCTCGGTCGATGTATTTTTTTCTGATTCTTTAGCCATTAATATTACGCAAGCGGCATACTCTGCAGAAATCAGCATCTAACAGTAGTAATGATACTGGTGACAGAGGCAACACTATTAGCCAGAAATAGCATTTGCAGGAACCAAGGATTGTGTTTGCCAGTCCTGTGGATGGTGAGTGCAGTGTTAGCAGAACCCGGCCATTATGAACTAGATTTATTGGGCATGAATACCTTACGAAAGATTGTTGTCGGCATACCGATAGCATGTGGGGCCATGCAGCCAGTTGAGTGTTACATCAGCATGTCTCCTATTGACACGCTTGGCAACGTGGCAGTGGATGTGTACATTATGCAGCAGGTTTGTGCCTGAACGCAAGAGTAGTGACCGGCAGAGCAGCCATGCTGGCGCAGGGAAGGCACCACCCGGCTGAGGGTTAGTTGGGCAGCAGCATCCTCGAACAGTAGGTCAGGCAGCCTGGCACACTGCGCTGAACCCACGACTCTCGTAGTCGCCCAGAGAGCTGGGGAAAAACACTCTAGAGATGACCTGTCTTCGGTGTCACTGGCTCAAGACCTGTAACCAACAGGAGTAGCGGTGCCTCAGAGACCAGCGCGTACCTGATTATGCTGCTTGCCAGGGTTGCACTGACAACTAGCGCGGAGACAGACACGGTGCCATCTGCAGTTGGATGTCCAGGGAACAGATGTACTGCAATTACTGGTAATGGCTGAGCGGCGAGCATTTATAGTCGCTGTGACCAGCTCTGTTGTGACACGGGTGTCAAAGGCGTTGCCTGCCGTCAGGCACAAGAGCAGCTGGGATGCATCGCTCAGCAGAATTGGTTCGAAATCTTTGACAGGTACATTGTTAACGTGCTCTGTGCTTTCAGCCGCAGAGTTTGTTCATTCGGACTTGCATGCATGTCCAAAGGAACATTGCATCGTTATTCGGAATAACACGGGACTGCAGTATTGTACTTATCCGGCGACACAGGGCAAATGACTTTCACGTAAAATGCCTCTCCTTTATGGAAGTATACATAATGCATGAACCAGTATATTCGGTAGTCACACGGTTGACGACATATGGGAGTTTGGTTGAAAAATGGTTCAAATGGCTCTGAGCACTATGGGACTTAACTTCTGAGGTAATCAGTCCCCTAGAACTTAGAACTACTTAAACCTGACTAACCTAAGGACATCACACACATCCATACCCGAGGCGGATTCGAACCTGCGACCGCAGCGTTCGCGCGGCTCCAGACTGTAGCGCCTAGAACCGCTTGGCCACTTAGGCCGGCTTGGGAGATTGGATGTGGTTGTGAGCCATTCTCGGATAGCCAAACAGTAAGGCGTCTCCTCGAGATAAGCGGCAAATCCGTGGTCGAGACCCGATCCGACACACATAGTTACTGTCATCAGTCTATTATGCAGCTGACGGTTGTCCATATTCACGACTGTGAATGCATTTCATGTATTTCATAACGACTGTAGTCGCCGCAGTTCCTGTTCCTTCGGACATGTATGTCTGTCCGAAGTAATATTCGATCTTAATACATGCACTGTATATCGTATCGTATTGCGGAAAATTACTGTTTGATGCAAATGCCTTGCACTGAGTGGTTAAACGCACAGTCTTAGATAATTTGTAATTTTGTTGCAGGCTGGTCTCTCTGTTGCAGACAACAATGAACACATCTACCTCTATTCTTCTGTTAATGAATATGGCGAACTTATGTTCCAATATGTTTGTCACGACTGGTGTAAGTAATTTACTTTACTGATAACAATCCCTTGCGTGCTTGGTAGTGCACATGATGACAGCTTATATGAGTTTCTCTTAAAGCACCGTGCAACAAAAGGTTCCTAAATGTCGTTCGCTCAGGTAATGCTAAGAAAGTAAATCGTCTAAGTCGTGCAAAGTTCGTTTCCTTTGCAACTACGTGGTAATCGTCTTAGAAGGTTCACGATCTTGGGGACGTAATGTTGGAGCATTGTATCTATTGCACGGGGACGTGATAATATGTGTAAGGTGACACTTCAGGTGAGAGAATTGGGAACCTCAGAGGCATTGCAAAAAATTCAAGGGTGTCTTCCAAAATAACTTGACGGGGGAAAGTTGTAATTACTGCAAGTTACACGAATTACAATTATTTTGATTTATTCCAATAACAAGATTGAGAGACAAATGGTGAACTGTGGAAACATTAATATTATTGAAACAAAACCATAGATAGAACAAATGGCAACCCGTGCAAAATTAATGTGATAGGATCTTGGCATGTCTGACATAGACCGTCAGGGGAAAAGATACCGATAGGACCTCAAGTTATTTAATTTCCACTGATTGTCGTGATGTTACAGATATTACTAGAGAAGGGAATATGTCACACCTGTGGTAAGAGTTGAAAGAAAAGTGTTAATTGGTATTAAAATACAAGTCTCCAGAGTGAAGCCTGAAACAGCTGGGTTACTATAAAATAACTTTAATGTCCCTACAAGTTTTCTCACGTTTGCGGCTCGATGCCGTCACAGCACCCCAAATTGAGGCTGAAATGGCTGCAGAATCATTCAGCGGCAGAACCAAGGACCCTCGCAAGAGGCTACGTGCGAATCAGAGCATTTCTGTTCAGGCGGATTGAGTCGGCGGCGTAGCGAGAAAATGTGGCAGCTCCCCAAGATGCATTACGTTCTGGTCAAATCTTAATTAAAAGGTAACTTCGCATTGCTGCGTTTTGCTTCTCTTACTGAATTTCGATTGGCCCATTTCCGGAGATTCCAAGCACCGACTTACAAAAATGTTCCTTACAAAACCCGACTCCACTTTCTCTAGTTGGTTAACCAATAACTTTCATCCTCGAAGCTCCACAGATAAAAGTCGTGTAACTCTCTGTCTCTGTCTCACACAGTGACATATGAGGTGCTCTTCATCGTTAACCTCTGGTGTATGTTTCTAGCATAAAATTTATTTCCATGAGCGAATCATGGTGGTTTTGTTTTACAGAGTCACAGCATTCAGTGGATCTCACTTTTTCAAAGGCTCGGGACTGTTGGTCCATAATACGATTTCGAAATGGGTATCTCTCTTTTTATGTTTTGAGCATAATGATGACTTCCACTTAGAAACGAGCCTTCCCACTCCACTTCCAGCTTGTCGAACCTTTTGCGACAGGAGTTCGCCCCATAGGCGATGTTCTGTGTTTGTACACGATGTGGCCGGACATCCTAGAATGACACGACAGAGGTGGCCAGTGACGAGTGGCCTACTGAGCATGGACTGTCCATCGAAGATCGTTCAATGAACTGGCTGTGAATGGCAGTCGACTCTACTATTCTAGTAACCAATCACTAAATGCGCTCTGGTACATCTTAGGGTAGCATGTGTTCATCACATCAATTTCTTGATCGATAATGTCTACTGACCAAACCGGAGATGATGATGCGTTCGAAATCATTGTTAGATAAATGTTCCTTTTTATTAATGTCAGCTTACCTTACATTCAGAACAGGAAATGAAACTTAAATATGCCACTATGATGTTTAATGTAATGTTTTTGTTATGTATTTTTTTGATTTCTATGTATTTCGCATTTTTCCAACAAGTTTCGTCAATTCAGGAAAAATATAATAATCTGCAAATACTTTGATTAAGCAAGGGATTTTGTGTATATAGATGGCTTCGTTATGTAACTATTAGTAAGACTTTCACAGTGTTGACCTTATTGAAGGTTCAGTTACAATCAACTGCGTAGGCTCACATTGGGCCACATTTGGTAGCTAACATGTTTTATGTGGTTGTAGGAAGTGGTGATACACGTAGAATTTTATTCATGGAGCTTTCGCTATGCAGATCAATATGTTTACCAGAACAGAGGTATTCATAATGGTGAAGTAAGGAAAATCACTGTATTACTTGCTGTTATATCGCTTTTCCGCAAAGAAAACTCGGACTTCATTTTCCGAAGCTGCTATTCTGATTCATTTGGTAACAGTAACAGTGCTTTGTTGATGTTTCGCAGTTTAAATAATTTTGACACCGAGAAAGTAACGATTGAGTGTTGAATACTGCAGGTGTTACTGATTATCCTACTTAAGATGTCCATCCAGCTCGAAGATTTAGTATCTTATATAAGCTGAAATCAGATTTTTCCTTTGTATGAGATAAATGTGTGCCAGATCTATGAGCCAATGGTAAATCTTAATTCTAATATATTACTTCCCGCGCAGATTTCGTATAATCTTTCATTGACTGTGTCTGTACTTGTGTGTATCATGCTCATTTTGTGTTTTCTAACATTTGCCAGTCCCTGACTGCACTCGCGATATATCATCAACTGTAAA
The DNA here is from genome assembly GCF_023898315.1 of Schistocerca nitens. Lineage (NCBI taxonomy): Eukaryota > Metazoa > Arthropoda > Insecta > Orthoptera > Acrididae > Schistocerca > Schistocerca nitens. Next base: position 766,589,290 of record NC_064614.1, on the reverse strand, counting down.
ATTACGTAGTGCTTTTTATCAACAGTATCCTCGTTCGAAAACAGTCGTCTCTAATTTCACATTGCAACTATGTGAAGAAAGGTACGTTTCTGACAATTGTAGGATGCATGCGTACGTATATTTTTAAAACTTTTTGTTATTTGCTAATGTTGTGCATAACCTGTTTCGTAGTAAACCGGTGTTAGTTATTTAGTTATTGGAACACATACTACAACTAACATATCTTGTTATAATTCGTTTTCCCTTTCAACGGGAGTAAATACTGCCTAAATTTACCATACTATAACGCTACATACCATAACACCAAAAAGTTTCAGGAGATTTCTTACTTTTATCACAGGTTTTTCTCTTGCTTTCACTGAAATATCGTTTAGGTATTAACTATATCAGTTCTTAAAGGGAGTTAATAGTACTTTGAATTAACAGATCCAGAAATTAAATGAAAATGTGCGCGCTTAGTTTCAAGATATTTGCTTGCTGTTTTGCGAAATATTGTTCTAGCCACAAGCCACAATGCAGTACCACTGTGAATGCTGATCTGAAACACGGGATGAGTTATCTGATGTTCGTAAGCAGCTGAAAATCGCAGTGACTACTATCGAACGACTCGACACTGCTGCCAGTTGATGTGTTTCGAGAGATCCGGACCATCATGTACGAAAGATACAAAGCTACTTCAAGTATTATCACTTCATGTCGATCTTGTCTCCTGTGAGTGGCGTATCAGTGGGAGGGCTAGACACACTGCACAACGGGGACCGATCTGTTAACCCTCAAGTACACTGAAACCGAAAAAGAGATACTGCGGCGAAATGCAATTTCTGGGATACCTGCTGTGCCCTGTGCCAAGAGGAGGCCAACGCAAAAGGATTGATTGTATTGAAAGTTGACAGGTCAAACATTTGGCTAATAACAGTACCTCTTACGAAGATGCCGGCAAGCGACGGCAAGCAACACGAGTTACACTCAGTGTGTATGCCGGAGGCCTCATTGAGCATGTTGAAGAGACTGTTCCGGTAACCACTGAGGGACACGGTGCGTCTAATAATTGTAGACCGCAATGGGCACTTGCGCAATTAAACGCACACACACACAAACAACTTGTGAATTTCTTTTTATTTATAAAATATTGTACGAAATAGGACATGCGAATGTGCTTAATTGTGTCAAACTTCCAACACACATCTTATATGTTGAATTCATAGAAATACCCTTGGACTCACGCTGGGAATTTATCAGAATGATTAGTTGTGGTTTATTCTTAAGGTAGTATAATCAGACAGTAATGTTCCATCAACTTGTCTATAAAGTATCCACAAACAGTACATGTACGGCTACCATCATGCCCTTTTTTAATTTTATCACCAGCAGCATCTTGAATTTTTAAATTTCTCGCCATTGCAACCTTGAATTTTTTGCCGACTGCAGGTCCAACTTGCAATGACAGCTTGAACTGTGGGAGGGAACATATATAGCCATACTAACTACCTGGAAATAATTTATATCACACACTGTCTACCATCATTGTTCTGCCGTGTTTTACGCATTTTTGAGTTAGTGTATGAGCGTGCGTATGTGTTGTGTGTGTGTGTGTGTGAGAGAGAGAGAGTGTGTGTGTGAGTCAGACTGAGTATGTACATATATACGTAAATATATTACATCGTTACAGTAATATAAAAATCATGAATTATACATTGGCTATGAAGGTAGCGGATAGTTAAATGTTCTGTTATGAATAGTTGCTGCAGAGAGACGGAAATCTAACGAAGGCTACGAAGGCGCTGTTGACGGTACCTCCAATCCTCTTCCAGACAGGGATGTACTGCGTTTTCGGTCAAATCACAACTGACCAGGTATGTGGCGATGTAGAATACGCCGCTCAGACTTATGAGAGCCAATACATATTTTGTTTTTATTTGATTGCATCGTTTTACGGCCCCTAACTCTGCATTTGTGTAGAAAATAACACAGAGTTTGGTGGTAATTCGAAGACTGTAGCTGATACATTGCTGTAGGCCTATTGCTAGCACAAGGAGGGGAAAGTAGCCCCTGAGTTTTATAGCTCTGCTGTTCGGTAATACTCATACATGAGGCTGTAATCTTCCCGCCATCTGGGCTGGCTAGAATAAGAGGTAATCGTTGAGACAGATGAGACAGAATTCCCTCTCCTAGTATGAATAAAAAATTGGGGAAACTTGTGATAATTATTGCATAAGCTAGGCACATATTCTATGTTTGTGGGGTGGATCGCACAGTCTTCCACTAAGCGCACGTATTTTTATTTTTAATGTCGAACAACTGCTCAGAGACCGTTTCTAAAATTTAGTTACTGCTTTGAACGAATTGTCAAAAGATTCACTGAATCAAAGGAAATTCGAAACTTATTAATCATGTGCAGCTTATTTAGTTAAAAAATAAGTACTAAAATACAAAATCCGAGTTCATCTGAACTCAACGAAAATAAATTAAATGAGATGCTACTCGATAGCAATTACCTTAGAAACATGTAGAACTGTACAACATTATCCGTAGTCTCCTTTCTGTACCCATGTCCCAAGATGACTACGAGAGGCATTTAATACAATAAAAGCAATAGCGACAAATAATGAATTTAAAACCGAGGTTATTGATAACTTTCTCAGTAAAAACACTGAAAAGTAAAACAGATCGTTAGTGTACCCAGGGAACAACACAGATAAATGAAAATAAATGAGCAGTTCATCTTTTACAGGTAAAATTTCTAATGCTGTAATCAACATTTTAAGCTTTCACTAACTTTTCCTTGGGTTTCCAAATATTATGCATAAATTTCCTCATTCGTAGTATAAACAACCTGGTGTCATGAAAAGTGGCAGCTATAAGATCCTCTGCCAAGAAGTCGTTACTGCTATGCAGGATACACTGGGCGGTCGATCTGTACTAGGCTCAAAGAACGTCACAGAAGCTAGAGAATAATGAAGCGGAATTCATCCTCTGCTGCGCCCTTCTTAAAATAGAACCAGGTGTATCTAATAGATGTGGAAATACTACACATAGAGGGAACGGGGGCAGAGCTCAAAAAATGGTTCAAATCGCTCTGAGCACTATGGGACTTAACTTCTGAGGACATCAGTCCCCTAGAACTTAGAACTACTTAAACCTAACTAACCGACGGACATCACACACATCCATGCCCGAGGCAGGATTCGAACCTGCAACCGTAGCGGTCGCGCGGCTCCAGACCGAAGCGCCTAGAACCGCTCGGCCACACCGGCCGGCTGGCAGAGCTCACTCAATCAGACATATTATAAACTGAATTACCATTAAATAAGTAGACTCATATCATCTATCAATACCTTTAGAAAATGTTGCAGCTTCTATTAAGGACGGTAAACTTCGGGCATTTATTCATAAATACATAAATCCACAAACACGCATTTCTGTGCACATAGCTTTACTCTATCGACTGTCTAATCGTTGTTGTTGTTGTGGTCTTCAGTCCTGAGACTGGTTTGATGCAGCTCTCCATGCTACTCTATCCTGTGCAAGCTTCTTCATCTCCCAGTACCTACTGCAACCTACATCCTTCTGAATCTGCTTAGTGTATTCATCTCTTGGTCTCCCTCTACGATTTTTACCCTCCACGGTGCCCTCCATTGCTAAATTTGTGATCCCTTGATGCCTCAAAACATGTCCTACCAACCGATCCCTTCTTCTAGTCAAGTTGTGCCACAAACTTCTCTTATCCCCAATCCTATTCAATACCTCCTCATTAGTTACGTGATCTACTCACCTTATCTTCAGCATTCTTCTGTAGCGCCACATTTCGGAAGCTTCTATTCTCTTCTTGTCCAAACTAGTTATCGTCCATGTTTCACTTCCATACATGGCTACACTCCATACGAATACTTTCAGAAACGACTTCTTGACACTTAAATCTATACTCGATGTTAACAAATTTCTCCTCTTGAGAAACGCTTTCCTTGCCATTGCCAGTCCACATTTTATATCCTCTCTACTTCGACCGTCATCAGTTATTTTACTCCCTAAATAGCAAAACTCCTTTACCACTTTAAGTGTCTCATTTCTTAATCTAATTCCCTCCGCATCACCCGACTTAATTTGACTACATTCCATTATCCTCGTTTTGCTTTTGTTGATGTTCATCTTATATCCTCCTTTCAAGACACTGTCCATTCCGTTCAACTGCTCTTCCAAGTTTTTACTTCTTCTCCATGAATTTTAATACCTACTCCGAATTTTTCTTTTGTTTCCTTTACTGCTTGCTCAATATACAGATTGAATAACATCGGGGAGAGGCTACAACCCTGTCTCACTCCTTTCCCAACCACTGCTTCCCTTTCATGCCCTTCGACTCTTATAACTGCCATCTGGTTTCTGTACAAATTGTAAATACCCTTTCGCTCCCTGTATTTTACCCCTGCCACCTTCAGAATTTGAAAGAGAGTATGACAGTTAACATTGTCAAAAGCTTTCTCTAAGTCTACAAGTACTACAAACGTAGGTTTGCCTTTTCTTAATCTTTCTTCTAAGATAAGTCGTAAGGTCAGTATTGCCTCACGTGTTCCAACATTTCTACGGAATCCAAACTGATCTTCCCCGAGGTCGGCTTCTACCAGTTTTTCCATTCGTCTGTAAAGAATTCGCGTTAGTATTTTGCAGCTGTGACTTATTAAACTGATAGTTCGGTAATTTTCACATCTGTCAACACCTGCTTTCTTTGGGATTGGAATTATTATATTCTTCTTGAAGTCTAGGGGTATTTCGCCTGTCTCATACATCGTGCTCACCAGATGGTAGAGTTTTGTCATGACTGGCTCTCCCGAGGCCATCAGTAGTTCTAATGGAAAGTTGTCTACTCCCGGGGCCTTGTTTCGACTCAGGTCTTTCAGTGCTCTGTCAAACTCTTCACGCAGTATCTTATCTCCCATTTCGTCTTCATCTACATCCTCCTCCATTTCCATAATATTGTCCTCAAGTACATCGCCCTTGTATAAACCCTCTATATACTCCTTCCACCTTTCTGCCTTCCCTTCTTTGCTTAGAACTGGGTTGCCATCTGAGCTCTTGATATTCATACAAGTGGTTCTCTTCTCTCCAAAGGTCTCTTTAATTTTCCTGTAGGCAGTATCTATCTTACCCCTAGTGAGACAAGCCTCTAAATCCTTACAGTTGTCCTCTAGCCATCCCTGCTTAGCCATTTTGCACTTCCTGTCGATATAATTTTTGAGACGTTTGTATTCCTTTTTCCCTGCTTCATTTACTGCATTTTTATATTTTCTCCTTTCATCAATTAAATTCAATATTTCTTCTGTTACCCAAGGATTTCTATTAGCCCTCGTCTTTTTACCTACTTGATCGTCTGCTTCCTTCACTACTTCATCCCTCGTAGTTAGTATAAATGCTGTAACAGTGAAGGTCATACGATCGTACAATGCAAATTTAACTACGAGAAAATAGTCAGCAGTGGTAACTTTCACTGTGTAAGTCGAAAATTTATTGATTAAAATGTTGGCCAAGACAAGATATCTTGGCCGCCGTATTCCGCTCGAGCAGTTATCTCATTATCTTCACAACGAGTATCTCAATAATTGATTAATTGTTCCTCCTCACTCATTTCGGTTTAACGTATTTCAAACACGTATATTTAACAGTGTCACTGACTACAAATTGGAAAGAATTGTCTGCTCCATAAAATTAATGAAAAGAACTGCTCATGCTGCTATTCCTTATTGCAGTGCATCATGGTGTCCTATTGGCTGCGTTTAATGTTGGCTAGTATTACCATGATGGTGTTCCAAATTTAAAATCCAGTCTTACATTGTTGGGAATGCTGCACTTAGCCATGTCAGTAATCAACTAACCATAGCCATGTTTCCTGGTAAACCTTAATAACATTATTTTCTTTAAAACCATGTGGGGTCAGACATGCGTCACCTCCAAGTAACAAGATGTTTCTTCCTGTACAGTGTGAATTGGGATGTAACAGTTGGTGTTGTTATCACAAGTAAATAATACTGAACAAACAAACTATACTGAATGACGTCCTTTATGCACAGTGTACGAGTGGGTTTAATCTGCTACTGTGGTGAAATCACATTTTCGGTCAATACTCAACCGTAATAAACGTTCATAACAAGTGTAACATTAATAATCTAAGTGATCTTACACAGGTGTTCCGTTAAATTCGGCTCGCAGAATGTATATCCACACATAAATCATTGGGAAAACTGAATAAATGTCATAATGCGCATTGTACCTTTGAGGCACACGCGCTGGTTCACCGATGGAACCGACTGTAAACAGTTTTACCATGCTATTCGCCGTTAATAAGACCTGCAATGTTCCAGGGCGAGAAGCTGTCTGATTCGGCCTTCAGCTGTGGCTGGATCAACTGCGATGCTCACTTCAGACGCAGCCTGCTCATCTTCATGACGATGGTGGGCAGACCAGTCGAGATCACAGTGGGAAAAACGTGCCAGCTGTCTAAGCAGACGTTGCTCCAGGTTGGCAAACGGCAGATAATTCTTGAACGTGCATATTGTAGCCTCAGTCTATTCCAGTAAGTTTTCTTCTCATCTGATAGTTGCAGTGCTAATTATCTGCTCAAAATGGCTCTGAGCACTATGGGACTCAACTGCTGTGGGCATCAGTCCCCAATTATCTGCTCTTGGACGGAATAGCACAAGTACCACATTGCTTTCCTTCTCCTGAAAAGGCATATACCTATCACATATGTGCTAAGCCATCCAGAAATAATATATAAGGTTGACTTTCCTCGTAATTTGGTAGGGTAATTCCGCTAAGAGCCAAAGAACCTGGTGCACCTGCCTAATATCGTATAGGGCTCCCGCGAGCACGCAGAAGCCCCGCAACACGACGTGGTAGGGACTCGACTAATGTCTGAAGTAGTGCTGGAGGGAACTGACACTGTGAATCCTTCAGGCTGTCCATACATACGTAAGAGGACAAGTGGGTGGAGATCTCTTCTGAGCAGCGCGTCCAAAAGCATACCAGATATTCTCAGTAATGTTCATGTCTGCGGAGTTTGGTGGTCGGTGGAAGTATTTAAGCTCAAACGAGTGTTTCTGAGCCACTCTGTAGCAATTCCGGTCGTCTGGGACGTCACATTGTCCTGCTGGAATTGCCCAAGTTCGTCGGATTGCGCAATAGATATGAATGAATGCACGTGATAAGAGAGGATGCTTACGTACATGTCACTTGTCACAATCGTATCTGAGCTTATCAGGGTCCCATATCACTCCAACTGCACATGCTCCACACCATTACAGAGCCTCTGCCAGCTTCAACTGTCCCTGCTGACATGCAGTGTCCAAATGGTTCAAATTGGTCTGAGCGCTATGGGACTTAACATCTCAGGTCATCAGTCCCCTAGACTTAGAACTACTTAAACCTAACTAACCTAAGGACATCGCACACATCCATGTCCGAGGCATGATTAGAACCTGCGACCGCAGCAGCAGCTCGGTTCCGGACGGCAGCGCCTAGAACCACTCGGCCGTGCAGGCTCCATGGATTCATGAGATCGTCTCCGTACCCGCACGGCAGTATTCTGCCTGTTTACATATCTCTGTGTTTGAGTACGCACACCTATTCCAGTTTCTTTGGCGCTGCAATATATGTAGCATAAGAAGGACTGTCGGCTCTCCGTTTGTACGATTGCTCGCTAGCATCAAGACGCCGCCGCACTGGACTCATGTGAGAAGTAATCTATGTTAACTTGTGAAAAAAATATGATATGCATCAGATATATACCGATCAATCAGAACATTATGAGCACCGACGTACTGTCGATATGAACCTGTCCAGGCGATAGCTGCGTAACCTGGCGAGGATGACTGTTAGTCAGACAAACACAAAGTGCTTGTAGCATTAGTGAGGGTGCTGCCCACTTTAGAATGGAGAACGAGCTTGATCTATCTTAGTTTGACCGAAGGCAGACTATAATGGCCTATAGGCTCGGCACGAGCATTACGGAAACTGCACTATTTTTCGGGTGTTCGAGAAGTCCTGTGGTGAATGTCTTCAAAAAAATGGCTAAACCAGGGTGAAACCACGTCCAGATGTCGTGGGGTTGGGCAGTCACCCCTCATTAGAGAGTGGGAAAACAGGACAGGTGGCGAACTGTGGCGGAACTAAGATTAGACTTCATTGCTGGGCAGAGTACTGGTGTGTCTGAACACCTAGTGCACTGAACACTCTAATGATGGGCTTCTACAGATAACTGCTCATGCTCCTACAAATATTAACAACACGACATCAGCTACTGCAACAGAAATGGGCAGTGACCATCGGCACTGGACATCGGCACTGTGGCAGAGTTTTGCACGGTCTAACGAATTCCGATACCTTCTCCATCATGCCGATGGGAGGACGCGAATTCATCGCCTTCCAGATGAACAGCTCCTTAACACCTGTACTGTATGACAGAGACGATCAGACGGCGGCTCCATTATGCTCTGGAGAACAATTACATGGCCATCCGTGGTTCCAGCGGAGCTTGTACAAGGCACTATGGCGGTCGAGAAGTCTCGTATCCCAGTTTCAGACCGTGTGCACCCCTTCATGGAGGTCATTCTCCCAGACGGCAGTGGCATTTTGCAACAAGATAATGCACCATTTCATAATGCCAGGAGTGTAATGGTGTGGTACTATCGATGTCTAGGCAATAGCAGTGTAACATGGCGAGGACACGCACTCAGTACCTGTGAGCGTTCTGTCCAAGTTTATAATGGAAAAGGTGCGCTATCTATCTGAGTCACGTGTGTGTTATGGGGTGGCTCGAGGATCACAGTGGGGAGTTCCAGTTGATGTGCTGGCCCTACAACCCTCCACTTCTGAATCCGCTCGAACACATCTGGCGTGTGACTAAACGTGGCGTCACTGCTCATCCCCATCCTCCCCGAAATTTACGGGAATCAGGTGACTCGTGTGTGCAGATGTGGTGCCAGCTCCCTCCAGCGACCTACCAAGGCCTCATTGCTTCCATACCATGACGCGTCGCCGCTGTTATCCGTGCCAGAGGTGGCCACACCGGTAATTGGGTAGGTGGTCATAATGTTCAGAGTTCGTACTATTCCTCACATTGTTTGTACAACTGATACAGAACATCTCGTTATTTGACAACTATGTTCTCAAAAATATTAAGCAAATTCGTTTGTGTATGAATGTCATTTCACCTACACACGTTGATCTATTACAGAAAACATTCCACAACATAGTCGTCTGTCTTCACATATGTTTGATCAATGGTTTCCTTCTGCAACTACATAGGTTATATGCAGCGAACTACAAAAGTGGACATGACAGCCTGACGCTATAGAAAATATTGTTTGATAATTCATACAAATCACAGTAGCCTGTAAGCCTAATGTTAATATGATAAAAATAACATGCATGTAACTACAAAAAGATTGAAAACAGGCGTTCATACATAATAAGCAGGACACAATACTACTTAAGAAATCAATGTTTCAAATCTTTAATGAGTTGCTTTCAATATTTTACCTGTCATCGGAAAACTGCATTTCGTGAATTTCATTCATTAGCCCATTATACTGTTCGAACTTACTTTTTTTCTGCCGACAGGTGCTCAACGGAACGTACGCCCTGCTGAACATGCTTCTCCAGGTGCGCAGCACTGAGTGAAACCCTACCAAGCAATGCGTTTGACAAGTAGCGCAGCTTTAAAAACACATTTCCATTGGTTATTAGAGTACAAAAAAATTGAATAGTATGGGCTTCATGAAAAATCTGTAGAAAACTTTACATTGTATGTATAATATACGCTAATAAAAATATTAAAAAAATATTCATATAGATAACTGCAGCTGTTCACAAAACTCCTGTTTTACGTTGTTGTACAAGCTCCTTTGAAAAGAGATTTTTCAGTAGTTGTTAGTTTGAGTATACGACTTAGCCTTATACGCTCGCATATATTTTTTGTGCATAGCTGAATAATAAATAAAGCCTGTGTCCTTTATACCTTTAAAATGACTTTATGTTTAGTTACTCCTATTGTAGGCTTGTTTAATACGCAAATTAATTAAAATGAGCATCGGGGCGATGAAATTATAACTAAACTTACGTATGACAGTAGGTGGGCCAGATGCGGTGAGTGGATATGGACACAAATTTGTCTGTTATCTTATACAAATCTGTCGTATATTTCAATGATGATATAAGCACATAATCCTAATACCCATTCACACATTGAATACGATTATCTCCGATATCCTTCCAAGTCTTATCCAAGTCTTATCAAAGTATTATTCACCTGGAAATACACTAACGTTGTTTACGGATGCCTAGATGTTAACAGATAACATTTTCCTCCCATACTTGAGTACAATACTCTTCCCCTATAACAATGAATTAAGATAGGTAAAGCAGAATTAGAAATTGCAGTTACTGATCAATTAAGTTTAAATATGATAAATGAATTGTCTATGCGATCACTTTTAAGTGCATGTTTAGTGTTTCGATACTATTATCTGTTTCATGATTTGTCTCATATCACTCGAACTGTGCCATGATTTTTTCAACATCCAGAGATTTTTGTTGTCTTATATTTCATAATTTTAAGACGGGTGATGAAATACATATCGGAAATGTGCCGTCATGGAGAGAACGAAAATGAACTAGATTTTACAGATTTAAATGCGGTCTTCCATGAATCATCATCACACAGCAATAAGGTCAATGAAATAATCTGAAAAGACAGGTACAGTAATTACTTTTCTTGCTAGCATGTAAACGTCAGAAAATAATTAATGCGAGAATGAAGTAACATCTACTGAAGAAGAACTTCGAGAACTAGCTGTCACCGTTTGAAGTTTTAGTTGGCTACAGAAAATGAACTGAAAGGTTTAATTGCAAAACGGATAAAATATTCCATCTGCCGAAAGATGGCCACATATGATACAATTTGCTAATTCGAATGAGATGGGGGTTGGCATATCAAACAGCGTATTTTGGAATATAGGCAGAGAGTTAGAGCTGATACTACAAACCTATCACAGCAGGTAAATTCCTCTGACATGTTAGCAGATGCACGTGAGGTATCTTAATGAGGGTCGTCCGTCATATCTCGCGAACGAGCATCAGCTGAACTGCACGTCGCTTCACGCTGGCCTGCCTGACCAACCAGCAAGACGTTAGACAGCAACATATGTCATTAACGCTGGACAATGTCTGGAATACTAGAAGGTGCGCAAGTGTATTATCTACACAATACACTGTAGGATCAGGCCTTGAGTATCCAAAAACTACCATTGACCTTGATTCAGATCTACCACTACGCTCAGAGAAAATAGTATCATCACTAAGCAGCATCAAGCTAGATGTTCCAAACAAATTGATTTTCACACTATATGGTAAAAAAATTATGTGATTCATATAGCAACTTAAAGCAGTGCCTGAGCATTAGATATAAGAATGCCTACATGAGATAATTTTAAACGCTACTTGTAGGTTTATGTTACGAGTATATGCTGAAGAAATTTGAGGCGAAAAATTTTAAAATGTTACACAGAGGCAGATACTTTAATTTATAATGTAACCACCTCACATATTCATGATTTTATTAAAATAAATGTGCCTAGGTTTTTGCCACATAGATTCACACCAACAATAACATTTAGAACATCCGGTGTTTCAGTAAACGAAAGATGGGTTTAAAGAAAGATAAATTATCGGGTGCTATTACTACGGAATTTAGAGAACTAAGAGAGAAAATACACACAACTGAAAACACAAGTACAACTGAAACAGAATGTTTAATGCTTGGAACTAAAGATGTAAGACATTCGTCAGCAAAGGAATTAAGCATAACGATTACTAAGAATATTTGTTAGGTGATGTTGATATATCGACTGTTCAGTACACAATTCGATCCAATTCGATACAGTGTCAAATATAAGCAATGTAAATTGTCATTATTGGCTTCAGACGATAAACGCTTCATACATTATGATAAAGCAAGCTTGTAGCACTGGGTCGTTTACGAGAAACGTGGTCCAGTTGGCAGCTCTGTGTGCATCAGAACGCGACTTGAAATTGGCAGAAAGTACTGGTTGTACTCCTCTGAAATTGTACCTAAACGTAGAAGTGTTCCAAAACACACTGAGATACATACCTTAGTGTTGTTCATATGATCTGTAGGTCTGTACCTATTATTCTTGTTCGTACCTGAGTAACTAACAGGTATGTGACAGAGATGCCTATTCCAACTTGCATGGCGAATATTTACAAAATATCCATCACCACCGAAGGAGAAAGATGCCGTTTCCCCTCACTCATTTTTGTCGCACGAGCTGTCTCATTGGATGTTTCATTTCTACACCTAGCTGTTATTGGGAGAACTAAGTAGGTTCATTGGCTTAGGAGCTATATAACTGGCCCATTTCCAAGAAAGGTACGAGGCAGATGAAACGGTTGTTAAAATGTGAATATTCAATCTGAATTGGCCGTAAGATATTGAGCTGTGGTTGGAAGAGCTAAATATGTGTACTTGCCCAGAAACTCTCTGTTTAGTGTATTTCCAAGATACAGGCGTGGTTTAAGAAAGGGGTGGTGGGGGAAGGGATTTGGCTTAGGAATGACGGAGGCAGATGTTATGGCAAGGAAGGAGTGACGAGGGGGAGGAAAGAGAGAGTGGACAAGAGAGGGAGCAGGAAGGAGGGGAATGGAACGATTGGGAAATGTGTGGGAGGGAATGTATCAATGGCCGTATGAAACTTAAAAGATCACTTTTGGTCCGAAATGTCTATTCTACCTGTACTTGTTTTACACTGATGTGTGTGAGGTGAAGTGCTGAACAGTCCTATATTTCTCGATTATGGAAGTAAAGGTTGTTGCTTTAGAGGTGAGTCTGCATAACATTCGACGTCCAGTATAATTTACTGAGATTTTTTTTTGGGCCTACATACATCGATCCCATCACATATCGTTGAAAATACACAACATTGATGTATTATGATTATCAGTCAACGAGGTATAGTGTCCATCGATATTTGCTAACATAGGTAAAATTCAGTACACCTGTTCACCTCAATCTATAGTGAATGTACTTGCATTACTATGACTGGCAATACCTTAAGCATGCTATACCAAGTGGTTGTAATTAAACCGACATTGTTCGGAGTGCTGTAGTACGGTCTGTATTTATCGCATGACGCTTAATCGTCATTGGTATGTTCATTAATTGATGCACTCGTAGAGTATGTGGAACAAATAATAGTTCCACTTTCTGCCACCAGGTGAATAGATGACGCTGTAAACAGTCCGAATGCGTAATGTTTCCTGTTTTGTCGTCAGTACACTCTTTGTGCCTTGGCTACGCATGTTGATTTTTTCTCTGACGTAGGGGTTCGTTTAAAGCGTTAAGAATGTGAAAGCTTTTCATGAGAAATGAAAAGGCTACTGAGAAGAAAGATCGTGTGCTACTGATAAAGCTGTTTTAATACAGTGTCAGGAATAGTAGAACTGCATTGCAGGAATATTGCAGACAGAACTAGCTACAAAGACGACCCATGTCAACAAATGGGCTAAAGAACGTGATCAGGAAAGGGAGGCAGCCAGAAGAGGTGGCCCATTCCAATGTCAGTTGCTGATGGAGTCGCTATAGCTATAGCTGCCCAGTGCACTATGTGCCTCAAACTCTGCAGGTAGTGGTTAAGCTGTGTCATGGAAATTGTCTCCAACATGGTCGACAGTTTAAAAGATTTAGAGGCACATTTACATCGGTGCTCCTACCAGAATCAGAATGTACACCAAATGAAGACCCAAAATAGGTTACAACGTCGTGAGTTTTCTCTTCATTTTTTGACCCGCATGGTAATGGATGACATGTTGCCGGGCTATATTCTTTGAATGGACGATGCACATGTTAATCCGAACGGTACCGCGAATGCACTGAAGTGTCGCATGTGGGGCTCTGCTGCACTACATGCTGTGCACGAACATCCACTATGCTCAGCTTATGTGACTTGTGGTGTGGTTTTTCACAAGTTCCTTCATTCACCTTCTGTTTTTCGTAGAGAAGATGAGATCTTGGGCGCCTGTTAGATGTACAGTAATATCTGCATTTTATAACGCCCTCTTCGTGCAACATGAGATTGTAGCTTGGCAAGATTGCACATACTCGTATGATCACACCAACATTTTTATGCAGGAAGGAGCGACGCTACATGTCACTTGCAAGGTGAAAGATATGCTTCCAAATACATTCGCTAATGACAGCAATATCAGTAGTCAATTTCGAGCTGTTTAGCCTTCCCGATCCGCCGACCTGAGCCATGACAATTCCGGTTGTGGGAATAACTGAGAGATCATCTGTACCAGTGCTGTATCCATACTCTTCCTGATCTAAAGGGTAACGTACGACGACATAGCATCATTCTGATTAGACCGTATGTGCTGTAAGTGACTGTCGACAGCATATAACCCACGTTGTACTATGTGACCATATTCCAGTACATATGCCAGAACTACCATTATCATGTGTTTTTTTGTTCTTCCAATTTTCCTACACCTGCACAATGTTCTGACTGCTTATATTTTCACCTTGGCGCAGACAGAGGAACTATAACTTTTTTCAGCATACTTCATGGATGCAGTGATTAATAAAAGTAGCTATGATGCTGCAGCGGCCGGCCAGTGTGGCCGAGCGGTTCTAGGCGCTTCAGTCTGGAACCGCGCGACCGCTATGGTCGCAGGTTCAAATCCTGCCTCGGGCATGGATGTGTATGATGTCCTTAGGTTAGTTAGGTTTAAGTAGTTCTAAGTTCTAGGGGACTGATGACCTCAACTGTTAAGTCCCGTAGTGCTCAGAGCCATTTGCTGCAGCGTCCTGCGATGTATATATACATCCGGCACTGCAGCACTCGGAACACCGTCACTTTAATTCTAATCACTTTAATTCTAACCACACGATCTACTGTCCTTTTTTGGTTGAGGGGGGGGGGGGGGAAGGTGCGCCTCTCTGCCATAGTCACAGTTTTATAAGTAATGTTGATTATATTCTCTATTTTCTGACTATAAAAAGGTTTTGTTTTGAACATACTTTTGTTGCTTTACTTTAAGAAACTGTGGTGTTCTCCATAACAGTTGTGGTTCTCTTTACAAATATGTTTGTCAAATTATAAACAGTTCCAATATTTTCAATTATTAAGCAGATCAAATGTTTGAAATTAGTATCACTACTCAAGTTTTATGGTTGCTAGTTTAATTACAAATATTCTTCAATGCAGGTGTTCGATTTTTTTGAGCATTGCACTTCACTGATGCATTTTCGTGTTCATGTTTTGTAAATCTAGAATCATTTCGTATACTTTGTTTTGATCAATGACTGG